>NW_004443970.1:2786828-2810299 GCF_000243295.1 Trichechus manatus latirostris | reverse complement strand
TGGCAGGGTCAGTCACTCAGATACAGTATGGCAGGGCAGGTCTAGCTGAAGAGGAGTTACTGGGCTGGGTTGTTTGTGGCACTTACTACAGCCACCAGAGTGAGTCAGTAATCAGTGCAGGGCAGGTTCCAGTAGGCCATGCCTGTGCTGCTTGGTGGCATGATGTCAAGCGCACGGTGCAGGTAGGAGGATGCAGCGGGGAGATTGTTATGTGTGGAGCTAAGATGGATGTGGGAGAGAGGAGAGAGGAACAGGAGCCAAAAACATACAAACAAACAAAAAAGAATGCTAGGGGAGCTTGCCATTGGAGTGGGGAGATGACAGACTATGAAATGGAGAAAAACAGAAAGGGGAAAAGGAAGAAAAGAAAGGAAAAGAATGAATAAATAAAAATCAGAAAGGTTAAAGAATCGCAATGTTCCCAGGTATCCCACCCATGTAGCTATGAGGTCTGGAGAAGTCGCTCTCAGGTGTTGCGGTACAGCCTGGATAGAAGGTGTAGAGGTATACAACGCCAAGTTTCAGGGAACAGAAAGAGAAGGAAGATATAGAGAGACGAGAAACTGAGCAATGAAGAAAGACAAAAAGGGAAAAAGGGGAAAACAAAACAAAACGAATTAAAAAAAAAAAGAACAAGAAAGACCCCCAAAAAAACAGAAAAAAATAAACAAAAGAAAAAAGAAATGCACTCAGGGACCCCTTTGCACGTCTGTGCAAGCTGAGGGGGTTCTCCTTGCCATGCAGCACTGCCTGGCCAGAAAGGGCTCCCAACTCAAGAAAAGGAAAAGAAAACACACAAACAATTCAAAACAAACAAAACAAACAAAAGCCCCGGGATCCCACTAGCACGGCAGACCAGACAGGGAAGCAGCTCCACACTCGAACAGACCTCCACAGCCCCTCAGGAAGAAGCAAATATGGCGCACAGAGCCAGGTATTTGAGCAAAAGGAGGGCAAGGTGGTGAGAGGTAAGGAAGAAATCAAAAGAAGCAGAAAAAAGCAACACCAGCAGCCAACAAATGGCACTCAGAGAGCCGGCCCATTCGGGTGTGTGGAATCCAAGCGGCCAATCCAAGCAGCCAGTGTTTTCCGGTCAAGAGATTGTGGCCGCAGGAAGCAGAGGAGGCCGAGCAGGGGTGAAGAAGGGTGGGGGTGGGAAAGCGTATATCACAAATTACCATTTTTTTTGTCTCCCGCTGGATGCTCCGTGAGGCTGCTTTCTCGTACCCCCTGTTTGCTGGTCTCCGATAGGAGTCCATGATGGCGGATCTGCACTGCATTAGCTGGTAGGGAATCTCTGCATGAATCTCTCCTCGCTCTCCATTCTCTGTCAGTTTTCTCACTCCATTTGATGGCTCAGTTCTTTATCTCTTCATGTGATGTTTTTGGGTTTCAGGATTGTTGTATTCTCTGTTTGGCTTAGTTTTTCAGATCTTTACTGTGGAGGGACAGCGTGGTGCTTCTGCCTAGAGTGCCATTTTGCCGGAACTCTCCCTGATATCAAAATTGAACCACTGTTTATCAAAGGAAAATATTTAGGAAGACTTCTTTAAGGTCTCTATAGTTCTGATTGTTACAGCTGATATACTATGATTTTTTTTTTTTTTAATACTCTGTTCTGCCGTGGAAAGTAGTTTGCCATAAGGCGTGTTCTCAGCATGCGTATAATTATGCTTTATTAAATAGAAGAACTTCATATACCAGGTATTGTCAGTTTTCTTAGATGAAACTTGAGAAAGATTTGGTTTATTCCAGATTCTACTCAATAACAAACAAAGCAATACTATTGCAAAACTCCAAGCATGCTTAGGGCCAACAACAATCTGATGTTGTTATTCTAAGAGAAATCTGCCTGCAGTGCCATTATTCTGCAGTCCTTTTCTTTGTCAGAGTTTCCATTTTTCATATCTGAAGAATTCATTGCCCATTTACAACTATCTGATTGCCCAGGAGATTCCCGTATTGAGTTTTTCCCCACTGCTCTTCATTTCCTATATCAAGCTTTTACGGTTCAAGACTTGCTTACAAATACTGATGTCTTCTGTGAAGTGATGAAAGGGTTAAAGGTTGAAACAAAAGTCTTTATTGAGCATTTTAAGTGTCTCATTGTGGAAATTTCAAGTAGTCACTGGTGACAAGGCCAATGAACTGTAACCTCGTATCCTTTAAATATTTGAACTAATAAAATTCAACTATATAAAGGGTTCTTGTGATGTCTCTTTTTCTCTCTTTCACTACCATGACTGTTTAATACAAGAAAATACAAATTTTCTTATCCAGTCATTATTATATACTTCTCATTTTTGTTCAAATTTTATATCCACACATATAGATTATAGAATTCAATGCACAAAAGTATGCAAACTGTGATTTATGGGTAATATAAAGTGTTTTAAGAATTATTTAGGCTCTACTCAGTTACTATCTTATGTGGTGATTTTGGAACTCATTTAAGATTTGACCCCATTGGAAGAAGGCTTCTCCAGCAACCATAGAATAATATATCAAAGAAATGTCTTCATCTGCAAAAGACTGGTACACCTTAAAGCACATTGGTGAGAGTATACTAAGATCTTAGAATGGACTTTGTGGTTCATAGATTTTTAAAAGGTGGGAGGACAAAAGCAATGTATAAATAGACTAAGAAAGAGTGATGAAAGAGTTAAGGTGTTTGGAAGCCAAGAGAAGAATGAAATCCATAGGAAGGAAGTATCACCATAGTGTAAAAAGCCAAGGCTCTCTAGGTTCTAATATTATGCTTGCCGTTTATAAATAGCATGATCTTGGACAAGTAACTTAACTTCTCACTGCCTGGTTCCTTGATTGCAAAATTGGGTTAATAATAATACCTACCTCATAGGGTAATTAGGAAGGCTTAATGAAATAAAATATATAAAACTATTAGAATTGTGTCTAGTACTTTTATATTACATTTTTATATTGTCATCATCACGAAAATCATTATTACAATTAGGTCTTAAAAGTGACCATTTTCCCCAGAGAGTATGTCCCCAAACAACATTTTAACTCAGTACTGAAGTCACTCCTGATGTAACTTCAGCCAAAGTTTAGACAGGCCTATAAAATAAACAATAATACATGTAGTTCAACTATATATACAAAACTAAATGGGCACTCCAGCCCAGGGGCAAGGACAAGAAGGCAGGAGGGGACAGGAAAGATGGATGAATGGAAATATGGAAGCCAAGGTCAAGAAGCAGAGAGCATTGTCACATTGGGTATTGGCAAGCAATGTCACAAAATAATATATGTATTAATTGTTTAATGAGAAAACAATTTGTTCTGTAAACTTTAACCTAAAGCACAGTAATAATAGTGGAAAAAGTGATCATTTTCTTGACTTCTCTAGATATAAAAAACTATGAGTCAGAATCGACTTGACAGTAATGGGTCTCCAGATACAGCTTCTATTATTACCCATTTTCTTTATTTCTATACCAGGTTTAGTTCAGGCTCTCAAGCAAAATTCCAATCAAAGATTAAAATTTTGCTATTATTTTAAAGGAATAACATCAACACTATCCCTCCAATAAAAATAACCCAGAGGAAACAAACTGGGTTATACCACAAAAATAACCCTTGAGTTAGAGAAAACTAGGTGAACCTAAAAACTCATTCAATAATTTTTTTAATGATATTAAATTAAGATAAATAAAGGGACTCTAATCTGTTGATAAAGACTAAGATTCACAAGCATATATTCCGTGGCTGAAGCCAAAAAAGTGGACCATTTTAAGCAACTAAGAAATTTATGTTCTGAAATGTTCTCTAAGATCTTACAGCAATAAGGTAGCATCAAAACACAAACACTGGAGCATGGGTTCCAAAGTGCCAAGCTGGTACTAGTAAATGACAATGGCTTCTCTCACAATAATTTGACAATTCTTTTTTTTTTTTTTTTTAATTTCCAAGGTGTATCAAATAATAGAACTTTCATCAAGAGGTAACTGATGAGTATCAGACATTATGTGTTTTTGTGAAATCCATTTTGTGAAATCCACAACCACTAATACAATATGTCCTTTGTCATGTGATCCTGGATGCAAGCAATGGGAGACACAAGTTAATAAATTTCCATTTATATAGAAATGTACCACCAATGAGTGACAATACTGCAAGCAATTGGTTCAAATAGATCACAAATAGCAAATCACTGATACATTCATCTAGGACAATGAGTTCTGTCTCTCATTGTCTCTGCAATTGTAATAGCACTAAAGACCTTGAAAGGGAGATATGCCTACCGTACTGTCCCCAAAGGCATGTATGAGAAAAATTGACTTAACAAATCACGTATCTAATAATAATAATAATAATACTGGCATTATGGAGCATTTTGTAAAAGAACTTAGCTATTAGAGGAAACATGAGACTAAGAAAAAAAAGTATTAAAAAGAATATGTTGCATTACTTAGCATTCATTTTGGTTATATAGAAAATATTAACAAAATGTTGCTTTTTGAACAATGGAAGAAAATACTTGTAAGCAAAAGAAAGAGGAAAGTTTAACTATTACTCATTATAACTATCATTTTATTTAATATACACAGAGGGTAAACAGCTTAACCAAGGGCATATAAACAATTCTTATTTTTAAATTAAATTCAATATTTAACTCTTGAAGTCCAAAAATTATTTTTAAAGACATCTTTAAAATCAAATTCTTTCGTATATTGGTATTGTTTTGTTATTAAAATAAGATTTAGATTTGTTATAGTTTGTTTTAGTTCAAATTGGGCTGTTCATTTGGAGAATTTTTCCAAAGTATGATTTAAGCTATACATTTTAAATATATCCCTGACTGACAGCTACTATGAAGGAAAGAAATAGCTACTTAAGTGGAAAGTGGGCAATATGATAGAATCTCCATCTAAGAATGATTTGAGGAGCTAAACATAAGTTGTCTGTTTTAAAATCATTATGCTGACAGGAGTTTTAGAATGCTTATTTAATGTGTGATAAGAAGGATATCTGAATTCAGGGTATTTGTATAATATTCACTTTGATTTCACATATTTTAAAATTACATTTTCTATAATAACATATTTTGATAGGTTATAAGTCATCCATATTACTCAGTAGATGATGAGACATGAATGAAATTTTATTTTAATGCATTAAATATCAATACATGAAGCACAAACTTTGAAACTTATGTACTAAATCTGTCTGCTATTTTGTAAGATACTCCAATATTACTGACACTCTAGGTTGCCATGACAGCATGCAATTTGTATACTACCTAGTATTTAAGCATTTATTTTTTACTTACATTTCTCATTTTTTATACAGTCAAGGATTATCTTACTGTATTTTGAGCAATAAAGTTTTCAAGCATCTTAAAACAAATATAATAAATTATAACATAAATATAAATAATTTATTATAACATTTGATTCAAAGTGCTCAAAAATTCTAAATAATTTATTATTAAAATAAATCGTTATTAGAATGCTATAATAAAGTATACAGATAAAAGCTTTATTGTAAATATTTGACACTTTTAGCATACTTATTCATGTTTAATAATACAAATAAATATAATGGTTGACTATAACCTCCAATATTTAATAATTTATTTCATATACATGTATACATACACATCAAGTAACAAATAAGAACAGATTCCTTTTGCTTTTGATTATTTTTATTAAAAAATGTCATATCTTGAAATATACCACCATTATTTATACATTGTATTATGGGTGACTGTAGTCCAGACTCCAATTAATGTGAAGTATTAGAGAAACAGAGCAATACTATCACCAAATTAACAAAAGATATTACATTAAATTTCAACTGTAATCATAGAGAATCATCTCAGTCCTTAAAAAATGTGACATTAGTGTAAGACAATAACCTCAGGGGGATTTTCACTGTTGATTTTTTAACCTGGAAACAAACAATTCCAAAACACGACTTCATTTAAGAATAGATAGTATAAATGAGATTAAATTCATGCACTCATTAGTTAATTAACAAATAGAGAGGGGCTTTTTGGCCTTAAAAAAGTCTGATGAATGTGAACTTTGACACCTGTTATGGTTAAGGTTGTGTGTCAACTTGGCTGGGCCATGATTCTCAGTGGTTTGACAATTATGATGTAGTTTGACAGCTATGTAATCATCTCCATATTGAGGTCTGATATAATGTAGTCGTCTCAATGATGAGATCTACTATGAGCAACCAATCAGCTGAAAGGGAGTTTCCTTAGGGGTGGGGCCTGTACCCAATATATGTGGACTTTCTGGCAAGGCTCGTGGGTTTTTGCTCACTCTGGATCCTGCATCTGGCTCCTCATCTAACCTGTGGTTCTTGGGACTTGAGTTAGCAGCTTACCTACCTATCTTGGGATTCATCAGCCTCGGTAGCCTGTGAGCCAGTGGCCTGCCATCTTACTTGCCGATCTGGGGATTCATGGATCTCTGCAGCCTGTGAGCCACAGACCTGCCATCTGACCTGCCTATCTTAGGTTCGCCAGCCCCGGCAGCTATCTGACTCATGAGAAATCTCCAGCCTGACACACAGACTTGGGACTTTCCAGCCTCTACAGGCATTTGCTTGATATAAATCTCTCTCCCTCTCACTGTATATATACAGTGAAGTATATATAATATATATATACTTCCTGATTTTACTTCTCTAGAGATCTGTCTCAGACAACACCCTTTTCAGTGTACCTTCATTGAAGACTTTTGCATAGACTTCTGAAAGCTTCCTCAGGGAGGCCTTATCAGATCACCTTATTAAAAATGTACTCCCATAAATTTCTATTCCCACACCCTGCTTTATTTTATTCATACCTTCCCATAACTACATTACATATTTATTTGTTTATAGTCTATGTTTTGTCTTAGAATGTAAGCTCATGGGCACACAGATTTTTCTCTCTTGTATCTTGTGCTCAGATCCACTAAGAAGGTATGCCACTATTTTCTCCACATTTACTTGCACAGTGCTGACATTTATTCTGCAAGTTTTGATGCTGGTGTTTTCTATATCTTACCAGGAAACATCAATGTATAGTTTCAGATAATAACAATCAGGACTCATATTCCTTTCTCAAATGTTATTTATAAGGTTTGTTCACTGAAACTTCAAGAAATTGAAGATGTCCAGTCTTCATACCACTAATAACAACCCATTTTCCCATGCATAATAAATTACATTGACATCAGCAACTGCCAATAAGCAAGGAGTATTGTAAAATATCATTAAGTAAAAGAAATACCCCAATTTCAAAGATGCTAAAATGTGAAAAAGTGATAAAACATCAAAATAATAACATAAGATATTCAATATTAGGAGACTTATTATAGACCATTGATGATCTTGTTGTTAGCTATCATTGAATCAGGCCCAATTCAGTGATTCCGTGCACAAAGGAATAAAATGCTGCCTGATCTTGCCCTATTTCCATAATCAGTTGTGGACTGGGCTGTTGTGATCAATGGGGTTTTCATTGGCTGATTTTGGAAGTAGATTGTCAGGTCTTTCTTCCTAGTCTGTCTTAGTCTGGAAGCTCTGCTGAAACCTGTTCTGCATCGTAGCAGCACCGAAGCCTCCAGTGACACACAAGTTGTGACTGTGCATGAATTGCTTTGGCAAGGAATCAAACCTTGGTCTTCCACATGGAAGGTAAGGATTCTACCACTGAAACACCAATGCCTCTGTTACAGAACTACATTTGGTGCTTTATTTACACAATTTCATTAAGTGTTAAATACATTATTTGGAGGGAAATGCAATATACCTATTGGACAAATAAGGAAAACTAACGCACAAGAAGTTTGGATGATTTACCCCAAGGTCACATGGCTAAAAAATTATAGTAGATATTAGATACTAAGCCCAGTTTGTTGTCAAAACCTTAAGCACTATTTAATACAAAAGCAACACGTATTTTGTTGCTTTGGTGGTTGTAAGGCCCAGTGTAAGCCACTGATTTACTGGTATACCTCTTTTTTTCCAAAACACTGTCATATGAAAAATGATTGATTCACCTATAGCAAAAAATTAGTCCTTTATTTTCTTATATGTTTTATAAGCGATTTGTATGCATATGTTCCTATTTCTTCCCTTTGTGAAAGCCAACTGAATTTATCAGCTATGGTAATTAAAAGTTATAAAACTTGCTAAGAACACCACCACAGAGTAGGTTCAGAAATGATTTTCCATCTGTGTTCTTCAGATTTATTGATATAAAAAAAAACCTTAGCAAAACTATTTTAAAGAACGGACTACATTTTCACACTTCTAACCCCTGGGAGAAATGGAAATTGTTCACATGAAAGGTAAAGAAGATGTGGAATAGAACATAGTCTTATGTAAAAGCCGGAGGCAAAACAAGCCTTTATTAGAAGTATTCCTAACACGATGTGTGGAAAACGAAAGAAAACATAAAAAACTCTGATTATAACCAAACAGTCTGTCTCTTATCCCCTACATTCCTGCTAAGAGAACCCCAAATAAGTTCTAATAAGGGGTGTCAACCAGCTTAAGAAGAGTGGTGCTCTAAACCAAGGGAATGAATAATGATTTGGCCTAAGTTGCATAGTTTTCCACTAACTGGTTTAGAAGAGATCAGAAGGAGAATATATTGGAGACTTCAGGGAACATTATCCTTCCTACTAAAAATTTTGTTGTTGTTGTTAGATGTTGTCAAATCAATTTCGACTCATAGAGATCCCGTGTGACAGAGTAAAACTGCCCCATAGGTTTTACTAAGCTGTAATTTTTATAGGAGATCACTAGATATTTTTCCATGGAGCAGCTGGGTGGGTTTGAACTGTCAACCTTTCAGTTAACAGCAGAGTTCTTAACTGTTGCACCACCAGCATGGTGAAAATAGATAGTAGTAATAAGAGAGATTTCCATGCACACATACTTCTTCTGTGCTGCTTTTGGTTATAATTGAGTGAGGATCAATGTTCGAAACTCTGATTCCATCTTACGAACATGCAGTATAGCTAGCTTACTGAACAGAAAGGTAAGTCCTCATTGTATCACTGAAGCACACTTTAGGGGTATTCCCTACTTTTAGGATTCCCGTTACTGTTCTATAATTTGAAGTCAACACATTCTGATAGAAATCAGAGTAGGGATTAAATGTGATGTCCTCTTTAGAACTCAGATTCAGGATTATAACTGTTTGTTGCTTCTCTCAATTCCGTCAATCCACTATTTATCTGAAACATCTCAGACATTAACCAACAGTATTAAGAGTACACAAAAAGGGGCACAGGAATCAGCTTTTGTTAATTTGTAAAATCAGAAGACTTTGAATGCCTAGGAAATATATTAATGATGACTCTAGAGACATTATTTTTCCTTCTTTTCTCCATCTTTAATTTTCTCTGTTGTAAATCCTAACCCTATACCTGTGGATATAATCCCACTTGGAATAGGGTTTTCTTTGTTTTGTTAATGAGGTCATATCAGTGTAGGGTATGTCTTAAACTTAACCATATTTGAGATATAAAAAGAGCAGATTAGGCAAAGAAGTAAGTAAGCAAAAAAGGGGGAAAGATAGATACAAAGGGAGATCTCCAAAGAACACTGAGAAGAATGCTAGAGAAGTTGAGACAAGGATTTTCCCTCAGAGAAGACAGAGAGAAACTTCCCCTTGAGCCAACACCCTGAATTCAGACTTCTAGCCTCAACATAAAGATAACAAAAATCCTCACAACTGGACCAACAAGAAACGTCATGATAAATGGAGAAAAGATTGACAATGTCAAGGATTTCACTTTACCCAGATCCACAATCTATGCCCATGGAGGTGGTAGTCAAGAAGTCAAACAATGTATTGCACTGGGCAAATCTGATGTGAAGAACCTCTTTCAAGGGTTATAAAGCAAAGATGTCACTTTGAGGACTAAGGTGCACCTGACCCAAGCCATGGTATTTTCAATTGCCATTTGGTTAACAGCTGAGCATGTAAACGGTTTGTACCACCCAGGGACTCCCTACTTTTTTCACTATTGTGGGGAGATAACTAATGATAAAGAAATACATAGCCTGAAGCCAGGCACTGTCTATGTTCCAGACACTTTTCTGGGTGGTACTAACAACTAAGTGCTCAACTACTAGCCAAAAATTGGCAGTTGGAACACACCCAGAGGTACTTCAGGAGACAGGCCTAGCGATCTCCTTCCAAAAGATCACAGCCTTGAAAACCCTATGGAGGAGTTCTGTTCTGCACATATGGGATCTCCATGAGTGAGAAGCAACTCCACGGCAACTAACAACAACATCATCACCACTATTTAATCCTTATAACTATCGGCAAGATATTTTTATTATTCTCATTTTTAAAGGTAAGGAAACAAACTCATGGAGTGACAAAGAAAAAAATTGCTTGAGGTCACATGGGTAGCAAATAGCAAAACATGAAATCAAACTCAAGAAATATGACTCCAAAGTCTATGTTCTCAACCACAAATGCTGTGGTAGTGCTCAGTGTGACAAGATTCTGAAGAAAATGAAATTGGAGCTCCTTAAGAGAAAACAAAAGTGAGTGTGTGTTTGTGGTGGAAATGGGTGGGCAGGGGGGGTATTTTACCTAAGGAAGTTGGAGAAAGACTCACTAAGAATATGAGGGAGCTAGCCATACAGATAGATAAGAAAGAACTTCGAGGAGGCTGCCAAGGCAAAGTCCTGAGTCAAGACATGCTCCCTGATCTGAGGAACAATAAAGAAAACAACATGGTTGACATGCTATGAGGTGGAGATGATGGATGAGTTAACAGGCAGGGATCAGTTCATGTCTGACTTCAAATCTCAGTATATTTTCTATGTGGGTTTTCATAACCTTTGAGGAATGTTGAGCGAGGAAATAGCACAATCAGATTAAAAGAATTAGTAGGACCACTCTGGGAAATAGCATAAAAGCACCAAGAGTGGACGAATAAAAATCAGGAAAGATTTTGGAGAGGGATGTTAGTGGCTCCCACAAGGATTTTAGTAGTGGAAGTGGTGAGAGATGGTCAGATTTTGGGTATACGTATTCAGATTTCCTAGTAGACTGGGTTGGGAGTGAGAGAGAAAGAATGGACTCAAGGCTGACTTCATATTGTTTGACCTTTGTACCAGGGTTCTTGAAGTAAGTATAACCAAAAACAAAGCTGTTGCTGTCGAATTGATTCCAGTATACCTACCAATTTATCTGTGCCTTTTTAGTGTACTAAAATATCATAATATCCCAACTTACGAACAACAACAACAAAATGTTTGAACATATTAACAGACAAGTAGTTTATGAGTAAAGGAAGACTTTAAAACTTCAAATGATGTCACAGCATAAAGGGAAAATAAATCGTTATAAGTGATTGCATGTAAATGACAAGTTTACACTCATTAATGTTCCACTCTTGTAAATAATTTTTTTAATTATATGCATTTTTTCTTTCTTACTAACATTTTTAATTCCAGTAGCAAATTGCTTCAAGCTTTTGTCAGAAATAAATTTATACAAGTAAGTATTAACTTTTTTTAAAAAATTTATTTGTCCCTTCTTTACTCTTAATACTTTAATTCTGGTTTAAGTCCTCATCACCATACGCTTACTCAATTGCAATAAATTCCTATATTTCTCTATTGTTTCATATTTCTACTTAATTCAGCATTATACCTCTTCTTCTACAGCCACTCATATTACATCACCCAAATTCAAGATAATTTTATACCATTGCATGGAATAGATTCCAACTTAAAATGCTATGTGACATTAATTTAAGCTATATATCCAACTTGTTTTAGTTAGTACACTCAGAAGCAGACTGTGAAGCTAAGATTGTAGTACAAGTGTTATATTTGGGAGGTAATCAGCAAAACACCAGTAGGTAATTAGAAGTGAGACAGTAAATGAAAAGCAGCCAATACATGGTACATTATCAAGCAAGTTACCATTGTGGACAACTGAAGCGTAACCCAACTGTGGGACTGTGCGAATCAGTGTAGGGACAGGTCCCTCTGTGTTTTCCCACACAGGGACAAGAGGTAGAAATTCTTATCCACCCAATGGGTTATAATAGTAGTAACGATAACAATTATACATTTTGTTGTGTTTAAGCTGTGTTAGACTTGGTACGTTCAATTGAAATATTTCATTTAACACCCTACCATGTGAAATAGGTATTATTATAATTATCCCTATTTCATAAAGTCTACAGTTACTGGGGAACTTGTTCAAAGTTGACTCAGATTCAAAATCTGAACTCATACTGATTTGTCAACTATGTGTGAATATTTCTTCTCTGTGCACCAATGCTTTTGACAAGTCAGTTTTAGATCTTCATTGCAAATGATCATCAGTTTTGAAATTCCAGTAACATTCAGTAGTTATGTCTGTGATCTATCAGGTGACATTTATTGTCTCCTCATTTTCTGAAATTGTTTTATCGGTTTTAGCCTTGTATTTTTAAATTGTGAACTTCCTTAGAACTGTGATAACTTTTTCTACATTATTGATATCATACAACAATTTCATTGATGTGGCAGATATGTAATGATTTTCTATGATATTGTTCACAATAATCTCACCTTTTTCATATTGCTGAAGAATTAAATCTAAAAATTTTATATATGTCACTTATAAGACAAAATTTTCTAATATTCATTATTATGTCTACAACAATTTTTCTAATTGTACACAGTTGCATATCTATTGGTTTATATGTTTACTATAGCAGTTTTCAAATCAGTGAACCTAAAGAGTGTAAACTAAAAAAAAAAAAATAACTCATTGCCCTTCAGTCTATTTCGACTCATAGTGACCCTCTAGGACGAGGTAGAACTGCCCCATAGGGTTTCCAAGGAGCGGCTGATGGATTCGAACTGCTGACCTTTTGGTTAGCAGCCTGAACTCTAAACCACTTTGCCACCAGGGCTCCCTGCAGAGTGTAAATGCATATAAATAAATGTGTGCATATCTATGTTATATGCATTTTAATACATATTTAAAATCAAATTAGAAAAACAAATTTAAAAATTAAATTAGAGTGTATTCTTAAGAAAGTATACAATTCCCTAATCTTTCGAAAATTTTATTAAAAATATACTAATACAATCATCTTATGTTTGGGAAATTAATATTTTACTTTCAACAGCAAGAATTCACTATCTTTGTAGTGGTCATCTTCTATAAGTATAAAGAAGCAATGCAGCAAGTGCATTAAAGGCACATAATCAAATGGTTAATAGATGTGTGCAATGTTTTTAAAGGACTTGCCTTCTTTCCTTCCTCTGTTTAACAACGCATATGTTATTTATAAGATAATGCAAATATTCCTACATTAATTCACCACACTACCCTCCAAAAATACGAGATATTGTTAAATCAGGTGAAAAATGTCTTTTGCGTTTTTAACTATTATGCTAAGTTTATGCAAATATGAATATTGCTAACTAAAATAGTAAGTTTTAAAATGTTGCCTTTGAAATGTTCATTTAATTAACATACATGTTTCTTTAAAAATCCTATATTTAATATTGTTATTTTGAGATAATGTAGTGATAAATTATATAGCACTAAGTTTAATGTACATTAGCACAGGAGACATAAGAGAAAGTTTCCAGATTTGGAGCCATTTTTAAATAAAAATAAAATTCCCATAATATAATTATGTTTTTGTATTTGTGCTGTTTGAATGGTCAGAAATATTATGATTTTAGTTTTTCTTTTTTTTTTTATTGTACTTTAGGTGAAGGTTTACAGAACAAATAGTTTCTCATTAAAACCGTCAGTACACATATTGTTTTATTACATTGGTTAACAACCCCACAACATGTCAACCCTCTCCTTTCTCAGCCTTTTTTTTTTTTTTGGTGAAAATATACATAGCCAAAGATATACAATTTCAAAAATTTCTACATGCACAGTTTATAATTTTACTTTTGACAATAACTGAGAAGAAAGTTTTCCTGGACCAAATCTGCTTCCAAGAAGAAATATTTTCAAAGAATATTTAGTTGCAAAACAGATTTTCTCTTCCTAAGACATTGTTGTAATGTCCATCTCACCCACATCCCAAACATCTGGTCACGTAGCAAAATGCTATAAGCGTAGGAAGGTGATCTAAAATGTTATGTCTGTCAGAGCAAGACTTTGCCTATTTTTATTATCATGTCTCTAATACAGCAATAAAAAACAAACCAAGCCTGTTGTTGTTGAGTGGATTCCAACTAATAGTGACCCTATAGGACAGAATAGAACTGTCCCATAGGGTTTCCAAGGAAAGGCTGGTGGATTCGAACTTCTGACCTTTTGGTTAACAGCCAAGCTCTTAACCACTGTGCCACCAAGGCTCCAATAAGTGCCAAATAAATACTAGCTGAATGATTATGTCTTAAATGAGATGTACACACATAAATGCTTGGCTAATTGTTGTTGTTAAGTGCCATCGAGATAGTTCCTGCTCACAGTGACCCTATGTACAACGAAACAAAATGTTGGCAGGTCCCGTGAGATTCTCACGATCATTGCTATACTCGACCCCATTGTTTTGTTATAGCCCCTGTATCAGTCTGTCTTGTTGAGGGTCTCCTTCTCCTTTGCTGACCTTCTACTTTACCAAGCGTGATGTCCTTCTCTGGGGTTTGATCTCTCCTGATAACATGTCCAAAGTATGTGAGAAGCAGTCTCACCATTCTCCAGTCTAGGAAGCATCCTGGCTGTACTTCTTTCAAGACAGATTTGTTCGTTCGTCTGGCAGTCCATGGTATAGTCAATATTCTTCACCAACACCATAAATCAAAGGCTTCAATTCTTCTTCAACCTTCTTTATTCATTGTCCAGCTTTCACATGCATATGATGCAATTGAAAATAACATACGTTGGGTCAGGCGAATCTTAGTCCTCAAAGTGACATCTTTGCTTTTTAACACTTTAAAGAAACCTTTTGCAGCAGATTTGCCCAACGCAATAATTGTCAGATGATTTCTTGACTACTGCCTCCATGGATGTGGATTGTGGATCCAAGTAAAATGAAATCCTTGATAACTTCAGTACTTACAGCAAATATTTTTTAACTGTTTATTTTGTGTAATGTAAAATTATAACTCCTGTAGGTACAACACTGAGATAAACTGACAAACATGTTTGACTTCATAGTGCTTACAATCTAGTGTGATGATATATTTATGGGGAAAAATAAAGCAGCCATAGGGGAGTGCCAGAGGCAGGAGATTCCAATTTTAAGTTTGAAGGTTAGGGAAAGTCTCAGTAAGAAGGTGACCACTGAGTACATACATGGATGGAGTAGTTTATCCACATTGTTATGTTAGCAAAGAGCATTCTAGCAAGATAGAAAGAGAAAAATATCAAACCCTGAGGCAGGAGCATGCCTGGGACCAGTAAAGAGGTTACTGTGGCTGGAGCCAAATGAAGGAGGGGGAAGTAGTAGAAGGTGAGACTGGACTATTTTTTCTATTCTTACACTAGCTACTGCTTTTGGAACTTCAAAAACTGGAAAATTTAGTATGTTTGAACCTCTAAACAAGAGAAAATCTATTTGTTTTCCAAGACAAAAATTTTTATGTCCAAATGGGATATCGATAAACAGGGAGAAATTGCAAGTGGCAGAGTTACAAAGTGGTGTTCAAGTTTGCAGGCTTTGAAATTTCAGTAAAGTTGTCTGGTAGATGTCTAGCCTTGGGTAAGTGATTTAAACTTTCTGTGCTTCACTTTTCTTAACTCTAAACAGCTAAGAAAGTGCCTCAGAAATTGTGAGAATTAAATAAAATATGCATGTAAAGCTCTCAGCACAGTATCTGGCAAATAAGTGCTCTAAAAATATTTGATACTGCTAGTATTTTAGAACTGTAATAGTAGTAATAATAGAATAGTAGTTCTATGAGTATATGTTTACAGAATTACTATGAATGGTGCATTAGTCTTCTAGAGCTGCCATAACAAATTACTACAAACTGGATAGTTTAAAACAACAGAAACTTACTTTCCTATACTTCTGGAGGCTAGAAATATGAAATCAAGATGTCAGAGAAGCAGTGTTCCCTCTGAGGCTATTGGGAAGAACTCTTCCTTGTCTGTGTCTAACTTCTGGTGGTTGCTGGCAATCCTTGGTATTCCTTGGCTTGTAGCTACATCACTCCAGTTTCTGCCTCCATCTTCACATGGCCTTCTTCTGTCTGTGAGGGTCTCCAAATCTTTCTCCAAATATATTTTTCATTATAAGGACAACAGTCATTGGATTTAGGGTCCAGTAAAATATAATATGACGTTATCTTAATAATTACATGTGCAAATCCCTATTTCTAAATAAGGTCATATTCTGAATTTTTGTATGGACATGGATTTTGAGAGAACCCTATTCAACCCGGTACAGATGGTTTTTGAGAGATCATAAAAATATGACAGACTGACAAGTCATTTATGCAAATCTTCTCTTGATATTCAGAAAAATAAACATTTGGATCTCATTAACAATACCCTGGGAAATTGGTGATGCAGAGGGTTGTGGGCTTTTGAAAGAGGAAACCATGATTCGCTAGGCACTGGCAAGGGTTAATCAAGAGCAAGTCACGGTAAATTAACTATATCATAAAGTTACCGTACAAAAAGTTCTGAGAGATGCTATAAGAATTGCATAAGTTAGTTTTATTAAAGTGTTAGAATCTCTTAGAATGATCTTATGTTCACTAATGAACAATGTTAGCTTACAAGTAGACTGATAGTAATAGGGTTGTCTTGGTTTGGATTCTCTGCTAAGCAAACTGAGAAAGAGATTTCAGTGCAAGAATTTCCTGGGGAATGTTCTAAGTGATTAATAGGTTTAAGGAGTGAGGGAAGAAAGATTGGGTTGAGGAACTGCTTGAACTGCAATACAATTGCAACAGAGGCCTTAAGCTGATTCCACAGGGAACTCTGCAGCTGGGATAGCAACTCAAGGTTGACCTGAATTAAAAGGAAGGGACCAGGCCTTTGTAATCCCATGTCAACAAATAATGGATATGAGCTGCTCCCCAGGGAGGAGAGTAACCTAGGGCCAGGCAGCTCTTTGGCCCAAAACAATTCCAAGAGAAGAGCTCAGCTGTGTCTGTAGCCAAAACTCCTAGAAGCAGTGAGGAGAGAGGGGAGCAGGGGATGGAGAGTATTTAGACCCTGAGGGGCAGATATGAGAAGCGATGTCTACACGTCCTCTAGTTGTCTTCAAGATTCTAACCTTGGCTTTTCTGCACCTCATTTGTCAAAATTTCAGGTAACACAAAGCCTGGGGAATTAGCTAACATACTGACTGATATTAGAAAAATTGATTATCTTAATAGCTAGCTGTGCTGAAATTAGAAAAATGATAATTAGTAAATATGAATGTAACATTTAATACTCAGAATAAGACTTAACTACAAAAATAAGATAGCACAGAAAAACAAAACAATATTATGTATTAGTACAAGGTACCAAAAATCTGGATTAAAAATTTATACTGTATTAATAGCAATATGGAGTCCATATTAAAGAATGTTATTATCTTCATGTGCCCTACCACAGTACAAGCACATCAGGAATATCTTGTTCAGTTTGAGGAAAAACTGCATTTGAAAGTGGAGACATTAACCCAGAGCTGTACTCTTAACTACCAGGCCACACTGCCTTTCAGCATGAAAAATCTGAACCAACGAATTTAGCTAAATGTAACTGTCTTAATTTATTAGTGCTGGTATAACAGCACTTTATGGGTTAAACAAACGAATTTATTTTCTCACAGTTTAGGAGGCTAGAACTCTGAATTCAGGGCACAGACTCTAGGAGAAGGTTTTCTCTCTCTGTCAGCTCTGTCTCTTTTCAGCTTCTCTTCTTGTTTCCTTGGTGATATTCTTCTGGTATGTATCTTCTCCTCCTTTTGTGCTTGCTTCTTTGTGCCTAGTATGCTCTTTTTATATCTCAAAAGTGATTGGTTTAAAAAATATCCTACACTGATATGGTCTCTTTAACACAACAAAGAAACTCCTATTCCCAAATGGGATTACATCCATACATATAAAGGTTAGGATTTCCAACACACATTTTAGGGGAACATAATTCTGTCCATAACAGTAACCTTAACCATATTATCTATGGGCAGACTTGAAGAGCTATTACTAAAGTCCGTGTTGGTATCATACGGTGAATATACGCTATGGATTGAATTGTGTACACCCAAAAAAATATGTTTAAGTCTTAAGCCACATTACTTGTGAATGTGACCTTGTTTGGAAATAGTGTCTTTTGAAGATGTTATCAGTTAAATTAACATGACATCATATTGGAGTAGGGTTGGTCCTAATCCTATCTCCAAGATCTGAGAGGAAAAGACAGAAGGAGAGATAAGGGAAGACTGTTATGTGAAAGTACATCTACAAACCAAGACATGCCAAGGAATATCTGGGGCTACCAGAGACTGAAAAAGACAAGAAAAGAGCTTCCTCTATAGCTGACGGAGATAGGGCAAGGCGTTGCCAATGAAGCCCAGCCTCCAGAAATGTAAGACAATAAATATGTGTTCTCATAAACCACCCAGTTTGTAGTAATTTGTTGTGGCAGCTCTAGGAAACTAATACAACATATTTTTCATTTTGGGGAAATTGTATAGGCACTTCAAGGATGCTGGGTGGGATCATGTACATTTATTTCATATTTTATTATTATTACTCTATTATAGTATATTTTTATTGTTTTATGGGCTTAGAATTATTTGTAATTTTATTTTATCTTACATGTGCATTGTAAATATTCTTTCATACGAATACTATATAAATACACATAAACTAAAAAAAAGAAAATATAACTTCCTAAAACCCCAACTTTCAGAGATAACCACCACTGACATTTTGGAATAAATTTTTGTGTATGTATGTATCAAAAAATATTATGTGGTAAGTAGACTTTGTCACCTGATTTTTTTCTACTTTATATGCCATGACCTTGCTCTTATATCAATAAATGATTGTTTTCAGCATTATCTTAATGAACTAACAATATTTTACTCTATGAATTCACCATAATATATTAAATAATGGATTTACCACTTATTCATTCATTATTGCTGGACATTTAACTTGTTTCACTTTTTTTTTTACTATGTTGCTTTTGTCAGAATCGATTGGATGGGAACAGGTTTTTATGATGCCTTAATAAGCAATCTTCCAGTTAAAGCTTTTTGTGCATCCCTATTTTTTCCTTAGGATAAATTCCTAGGTACGTAATTGTTGTGTCAAAGTGGATCAGTGTTTTCGGGGCTTTTTTTTTAACATCTCTTGTTGCCGGTATTATTGCTAAAGCTCAATTACTCTGGCATCTCTATCAGCATTTTAACTGACTCTTATCTAATTGAAGTCCATTTATAAGGAGAGTAAAATAGCAATCCCTAATACTAAATAATTAACATTCATTGAATTCTGTAGTTGTTGGTATGTGGAGCCTCCAAGATATCCCCCTCCAGAACTACAAGACATTCCCCCAGCTGTTGGGAATGTTGCCAGCTAACAATCTCTCGACTATCAGCCTTCTCTGGAAATTGCTTGTGGTTGAAGAGAGCCACCTTGTCCAAGGTAGTATACATGTCTTAGGGACAGCAGGCACTTGTTGACTAGCTAATGTTTGTGTATAAAATACCAGCTCCCACTAGGGTGGTTGGCTGAGGTCCTTTTGTGACTATTAACCTTTTCTCACTTCCTCCACAAGTGATCATATTCAAAAGCACTCCCCAATATACTTCTTGTGTGCTAATTTTCACCTCAGAGACAGCTGTCTTGTCAGCCCAGCTTGCAACAAGGACTTGTCCTATGCCAGGTATAGTGTTCTGCTTTATAATAATTGTCTCATTTAATTATCTAAATAACCCTATGAGATAGGCAGCATTATAATTATTTCAACTTTACAGCACCAATTTTTTGTTGTTGTTGTTATTAGTTGCCTTCAAGTTGGCTCTGAGTCATGGCAACCTCATGTACAACAAAAAGAAACACTGACCTATCCTAGTCCACCCTCATGATCGCCCAAAATGCTTGAGTCTATTGATGCCTTCCAGCCTAGGGAATTCACCTACTTGGTATGTTTAAACAGCTTCTCCTAGGATAGGTCATGACATACAGCTAGTGGAGGCAAGATGCAAAACTCCAAAACCCATGTTCTATTCTACACACTATACTTCTTCCAGACTCAAGCTGAATAATACAAATTTATAACCTTAGAACATTATTTACACTGAATAGTATCCATGACCCACTGTCCTCCAGCCCAAACTAGAGGGTTTCCTAGCCTTTCTGTCTTCACACTTGGATTTATAGTTAACTCTTTCTGTGTCTATCAATTACTCTCACTAGACTGTGAGCTCCATGTTATTGTTTTTGTTGGGAGCTACTGAGTCGACTCTGACTCGAGCTCATCTGACACAGTATAACTGCCCCATAGGGTTGTATTGGCTGTAATATTTACAGAATAAGATCACCAGCTCTTCCTCCCATAGAGCTGATGTGTAGATTTTAAACAACAACTTTTCAGTTAACAATTAACAGAATAATTCCTGATACGTAAGAATGCCACCTGCCCAATAAGTTGTGGTTGAGAAAATGAATGAATATAGTTACTCATATTCACTTATACTCATTCATGGTCTATGGCCTTGAACATGCCTATGGTCTGCTCTAGACAGTCTTCCATCTGATTTGGTCACCATGGAACATGCTGTTAAATTATTATTCTTTACTTGATATCACCACAGGAAAGTGTGGCTATTTTCTGATAAAATAAATTTTATAAGTGTTATTGTGTTGCTAAATTATGTATGAGTTAATCTTTTTCTCTTTCCTATAATTTCCATTCTCTGGCTTCAATATAGAGTCTCTTATTTAAAAAATATGTCCACACTCTTCTGGCAAAATGGCACTCTAGGCAGAAGCACCATGCCGTCCCGCCACAGCAAAGATCCTAAAAACTAAGCCGAACAGAGAAAACAACAATCCTGAAACCCTAAAACATCAAATGAAGAGATACAAAACTCAGCCAAGCACCAAATGGACTGAGAAAACTGACAGAGAACAGAAAGCAAGGAGAGATTCATGCAGAGGTCCCCTATCAGCTAACACAGCTCGGATCCACCATCTTGGACTCCTATCTGAGAACAGCAAAAAGGGGGTACGAGAAAGCAGCTTCACAGAGCTTCCTGCAGGAGACAAAGCAACAGTTTTTGGCTTCTGTTCCTCTCTCCTCTCTCCCATATCTGTCTTAGCTCCACACATAACAGTCTCCCAGCTACATCCAGCCTACCTGCACCATGAGCTTAACATCACATCACCAAGCAGTGCAGGCAAGGCCTACTGGAACCTGCCCTACACTGATTACCGACCTGCCCTGGTAGCTGTAGTGGGTGCCACAAACAACCCGTCCCAGTGGCTCCTCTTCAGCTAGACCTACCCTGCCATGCCATATCTGAGTGACTGAACCTGCCAATTGGAGAAGGAGGTGAAAAGTTTCGTGCCCAAAGACGAGCAAACAACAAAGAACACACAGCCAGCCTGCTCAGACATAGCAAAATTTTTAAAAAAGGGATGAAATAAACAAATCTGCAATCAATAAACGAGACAAAAAATTACTGAATGCCCCAAAGACAGCAGACAATATCAAAACATTTATAAAAACAGGACAGGATGGTTCCAGTAGGTATCCAAAATAAAACACCAAATGACTTTCCAGTGGAAGAACAGGCACTAGAACAACCTGATAGGGAATTCAAATCTCTAATACTCAGAATTCTCCAAAATCTGAAGCAAAAAGCAGACAAAAATGAGGAAAAAATAGACAAATTCATCGAAAATACAACAAAAAATTGGAAGAATTCAGGAAAATAATGCAGGAACTAAATGACAAAATACATTCACAACTAGAAATTATACAAAAATAACAACTAGAAATCCAAAAGATAAACAACAAGATTTCAGAAATGGATGGTATCAGAGAACGGCTGAGAAGCAGATTTGAAATGGTGGAAGACAGGATCAGTGGAATTGAAGACAAACACTTGGATACAACTCTGTTTGACGAAAACTCAGAAAAAAAGAGCAAAGAAAAATGAAACAGACCCTGAGAGTTATGTGGGATACAATCAAAAGCAAAAATTTGCAACTGATTGGAGTTCCAGAACAGGGGGAGAAAACAGAAAACACAGACAGGATCACTGAAAAACTGCTGAAAGAAAACTTCCCCGATATCATGAAAGATGAAAGCCTGGCCATCCAAGAAGCTCAATGAACCCCATATAGGATAGACCCCAAAAGAAAATCACCAAGGCATATCATAATCACACTCACCAAAACCAAAGACAAACAAAGAATCCTGAGAGCAGCTCGTGAAAAATAAGAAGTCACATAGAAGAGAAACAATAACACTAAGCTCAGATTATTTGACAGAAACCATGCAGGCAAGAAGGCAATGGGATGACATATATAAACCTTGAAAGAAAAAAATTGCCAGCCAAAATAATATATCCTGCAAAACTCGTTCAAAATAATGGTGAAATTAGGTCATTTCCAGATAAACAGAAATTAAGGGAATATGTAAAAGTCAAACCAAACTTACAAGAATTATTAAAGGGAATTCTTTGATCTAAGAACAACCAACTTCAGCTCACAGGCAGGATCTAGGACGCAGGATTGTACCAGCCAGATACCAGTCTAGGAAACGAACTCTCAAGGACTATCCAAAACCAAAAGAATTACAACAGAGAGTCAGAGCAGTTAATCAGTAAATGACAACAACATCAAAACAATAAAAGAGGGAATGAATGGCATAGGTATAGAACCTTCTAATGGAGAGGAAGGCAAGTTGACACCAAGTAATAGCAGACTGCTTCAAACTTAGAAAGATGAGGGTAAAATTCATGGTAACCACAAAAAAAGTTAACAAACATACTCATAAAAATAAATAGCAAAAACATAAAGTCTCACCAAGAACAAAACCTACATAAACGAAATGAAAAAAGAACCACAAATAAACACAGCTCAGCACAAGACAGTAAGAAGCACAAAGAAAACGTCAGCACCACAAAAAAAAGCACTACAAATTGACAGCAACAAACTCAAATCTATCAATAATTACACTGAATGTAAATGGACTCAATGCACCCTTAAAGAGATGGAGAGTGAGAGAATGGATACGAAAACAGGATCCATCAATATGTTGTCTACAAGAGACACACCTTAGAAACAAAGACATGAATTTATTAAAAGTCAAAGGTTGGAAAAAAATATATCAAGCTAACAACTACCAAAAAAGATCAGGAGTGGCACTTCTTATCTCAGATAAAATAGAATTTCAAACAAAATCCACTATAAAAGACAAAGAAGGACACTATATAATGATTAAGGGGACAATCCATCATGAAGTCATAACCATAATAAACATCTATGCACCAAATGACAGGGGTCCAAAATACATAAAACAAACTCTAACAACA
>NW_004443970.1:2772399-2782881 GCF_000243295.1 Trichechus manatus latirostris | reverse complement strand
GAGAAGGATGTAGAACAAAATTCTAACTCACAAACAAAGACCAGATTAACTGGCTTAAAGGAGACTGGAGAAACCCCGAGAGTATGGCCCCCAGACACCCTTTTAGCTCAGTGGGAAGTCATTTCCGAGGTTCACCGTTCAGCCGGGGGTGGACAGCCCCATAAAACCAAATGGGACTAATCAGTTATAGCAGTCCAGGGACAAGGGCCAGAAGACAGAAGGGGCCAGGCAAGCTGGTGATAGGGAATCCAAGGTTGAGTAAGGATAGTGGTGATGTGTTGTGAGGTTGTTAACCAGTGTCATAGGGCAACATGTATACTAACTGTTAAATGAGAAACTATTTTGTTGTGTAAGCCTTCATCTAAAGTGAGAATAGCAGCACAATTGTAAGAGTGTAGTCGATGTCACTGAACTGCGCATGTAGAAATTTTTGAAATGGTGTATCCTTGGCTATGTATATTCTCACCAAAAAAAAAAAAAAAATGAAAAGGTCCAGAAGGGAGAGGGTTAACATGTTGTGGGGTTGTTAACCAAAGTCATAAAACAGTATGTGTACTACTGTTTCATGAGAAACTATTTGTTCAGTAAGCCTTCGCCTGAAGTACAATTAAAAAAATATATTTCCACACTATCCTTACCATTTTTCACTTCATATACTTCGACCATGTACACTTTGAGTCTTTGTTCTTTAGCTCAAACAGAGAAAATAGTTTACAGGGACCTGAAAACTTCCAGGCAATATAAGAACAATAAAATATAATATAATATATTATTATATAAAATACAACAATATAATAGCTATAAAAATAATGGGAATCCAAAGGTTCAAATAGTTTATATCCTTATTATAAAATACTTTACATTTTCCTTCTCTTACTTTTTTAAGCCACCACTTGTCTGTTGGTTTGTCATACTGTGGTGGTTTGTGTGTTGCTATGATGCTGGCAGCTATGCCACCGATATTCAAATACCAGCAGGGTCACCTACGGTGGACAGATTTCAGCAGAGCTTCTAGTCTAAGACAGAAGGAAGAAGGACCTAGCAGTCTACTTCTGAAAAAATTAGCCAGCAAAAACCTTATGAATAGCAGCAGAACATTGTCTGATATAGTGTCAGACATTAGTGAGCTGAAATGGACTGGTACTGGTTATTCTGAATCACACGACTACATGGTCTATTATGCCAGGAATGACAAATTGAAGAGGAATGGTGTCACATTCATAGTCGAAAAGAACATTTCAGGATCTATCCTGAAGTACAACGCTGTCAGTGATAGGATAATATCCATATGCCTACAAGAAGACTAGTTAATATAATTATTATTCAAATGTACACACCAACTTCTAAGGCCAAAGATAAAGAAATTGAAGATTTTTACCAACTTCTTCAGTCTGAAATTGATCAAACATGCAATCAAGATGCATTGATAATTACCGGTGATTGGAATGGGAAAGTTGGAAACAAAGATGGATCAGTAGTTAGAAAATATGACTTTGGTGATAGAAACAAAGCCGGAAATTCCATGATAGAATTTGGTTATACCAACGACTTCTTCATTGCAAATACCTTTTTTCAACGACATAAACAGCAACAATACACACGACCCTAGCCAGATGAAATACACAGGAATCAAATCAACTACATCTGTGGAAAGAGACGATAGAAAACTCAATATCACCAATCAGAACAAGGTCGGGGACGGCTGAAAAACAGACCATAAATTTCCCTATTCAAGTTCAAGTTCAAGCTGAAGAAAAGTAGAGCAAGTCCACAGAAGCCAAAATACAACCCTTAGTATATTTCAACTGAATTTAGAGACTATCTCAAGAATAGATTTGACACACTGAACACTAATGACCAAAGACCAGATGAGTTGTGGGATGACATTAAGGACATTATACATGAAGAAAGCAAAAGGTCATTAAAAAGACAAGGAAGAAAGAAAAGACCAAAATGGATGTCAGAAGAGACGCTGAAAGTTGCTCTTGAACATAGAGTAGCTAAAGCAAACTGAAGAAATGATGAAGTCAAAGAACTGAACAGAAGATTTCAAAGGGTGGCTTGAGAAGACAAAGAAAAGTATTATAATGACATGTGCAAAACCTGGAGTTAGAAAACCTAAAGGGATGAACATGCTCTCAGTCTGGTGGAGGCTGTGGTAGTTGTGGTCTATTAGTCCTTTGGACTAATCTTTCCCTTGTGTCTTTAGTTTTCTTCATTGTCCCTTGCTCCCGAAGGGCTGAGACTAGTGGAGTATCTTAGACGTCTGCTCACTGGCATTTAAGACCCCAGAAGCTACTCATCAAGGTAGAATGTAGAACATTTTCTTTATAAATGGTTATGCCAATTGAGCTAGATGTTCCCCAAGACTATGGTCCCCATAGAACTCAGCCCAGCAATTCACTCCCTCAGGGATGTGTTTGGATGTGTCTATGGAGCTTCCATGACCTTGCCTTGGACTGCCTGTGCTGGCTTCCCCAGTATTGTGTACTGTTTTACCCTTCACCAAAATTACCACTTACCTATTGTCTATGTAGGGTTTTTCCATCCCCACTCCTCATCTCCCTTATAACCAACAAAGATTATTTCTTTTTGTGTGTAAAACTTTTCATGAGTTTTTATAGTAGTGATGTCATACAATATTTGTCCTTTTGTGATTGAATTATTTCACTCAAAATAATGCCTTCCAAATTCATCCATGTTATGAGATGCTTAGCAAATTCATCGTTGTTCTTTATCATTGCATAGTACTCCATTGTGTGCATATACTATAGTTTCTTTATCCATTCATCTGTTAATGGGTACCTAGGTTGTTTCCATCTTTTTGTTATTGTGAACAATGCTGCAATGAACATTGGTGTGCATATGTCTATTCATGTGATGGCTCTTATTTCTCTACGATATATTCCTCGGAGTGGGATTTCTGAATCAGATGGTGTTTCTTTCTCTAGCTTTCTAAGGAAGAGCCATATTGTTTTACAAAATGGTTGTACCATTTTGCATTTCCACCAGCAGTGCATAAGAGTTCCAATCTTCCCACGGCCTCTCCAAAGCATTTGTTATTTTCTGTTTTTTGGACTCGTGCCAGTAATGCTGGAGTGAGGTGTTATCTCATTGTGGTTTTGATTTGCATTTCTCTAATGGCTGGTGATGCTGAGCATTTCCTCATGTGTCTGTTAGCCGCTTGAATGTCTTCTTTGGTGAAGTGCCTGTTCATTTCCTTTGCCCATTTTTTAATTGGATTATTTGTCTTTTTGTTATAGAGGTGGTGGATTTTCCTGTAGATATTAGAGATTAGACCTTTGTCTGATTTTTAATATTCAAAAACTTTTTCCTAGTCTGTAGTTTCTCTTTTTACTCTTTTGGTGAAGTCTTTTGATGAGCAAAGGTGTTTGATTTTTAGAAGATACCAGTTATCTAGCTTATCTTCTGGGGTTTGTGTGTTGTTAGTTATGGTTTGTATCCTCTTAATGCCATGTATTGGGGCCTCTAGTGATCTTATTTTTTCTTCTATGGTCTTTATAGTTTTTGGTTCTATATTTAGGTCTTTGTTCCATTTTAAATAAGTTTTGGTGCATGGCATGAGGTTTGGGTCCGGTTTCATTTTTTTTTGCAGATGGACATCCAGTTTTGCCAGCACCATTTGTTAAAAAGACTGTCTTTTCCCTGTTTGATGACCATAGGTGGATGGATTTACATCTGGGTTTTTGATTTTGTTCCATTGGTGAATGTATCTGTCGTTGTACCAGTACCAGGCTGTTTTCACTACCGTGGCTGTATACCATAGCTGTGTAGTAGGTTCTGAGATCAGGTACTTTATTCTTCTTCTTCAGTAGTGCTTTACTTATCCAGGGCATCTTCCCTTTCCATATAAATGATTAGTTTTTCCATCTCTTTAAAGAATGTTGTTGGTATTTAGATTGAGATTCCATTGTATTCATAGATTGCTTTGGGTAGAATTGTCATTTTCGCAATGTTGAACCTACCTATCCATGAGCATGGTATGTTTTTCCATTTATGTAGATCTCTTTGGGTTTCTTGCAGTAGTGTTTTGTAGTTTTCTTTGTATAGGTCTTTTACGTCTCTGGTTAGATTTATTCCTAAGTATTTTATTTTTTTAGGGGCTATTATAAATTCTCATTTCCTTTTTGTCATTCTCCTTATTGGTGTATAGTAATTCAACTGATTTTTGTATGTTTATCTGCAAAATACCTGTTTAAAGTGTTCAAAAGAAAAAATGTCACTTTAAGGACTGATTCAGGCCATGATGTTTTAAAGTGTCTCATATGCACGCAAAAGCTGGACATGAGTAAGGATGACAGAGGAAGTGTCAAAGCCTTTGAATTGTGGTGTTGGTGAAGAATACTGTATATACCATGGACTGCCAAAAGAACAAACAACTTTGTCTTGGTAGAAGTACAGCCAGATTGCTACATAGAAGCAAGCATGGCAAGACTTTGTCTTACATACTTTGGACATGTTATCAGGTGGGAGCAGTCCCTGGAGAAGAACATCATGTTTGGTGAAGTACAGGGTCAGCTCAGTGAAAAAGAGGAAGACCCTGAAAGAGATGGATTGACACAGTGACTACAAAAATGGGCTGCAGCATAACAATGATTATAAAGATGGTTCAGGACTGGGCAGTATTTCATTCTGTTGTACATAAAGTTGCTGTTTGAGTCAAAGTGGACTCAAGGGCACCTAATAACAACAACAACATTGTTAGTAATATGTACTACATACAATATTGTAGTGTGTAATTTGTTGATGTTATCATTCTTTTTTTTATTTTGCTTTAAGTGAAAGTTTACAGTTCAAGTTAGTTTCTCACACAAAACTTTATTCACATTGTTATGTGGCCCTAGTTGCTCTCCCTATAATGTGACAGAACATTCCTCCTTTCCACCTCAAATTTCCTGTAACAATTCAACAAGTTCCTGTCCCTGTTTACCTTCTTATCTTGACTTTGAGCAGGAGCTGCCCATTTAGTCTCATGTATCTACTTGAGCTAAGAAGAACTCTCTTCATGAGTATCATTTTATGTCTTATAGTCCTGTCTAATCTATGTCTGAAGTGTTGGTTTTGGGAAAAATTTCAGTCTGGACTAACAGAGAGTCTGGTGGCCATGTCTTCTGGTGTCCCACCAGCTCAGTCAGACCATTAAGTCTGGTCTTTTTAGTAGAATTTGAGTTCTGCACCCCACTTTTCTCCTGTTCCATCAGGACTCTGTTGTATTCCCTGTAAGAACAGTCATTGGTGGTAGCCAGGCACCATTTAGTTCTTCTGGTTTCAGGTTGTTGGAGACTGTAGTTTATGTGGCCCTTTCTGTCTCTTGGGCTAATATTTTCCTTATGTCCTTAGTGTTCCCCATCCCCCTTTGCTCCAGGTGGGTTGGGACAAACTGATGCATCTTAGATGGCCACTCGCTAGCTTTTAAGGCCTCAGACGCCACTCAACAAAATGGTATACAGAACATTTTCTTATAAACTTTATTATGCCAGTTGACCCTGATGTCCCCTGAAACTATGGTCCCCAGATCCCTGCCCCTGCTACTCTGTCCCTTGAAGTGTTTGGTTGTATTCAGGAAACTTCTTAGTTTTTGATTTAGTTCAGTTGTGCTAACTTCCCCTGTAGTGTGTACTGTCCTTCCCTTCACCTAAAATAATTCTTGTCTACAATTTAGTTAGTGAATATCCCTCTCCCTACCCACCTACCGTCGTAACCATCAAAGAATGATTTCTTCTGTGCTTAAACCTTTTCTTGAGTCCTTATAATGGTGGTCTCATACAATATTTGTCCTTTTGTGACTGACTAATTTCACTCAGCATAATGCCTTCCAAATTCATCCATGTTATGAGATGTTTCATAGATTCATAGTTGTTCTTTAACATTGCATAGTATTCCATTGTGTGACTATACCATAATTTGTTTAACCATTTTTCTGGTAATGGGCACCTAGGTTGTTTTCATTTTTTTTGCTATTGTAAACAATGCTGCAATGAACATGGATGTGCATATATCTATTCGTGTGATGGCTTTTATTCCTCTAGGATATAGTCCAAAGAGTTGGATAGTATGGTACTTCTATTTCTAGCTTTTTAAGAAAGTGCCAAATCGATTTCCAAAGTGGTTGTATCATTTTACATTCCCACCAACAGTGTATAAGTGTTCCAGTTTCTCCACAACCTCTCCAACATTTATTATTTTGCATTTTTTGGATTAATGCTAGCCTTGTTGGAGTGATATGGTATCTCATTGTAGTTTTTATTTGCATTTCTGTAATGGCTAATGATCATGAGTGTTTCCTCATGTGTCTGTTATCCACCTGAATATCTTCTTTGGCAAGGTGCCTGTTCATATCCTTTGCCCATTTTTTAATTGGGTTATTTGTATTTTTGTTGTTGAGGTTTTGCAGTATCTTATATATTTTAGAGATTAGACTCTGATCAGATTTTCATCACCAAAAAATTTTTCCCAGTCTGTCAACTGTACTTTTACTCTTTTGGTGAAGTCTTTGGATGAGCATAAGTGTTTGATTTTTAGGAGCTCCCAGTTAACTAGTTTGTCTTCTGGTGCTTGTGCATTGTTACTTATGGTATGTATTCTGTTTATGCCATGTATTAGGGCTCCTAGGGTTGTCCCTATTTTTTCTTCCATGATCTTTATCTTTTTCTATTTTATATTTAAGTTGTTGTCTTTGAGTTAGTTTTTGTGCATGGTGTGACGTATGTGTCTTGTTTCAGTTTTTTGCAGATGGATATCCAGTTATTCCAGCACCATTTGTTATAGAGACTGTCTTTTCCCCATTTAATGGACTTTGGGCCTTTGTCAAATATTAGCTGCTCATAGGTAGATGAAGTTTTGCCTGGATTCTCAATTCTGTTCCATTAGTCTATGTATCTGTTGTTATACCAGTACCGGGCTGTTTTGACTACTGTGGTGGTATAATAGGTTCTAAAATCAGGTAGTGTGAGGTCTCCCACTTTGTTCTTCTTCTTCAGTAATGCTTTACTTATCCAGGACCTCTTCCATTTCCATATGAAGTTGGTGATTTGTTTCTCCATCTCATTAAAAAATGCCAGTGGAATTTGGATCAGGATTGCATTGTATGTGTAGATTGCTTTGGGTAGAATTGACCTTTTCATAATGTTGAGTCTACTTATCCATGAGCAAGGTATATTCTTCCACTTATGCAGGTCTTTTTGGTTTTTTGCAGTAGTGTATTGAGGTTTTCATTGTATAGGTCTTTTATGTCTCTGGTTAGATTTATTCCTAACTATTTTATCTTCTTGAGAGCTATTGTAAATGGTATTGGTTTGGTGATTTCCTCTTTGAAGTTCTCTTTGTTGATGTAGAGGAATCCAACGGATTTTTGTATGTTTATCTTGTATCCTAATAGTTTGCTGAAATCTTCTATTAGTTCCAGTAGTTTTCTTGTGGATTCTTTGGGGTTTTCTGTGTATAAGGTCCTATCATCTGCAAATAGATATACTAGAGAAGTAAAATACTTTTACTTCTTCTCTACCAATTTGGACAACTTTTATTTCTTTTTCTTGCCTGATTGCTGTGGCTAGGACTGTTAAATTTGTCATTTTGCTCCTCTTTAGTCTTTTTAATTTCCTCTATTTTGTGTTCTTCATTTTGTTTAATTTCCTTCCTAATTTTCTTGAAGAGTTATGTATATTAATCTTTTGTATTCTACTTCTGTTAATTTTCCTCCTCTGGAAAATTTCTAGATTCCTCATTTTGGGAGTTTGCTGAAGCCATCGTGGATTGTCTCTTTATCTGATTTGATATTGACTGTTGTCTCTGTGCCATCAATAAGTTATTATATTTATTTTATGTTTGCTTACTGTGTCCTAGCTTTGTTTTGATATGCCCAAATAGGCTGCTTGTATGAGTTAGTTTGATTATTGGCAACTTTGAAGCTCTAATGTCCTGTCACCAGGTGGTTAGATCTGTTACTAAGTATGTGAGCTCAGGAGTCCGCCCACTCCTGCTGTGTGGATTCAGCTCAGGAGCCCAGGTAGATATAACCACCAAGTATGTGGTATAGGTTCTCACCTACAGTCCTATACAGGCATGGGTGATTGGTTTAGATACAGGCATCTGGCTGCAGCAGGGGGACACACTCTAGCAAGGCAGGTGGTTGATGGCCACCCCCAAGTGTCCAGGAGGAAGGCGTGTCCCTGTTCCTTAGAGTGGGTAGGTGGGTGGGTTTTGTAGATGGACTATGAACACCTAATGCTTTTGGTTGTAAGGTCTGGGGGCCTCCTCTTATTCATTGGTCCCTATCGCAAATGGCTTGGTGGTGAGGGTGGAGTCACCAATCCTCAGGCCCCTGATGTGGGTAGGTAAAGACCCTGCCTAATGGGCAGAGCAGTATCAAATGTCACTAACCTGCTCCTTCACAGCTGAAACAGTTCAAGTTAGACTTCAGGTATATACCCTGTAGTACTGCAGTAATGAGGGCCTATGTTCTTGACATGGACTCACACAAGTCTCTGCAGGGGGAAAGGCACTCAATGTCCATGGATCCCTTATGCCTGTGCCTAGGTAAAGGACCTGTGCCTACCCTGGGTTCCTGACTTTGGGGAGTCCGCAGTTTATTTTTTCCCCTGTTTGTTAATTTGTTCACTCTCCAAGGCTGGGAGAATGCTTCATGGCATATGACGAATCCTACTTCCAGCCCAGAGGACTCAGCAATTGCTGAAGCCAATCTGGGATCCAGTGCAGAGCAGGGAACAGGGAAGTAAATGGGAGAAAGGTGTTTCCCTAAGGGGGTGTTTTAGATCTGGACTGTAGGCTGTACACAAGTACTTATCTTTCACTGATCTAGAGCTGCTTGTCACTGGTTCTGGGTGTCCGAGTAGACTCTCTGCAGCTAGGTTGCTCCTGGTGTGGAACATGCCTCCTGAGCACCACAACTTGCCTCCCTCACCGCTCACCCATGAGCTGAACAGGCCCGAAGGGCTCAGGCTCTTGAAGGGTCAGGTCTGGTAACTCCTCGCTGCTTTGGAATCATCTCTCCCTCCCCTGCCACTCAGTCTGTTTCCTCAGCTTTGCCTTAGATGTTCAGGGATCCTAGATTGTCATATATAATCGATTCACTTGTTTTTTCAGGTCTTTGTTGTAAGAGGGTCCACCGAATCATCTGACTACTCCACCGTCTTGGCCCCGTCTCCCCGAATTTTGTTTTCTTTATGTTGAGGTTTAATCTATACTATTGATGTTTATCAGTAAGTGCTTTAAGTTCTCTTCATTTTTGCAAGCATGGTTGTATCATCTGCATAACACAGGTTGTTAATGAGTCTTCCTCCAATCCTAATGTCAACTTCTGCTTCATATACTCCAACTTCTGGGATTATTTGCTCAGCATACAGATTGCATAAGAATGGTGAAAGGAGTTCTGGCAGAACGGCACTCTAGGCAGAAGCACCACCCCATGCTTCCATAGCAAAGATCTGAAAAACTAAGTTGAACAGAAAATACAACAATCCTGAAACCCTAAAAAATCAAATGAAGAGATAAAGAACTCAGCCAAGCACCAAATGGAGTGAGAAAACTGACAGAGAACAGGAGGGAGAGATTCATGCAGAGGTCCCCTACCAGCTAATGCAGCGCGGATCTGCCATCATGGACTCCTATCGGAGACCAGCAAACAGGGAGTACGAGAAAGCAGCCTCACAGAGCTTCCATCAAGAGACAAAACAACCAGTAATTGCGATATACGCTTTCCCACTCCCCACCCTTCTTCACCCCGACTCAGCCTTCTCTGCTTCCCGCAGCCACAGTCTCTTGACCAGGAAACAGCGGCTGCTTGGATTCCACACACCCGAATGGGTGGCTCTCTGAGTGCCATTTTTTGGCTGCTGGTGTTGCTTTTTTTCCGCTTCTTTTTATTTCTTCCTTGCCTCTACCCACCTCTCCCTCCTTTCGCTCGAGTACTTCATTCTGTGTGCCATCTTTGTTTCTTCCTGAGGGGCTACAGAGCTCTGGTAATTTGTGATATACGCTTTCCCAATCAACACCCTTCTTCACCCACACTCAGCCCCCTCTGCTTCCCATGGACACAGTCTCTTGTCCAGAAACACCAGCCCGCTCTAGCTGGCTCTATGAGCACCATTTGTTGGCTGCTAGTGTAGCTTTTTTTTTTCTTCTTCTTCTTTTGATTTCTTCCTTGCCTCTTGCCACCTCCTCCTCTGTTCACTCAAGTACCTGGCTCCATGCGCCACATTTGCTTCTTCCTGAGGGGCTGCAGAGCTCCGTTCAACTGTGGAGCTGCTTCCCGGTTTGGGCTGCCACGCTGGTGGGATCCCGGGGCTTTTGTTGGTTTGTTTGTTTTGAATTGTTTCTTTGTTTTCTTTTCCTTTTCTTGAGTTGGGAGCCCTTTCTGGCCAGGTGGAGCTGAATGGCAAGGAGACTCCCCCTCGGCTTGTACAGATGTGCAGAGGGATCCCTGAGGACATTTCTTTTTTCCTT
>NW_004443970.1:2741758-2772299 GCF_000243295.1 Trichechus manatus latirostris | reverse complement strand
AAGGACTAATGGACCACAGCTACCAAGGCCTCCACCAGACTGAGTCCAGTACAGCTAGATGGTGCCCGGCTACCACCAGTCACTGCTCTGACCAGGATCACAACAGAGGATTCTGGACAGAGCTGGAGAAGGATGTAGAGAATAATTCTAACTCCCCCCAAAAAAAACCAGATTTACTGGGCTAAACGAGACTGGAGAAACCCCGAGAGTATGGCCCCCAGACACCCTTTCAGCTCAGTGGTGAAGTTACCTCCGAGGTTCACCGTTCAGCCTGGGAGTGGACAGCCCCATAAAACCAAATGAGACTAACAACGTACAGGAGTCCAGTGACAAGGGCCAGAAAGCAGAAGGGGACAAGGAAGCTGGTGATAGGGAACCCAAGGTTGAGTAAAGATATTGTTGATGTGCTGTGAGATTGCTAACCATTGTCATAGGGCAACACGTGCAGTAACTGTTAAGTAAGAAACTATTTTGTTCTATAAGCCTTCCTCTTAATTGAGAATAACAGCACAATTGAAGAGCGTAGTGAATGTCACTGAACTGTGCATGTACAAATTTTTGAAACCGTATATCTTTGTCTATGTATATTTTCACCAAAAAAAAAAAAAAAAAGGTTGAGAAGGTAGAGGGTTCATATGTTTTGGGGTTGTTAACCAATGTCGTAAAACAACATGTGTACTTCTGTTTCATGAGAAACTATTTGTTCTGTAAGCCTTCACCTGAAGTACAATAAAAAATAGATTGGTGAAAGGACACAACCCTGAAGCATACCTTTCCTGACTTTAAACCACATAGTACCTGCTTGTTCTTTTCAAATGAGTGCCTCTTGGTTTATGTACTGATTTCTCATGAGCACTGTTAAGTGTTCTGGAATTCTCATTCTTCACAATGTTATACATAATTTGTTTTGATTCACACAGTTGAATGGCTTTGCATAGTCAGTAAAACACAGGTAAACATCTTTCTGGTGTTCTCTGCTTTCAGCCAGGATCTATCTGACATCAGCAATAATACCCTCGTTCCAAGTACACTTCTGAATCTGGCTTGAATTTCTGGCAGTTCCCTGTTGATGTACTGCTTCAACCGCCTTTGACTGATCTTCAGCAAACTTTTACTTTTGTGTGGTATTAATGATAATGTTTGATTATTCCCACATTCTGTTGGATCACTTTTTTTTGGAATGGGCATACATATGGATCTCTTCCAGTATGTTGGCCAGGTAGCTGTTTTCCAACTTTCTTGGCATAGATGAGTGAGCACTTTCAGCACTGCATCCATTTGTTGAAACATCTTAATTGATATTCTGTCAATTTCTGGAACTTTGTTTTTCGCCAAAGTCTTCAGTGCAGCTTGGATTTCTTCCTTCAATGTCACTCTTTCTTGATCATATGCTACCTCCTGGAATGACTAAACCAGTTCTTTACTAATGATGAGATGTACACACACATAAAAAGAACGGACAGTTATAAGTGCAGTTCTTCCTAATTCCAATACATAGCAAGTCATGGACTACCTGTGTCCAAATTGTATATGTCATAGTTTAATAACTTTTATGTTAGATGAAGTTTAAATGTCATAGTCTTGTTAACAATTTTAAAAAAAGAGAGAATCCAAATGCTTACCCCTATTTCTTTTTCATTTTATTTTGGAACATAATGCTGATAATAGGTAACATTGGTTGAATGATAAAAAGAAATTAAGCGCCTGGATAATTAATTAAATCTTTAATTTTGTGGTTTTATATATATGAAGAAATCAGACATCAAAAGGATAAATTATTTGCTAAAGATGATGCAGACAGTAGAAGCCCTGGTGACACAGTAATTAAAACGCTCGGCTGCAGACTTAAAGTTTGGGGATTCAAACTCACAAGCTGCACCACTGGAGAAATATGTGGCGGTCTGCTTCTGTAAAGATTTACAACACTGGAAACCTTATCGGGCAGTTCTACTCCGTCCTATAGGATCGCTATGAGTTGGAGTCAACTCGAGGGCAGCAGTTTTGTTTTTTTTTGAGTTTCAGATGCAATAGTAAATGACTCAACTGGAATTTGAACCCAAGCAGTCTGGATCCAGCATATATGCTTTTAGCTACTATGTTATACTGTAAATTGATCTGATTTCAGATATCTGTAGATCATTTTCATACTCCAGAATTGATGTAGTAAGAGTTCATATAACAGGACTATTTGATTATAAACTCCACAAAGGGATTCATCTAAGAGCATAAATAAGTTACAGCAAGTATTTTATATATAATCATATCTAGTCACTGTGAACGTGCTACTGTTTAAGATAACTACCCCACATGGACTTAAGATTCAAGAAAGGAAACATGGGTGGCTGAGACCAGTAAACAATATTTTTCAGTTTCACATGGAGTGTGTCACAGACATCTGGATCTGCTGGCCTGTTATGTGTGTAAGGGGGAGCAGGAGTTTGTGTGCATAAAGGCTATACAGGAACTGTATTAAATACTTCTATTCTTTACTAAAATTTTATTGAGGGTCATCTTGCCGTAGTTTATCAAGTAAATTGCTATAGATGTATAAGTCTTATTTGAGTGTTGCAATCGACCAACCATGTATTGAAAAGAGGCTTAATATTTTTCTATTTTAAGGCACAATAAATTCTGATATATAACCTTCCTAGTAGATTGTAACTCTGTAAATCTAAACCAAGTGGACCTTTTACATAATCAATTATAAATGAAAGGAAGTTACATTTGTTCTTGTTGCTTGGTGCTGTGAGTAGTTCCCAACTCATAGCCACCTTGTGTACAACAGAAGAAAAAACTGCCCTGTCCTGTGCCATCTTCAAAATCCTTGCTATGTTTGAGCCCATTGTTGCAACTACTGTGTCAGTCCATCTTACTGGGGGTATCCTTTGTTTTGACTGACTCTATATTTTACCAAGTATGATGTCTTTTTCCACATCCTTCCTGATGACACGTACAAAGTGAGTGAGATAAAGTCTCATGATCCTCAGTTCTAAGGAGCATTCTGGCTGTACTTCCTCCAGGACTGATTTGTTTGTTCTTCTGGCAGTCCGTGTTATAGTCAATATTTTTTGCCAACATCACAATTAGGATGCGTTTATTCTTCTTCTGTCTTCTTTTTTTTCCCATTGTCCAACTTTTGCATGCATATGAGAAGATTGAAAATGCCATGATACCTCAGTCATCAAACTGAAATCTTTGTTTTCTAAGATTTTAAAGAGGTATTTTGCTGCAGAAATTCCCAGTGTAATACATTGTTTCATTTCTTGACTGTTGCTTCAATGGGCATTGAATGTCAATCCAAGTAAAATGAAATCTTTTACACATTCCATTTCTTCACCGTTTCTCATGAAAGCAAAAAAAAAGAGAATGACTTTCAATTCTTCTCCGATGAGTGTGCCATTTTGATTAGAAGAAGCATGCTAGCTAGTTTCTTATTGTTTAAGAATACTGTTAATGTGGTCTAAGACTCATCACATCTGGGTTTCTACAAACTCATAGCTGAAGGATAAAGTTACCAAAATGTGTGCTGCAAAAGCCTTTACATGTTCTCCATCGTAATCCCATCATCCTCTCTAGGCTGGGATTAGTGAGTTTGGCTAGAAACTACTGTGATCATTGGGTTTTTTGACAATGTAGCTGTTATCCTTGGGATAATACTTGCTTTGCAAAGAGTCCTTCTTATTATTGCTGGAGATATGAACATGGGCACCATGTACTCTGAATGCAGGTGATCCTCCAGAGCACAAGAAACAGTGGAAAACATTCACCTTATCCACTATTCAGTTTCACCTCAGGAACTTGAAGCGTCAACACCCAGTACCTGGTTATAATCTTATATTTAACCTGAATATCTCTGGGCCTCCAGCTTTATTTTAAACACCATTCTCAAACATGAAATAAAGTTCTAAAAAGTGCTGTAAAAGGGATTTTAAAATGTAAAAAAAAAAAAAAAAAACAAGATTTAACTTATAGTCAGGTGAAATCCATATTGAAGGCTGTAGTCTTTCTCCTTCATACTAATTCTTGCCAAATCAGGAAGTTGCTTCATTTGAAAAATATTAATAATGTTAAAAAATGGCCTAAATGGAAAGCAAACATGAAATGGTCTTAATAAAAAAAATTTTTAACATAATCTTCAAACATTTCTTTTTTATGCCCTGTGCTATTCACATTAGTTTTGTATCTATGTCTTGATTACATTTATCGTTCAATTCATTCAGCTTAGATGGAAATCATACTAAGGCCAGAAATTAAAAAGGTAAGTAAAGCAAAAAATTAATTGGCCTAATAAAGTAAAAAAATACTTTATTACAAATCATTTACAAAATTCCCGTAAGAAGATAGACCTTAATTTTACTTAACACTTGTCACTATTTACAAGTATATTAATATGAATTATAAAAGCTCCTTTCTTTATGATAAACAATAAAATGTATCAATGTATCTAAGTAAGATTTAATAACAAACATTATGTTATTCAGAAAGATAATCAAAAACCCGTTGCCTTCTAGTCAATTCTGACTTATAGCAACCCTATAGGACAGAGTAGAACTGCCCCATAGGGTTTCCAAGGAGCAGGTGGTAGATTCAAACTGCTGAACTTTTGGTTAGCAGCTATAGCTCTTAACCACTGTATCACCAGGGCACTTTTCAGAAAGATACTGGACCTTAAATCCACTTTTCACATCTAAAAACAAACAAACAAAAAAAAACTTAACTCACTCCATAAATTAAAAAATCTATCAGTCTCTTGGGAAAATACAGGAAAATTAATTGTGACTGTTGATTATTGCATTTCAGTTTTCAGTACTACTCAAGGTCAATGAGTAATATTATATCAGAAAGAAAAATTTCATATTCTTGCAACAAAAGAAATGTATAATGTTTCTAAAGTTCTTACCAGAAATGTTTTTCCAAAAGACCTTGATGTTTAATGTTACTACAAGGATCAGAGGCAATTTGCCCCAGACTCACCTCACATAAGGAGAGAAAGATACCCTCTACCCTAACTTGTTAAGAAAAAAAAAAAAAAAAACCATTGAGTCGATTCTAACTCCTAGTGACCCTATAGGACAGAGTAAAACTGTCCCATAGGGTTTCCAAGAAGCAGCTGGTGGATTCAAACTGCTAAATTTTTGGTTAACAGCTGTAGCTCTTAACCACTGTGCAGCAGGGCACCATAAAACCCATTGCAGTGGAGGAGATTCTGACTCACAGAGGGAAGCAACCACTCTTCCATTTGAAGTATCCTTTGAGAGATAATGCCCTTTGTATCTTCCAAAGAAGGGTGAGGTCATTCAGATCTTCTGGTCCATTTGTAAAAATGAAGAAACTTCACAATTGCAGTGCTGAAACAAGTGTGGTATCATCTGAATGTTGTAATACCTGAATATTAGAAGAAGAGAAAAAAAGAAAAAGAAAAACAGTCAGCAGTATGATCTTTGACACCATCTCAATATTTGTAGCATATCGGAATGCTCCCAACCACCACCAGTTGCCCTCCAGTCAATTCTGACTCATGGCAACCCTGTGTGTATCAGAGTAGAAGTGTTTTCCATTGAGTTTTCAAACGCTGATTTTTCTAAAGAGTATCTTGAAGTCTCTCTTTCTAGGCGCCTCTGGGTGAACTCGAGCCTCCAAGCTTTAGGTTAACAGCCAAGTGTGATAATATTTTGCACCATCTAGAGACCCCACTGAAACGGTAGACGTGGAAAAAGAAAAAATCAATCAAATAAACCTAGCCCAACTGGACATCACTAACAAATTGTGTAATATTATTTTAAAAATAAAATATTAAATAAAATCCAATCATTCAGTAATTACTGCATTCTAGGAACATGTGTTCCCCTTTAATCTTACAAGAAACTTTTGGGAAGAACAGTAGTATTGCTCCAATTTTGTAGGCATAGCATGATAAAGCTACTTGTCCAGACTCACTTATTGACTAAGTGGGGAAGATTTTGGTGGGAGCACAGAATGGAAACAAACACAGCCCTCTCAATGAGCCTCCACTATTAAATACTGCACTATACTGCAAACGAAAGAATGCTTCACACATAGATACCACAGAGGATAAACAAAGTGGCAAAATTGCTGTTAATTTCTCAAACCAGAAAATCAAAATTCTATTGAAGGCACTAGGTTTTTTCTCCCTCTCTTTAAGGCCTATTTTACTAACTCATAGAATCCTTAGATTTTAAAACCTGTTAGGTGTTATTGTTACAAAAACTGCATAACATTGTTTGACCTTATAACAGTCGTTAGCTACTTTGACATGCCTACTGAATTCCATTTTAAGATACCCCCCCACCCCTTATTGATTGCTTCATTCAAGTAAGTAAGCAAAACTGAGATTAATTTTAGTTCTATTACTTGTAAAATTAGAAATACTTAATCTTTCACAATATGTTCCTTAAAAGTTTTGACCACTGAAATTGGTATGTTCCTCTATTCATGACTCCATCAAATAGAAATGTTATTAGGCATTCTTTACTTAAATTAATACCGTTTAAATCTATGCCCATATTCATAATCCAGGAAAGATCTAGGTGCTCTGCCCTTATGCTTTACATCATTAAAGACTGAATTTTTCTCAATATGATTTTGATGAGAAATAAATGTCATTATGATCTTAGAAGAAATATATATATATATATATATATATATATACAGGCAGTCCTGAATTATGAACCAATTTCTTTCCTAAATCTGTCTTTAAGTCAAATTTGTATGTAAATCAGAACAGTTAGGTACTCTTTGTACCTAATGTCAGTTAGTGAAATGTTTGTTTTAGTATATAGCATATAGTGTACCTTTCTATGCATAAAAAAACAAACACTTCTGGCTACAATAAAACATCTTTAACATAATAATAGAGTAATAATAATAGTTTTGATGCCCTTTGCAAAGTAGCATCTGTTTGTTGCTATGAATCATTGTATGTATTTTGAATTTTTAATATAATAGGCTTTACTAAAGCCCAGATAAGTTGTGGGATGATATCAAGGACATCATACATGAAGTATGCATAAAATCCTTAAAGAAACAGGAAAGAAAGAAAAGACCAAAACGGATGTCAGAAGAGACTCTAAAACTTGCTCTTAAACATAGAGTAGATCAAGCAAACGAAAGAAATTACGAAGTAAAGTAACAGAAGATTTCAAAGGTTGACTCGAGAAGAAAGTAAAGTAATGAAATATGCAAAAGGAGGTAGAAAATCAAAAGGGAAGAACACACTTGGCATTTCTCAAACTGAAAAAAAACTGAAGAAAAAATTCAAAGCTTGAGTTACAATATAGAAGGATTCAATGGGCAAAAAATTGAATACTGCTGGAAGGATCAAAAGAAGATGGAAAGAATACACAGAGTCACTCACTCAACCATTTCAGGAGGTAGCATATGATCAAGAACCAATAATATTGAAGGAAGAAGCCCAAACTGCACTGAAGGCATTAGCGAAAAACAAGACTCCAGGAATTGACAGAATACCAATTGAGATGTTTCAACAAACAGATGCAGCACTGTAGATGCTCACTTGTCTATGCCAAGAAATTTGGAAGATGGCTACCTGGCCAACCGACTAGAAGACATCCATATTTGTGCCCATTCCAAAGAAACGTAATCCAACAGAATGCAGAAATGATCAAACAATATCATTAATATTACACACAAGTAAAATTTTCCCAAAGATCATTCACAAATGGTTGCAGCAGTACATCGACAGGGAACTGCCAGAAAGACAAGCCAGATTCAGGAGAAGATGTGGAACAAGGGGTATCATTGCTGATGGCAGATAGCTCTTGGCTGAAAGCTGAGAATACCAGAAAGATATTTACCTGTGTTTTACTGACGATGCAAAGGCATTCGACTGTGCGAATCATAACAAATTATGGATAACATTGAGAAGAATGGGAATTCCAGAGAACTTAATGTGCTCATGAAGAACCTGTACATAGACCAAGAGGAAGTTGTTGGAATAGAACAAGGGGATACTGTGTGGTTTAAAATCAGGAAAGGTGTGTGTCAGGGTTGTATCCTTTAACCATACTTTGTTTGAATCAAATTTAAAATTATCTGATCTAACACTCACATTTTCACATGGAGATACTGAGATATAGAGAAATCAATTGGGTTGCCTAAGATCACATTGTTGCCTATGGCAATGGCAGAATTGAGTTCAGACTAACTAGAATTTCCCAAATGTGATCACCGAAAACATCTCCAAAAATGCTCTTTGTCATTTCTTTCTGCTTGCGTCAAAACTCACTTTCTCAAAAATGCAGAATGAAGCTAGAGAGATAATTTGAGTTGCTTAATGTCATCAAGTTGTAAACCTCTAGTTTTATTTCAATACTTTTAAGAGATAAGTGAAGAAAACTGCCTGAGAAAATAAAAATGGACATTGGTTGACAGTAATTTTTTAAATGTCAGTAAGAAAGTCTCCATAAAAATTTTAATACTTATATGTATATACGTACATACACATATAAATGTATATATATTTGGTTTCCAAAAACAGCAACATATCTACTAATAAACTTCGTTGGAATGATAATTCATCAAGGCAAAAGTGAGTAGCAGTCGACAACTAAATGTTAATCTTCACAGAGAGTTTGGTAAATAACTTCAAAGAAATACTGTATGAGAGTTAAACTTGGTGTTTTATTGATTTATAGGCATTAACCTTTCTTAATTTGCTTTAAAAGTAAATGACGGCCATCAAAGATACTCCACTAGTCTCATCCCTTCAGGAGCAAGGGAGAATGAAGAGAACAGGATACAAGGAAAAGATTAGTCTAAAGGACTAATGGACCACAGCTACCAAGGCCTCCACTGGACTGAGTCCAGTACAGCTAGATGGTGCCCGGCTACCACCACTGACTGCTCTGACCAGGATCACAACAGATGGTCCTCGACAGAGCTGGAGAAGGATGTAGAACATAATTCTAACACACGCACACAAAAGACCAGATTACTGGCCTAAAGGAGACTGGAGAAACCCTGAGACTATGGCCCCCAGACACCCTTTTAGCTCAGTGGTAAAGAAAGTTATCTCCAAGGTTCACTGTACAGCCTGGCAGTGGACAGCTCCGTAAAACCAAATGGGACTAATGAGGTACAGTAGTCCAGTGACAAAGGGCTAGAAGACAGAAGGGGACAAGTAAGCCGGTGATAGGGAACCCAAGGTTAAGTAAGGATATTGTTGATGTGTTGTGAGATTGTTAACCATTGTCATAAGGCAACATGTGTAGTAACTGTCAAATGAGAAACTATTTTGTTCTGTAAGCCTTCACCTTAAGTGAGAATAGCAGCACAATTGGAAGAGTTTAGTCAATGTCACTGAACTGTGCATGTAGAAATTTTTGAAATGGTGTATCTTTGGCTATGTGTATTTTCACCAAAAAAAAAGGTTGAGAAGTTAGAGGGTTGACATGTTGTGGGGTTGTTAACCAATGTCATAAAACAATATGTGTACTACTGTTTCATGAGAAACTATTTGTTCTGTAAGCCTTCACCTGAAGTACAATAAAAAAAAAAAAGAAGATAACATGGTAGAAAGTATTTGGCCTGTGTGTCTTGTAGAGTCCTTAAGACATGGCAACAAAAGAATGATCCATTAGAAAATGATAAAATGGAATCTATTGAATTTTTCTCTAACTGCTCTGTAAAAAAAACTTTCCTGCCATTTCTTCTTCAAATTAAGATCTTTTGGGGGTTTGAGTATATGATTGATACTTTATTGAAATCAAATATATGGAAGATTGTATTATGTATCTCAATATCCTATTAAATTCTTCTGGACAATAAATAAACATAAATGAATGTGACTTGATTTTGAAAATGCATATGAAATCCTATATTTTCAGAGACTGATGAAGATCACATCATTAGTGTTTATTGTAATAAAACCTGCAACTATAATTGCTTTTACTATTGCAATTTTGACCCTTTAGCAACTCAGTTATCTGTAACTATCACATCCCAGGTACATTTGTCCCCTTAACAACATTTTTATATTTCTTTTATTCACTTTTTTTTTTTTTTTTAATGTCAGTGGGGTCTTGAGAAAGTCATATTGTAAGTATATTGTAATGTAATGTCATATTGTAAGTATATCATGAAATAGTATTTTTGGAGATTGTAGATACATAGGTTTTTCTGTTCTTAGAATTTCAAAATAGGGACAAAAATTGTTGAATGGACTTTAACGTGTAGCACCTAAAAATGTTTTAATTAGAGAGAAATCAGGAAGTAGAGATATATATCTTATTTATCTAATGCCAACTCTGAACATCGTAATTTTGGTATCTTTCCCTCTTGCACAAAGAAGTTGTCTTTAATCAGTCACTTAGTCCTCTTGTATATCTTAATTATCTTCTATGTTTCCACTTTTCTCCACAGCCACCGTTTTACACCAGAACTTCAGAATCCCTAGGGTGTAGTAATGCAAAAGTCTCTTCCACGTTTGCTGGCTAGTATATTGCTCCCCCGCCATCCTTTTTTAAGACAACAACTAGACAATCCTTCCTAAAATAAAATCTGAGAGTGTCACCAATCTTCACAAACTCCTGTAGTGTCTTCCATTACCTTTAGGATTAGGTTTTAACTACATAACTTGAAATTCATATCCTTCAGGCTCTTCATTATTACTTTAATCTCATCTCTCTTCAACCCTACCATTATTTGAGATAGTTAATTATTTTCAGTATTTGAATGGTATCAAGCTTATCCTCTTCAACAGACACATTTTATCTCTCATTAAACTCTACCCTATCCCTGGATTCTTACACACCTGTCATGTTTCAGGTAAAATAGTATAGCAAGTCCTCTTGGAAGATCATGATTCTTCACAGACTATAGCAGATGCCGATACTTGGTCCATTTATCTTTGTGTGTCCATTATTTTATTGCAATTACTATTGTAACTGGTTTTCTCATCACTAAATGGTAATGTCTATTATCAGATGTCATGTCTCTTTTGCTAATCTTCTGTACCTATGGCCTGTAACTCAGTGCTAAGGAAACTTTGTGTTTGATAAATATTTTTTGAGTGAGTGAACAACAACAGATAGGCTGGGTTCATACCGACCCATTTGAACATTGACAGAATATCATAACATTTTTATAATTAAGGTTAAAAAACCTTCACATGGATTTTTAGTAAAGATTAACCTGGTTCCTTGATCTGGTTCCTGCTTACTTCTCTTACCTCCCTGCAACTTCACCACATATCCGTCTGTAGACATACTACAATTATTTCAGTTCTTTAACATGACTTCATTCACTCATTACTCCCGGCTTTCCCACAGGCTATTTCTTGTATCTAGTATGCTCTCCAGTCCCCTTGCTTTTCTTATTCTTTAGCTAAAAAGAATATTTATCTCTTAACTTCTTTCTTTGCACTGAACACACTTAGAATCAAACATTCTCATTTTTCCCTTGTGCTACACTTATGAGCATGATATGGAATGTTTTCTTCTTACTTTATAGCACTTATTATCCAATTATAGGTAATTTTTCATCTTTCCATTTGGGACCTTAGAATGCCTATATAATACCACATTTCTTCCTTTCTAAATTTAGTAGGCTTTATTATTTATTCTGTCGGAGGGAAATTAGTTCTCTTCTATTAATGCTCTAGAAGTTGTGTTTCTGCTGGTGGTGGTATAATTATGATTATTAAGGGAAGACTCCCTTCTTTATGCTTGTAGTATCATACAAGGATGACTTTACTATTTGTCCAGAACCATGACAATTCTTTTTTAATACTGTTAAATTCTAAACTTATTATACATTTCAAACCAACATAGCAATAACTATCATTTGTTGAGCCTTTTACGTACAAAGTGCTAACTATTTTATATCATTATTGTATTTAATTTGTCAACGAATTCATGTGCCAGATACTATTAATAATTTATATTAGAGATGAGGAAATCCTGGTCCACTGATGCCATAGAAACAAGACTGAAACCAAGATATGCTCATTCTTTTAATCACTATAATATGTTGCATCCAGGTTAAAGGAATATAGTAGCAAAATAATGTTAATTCTCTAGAATAAAACATATTTATAAATGCAGTCATTTCTAAAGACTGCAAAACACATGCTCTGAATAAGCAAACCCGGGTCTTGCAGATTGAATAAGAAGACCCCAGTGATATGCATAGGAAGAAATTTATTCTTACAAAATCTTCCTATTATTTGCATACTGTCAACATTGTGGCGGTTTTAATATGGATTTCTATAATTGTAAATAAAGTATAATTCATTAGGCTTTGAAGGATTTGAAGCCATACGTTTGGTTTACGTTTTCCAAGGGAGATATATATACACACGCACACACACACACACACACAGATATCTATGTCTATATGGATATAGATATATATATATATACACAAAACTAAACTCGTTGCTGTCGAGTCAATTCCGATTCATGGCAACCCTACAGGACAGAGTAGAACTGCCCCATAGAGTTTCCAAGGAGTGCCTGGTGGATTCAAACAGGCGACTTTTTGGTTAACAGCTGTAGCTCTTAACCACTACGCCGCCACTACACACACACACACACATATGTATATATATATATAACAGAATTATTTATAAAGAGAGAACTGAATAATTAAAATGTAACTACATATCACCATTGGCTTAGCTTTTACATGTAATGAATCTCAAGAGTCCTTTAGTAATTTAATACCTACTACTTTAAAATATTTTGTTTGTGCTGCAACACTTGTTCTTTCAAATATCCATCTGCCTCTAAGGTTCCTAACAATGATGCTTTTGGTGGGATGGGTAGTAGAGACAGCAGACCCAATTCATGAACTAAAACATATTTCAGTGCAACATAAATTTATGCTTTCATGTGCTGGACAGGTTAAGAGCAAGTGACTCAGGATTGCAAATGGATTTTAGCTTGGAACACATTCTGAATTGAGATGACTGAAAAGACTGCCGAGTTTTAAAATAGAACTTATTAGCTAATGCACACAGGTCCACCTAGAATCCTGCCCCATTTCTCAAAATGGCTCTGGAAAATTGCTGAAAATATCTTTAATGTTTATAAAAAAAATCTTCATTGTCGTAAAAATCAATAACCTTATTGAAAATATTTCTAATATAGTTCAATCAGTAAATACAAAGATAGTAAAATCTTAACATAATGAATATAACACTTTAAAACTTTCTTTAAAATAGCATTTGGTGTTTAATATCAATTTTTCAAACTAATACATTAAGATATATGCATTAAAAAGAAATATTACAATATATTTAATACATAGCATAAGAAATACAGGAAAAGCCAACAAGTATGTTTGGTGCTTGGCAATATGAAAAGTCCAGATTTGTTTACTTCACTGTTTTCTTTAAATTTTTTTCTTTCCTTCTTCACTAGTTTTGGATATACTTGGTATTTTTTGCTGTTCTGACCAGCTTAGGTGCCCTTGTCAACAGTTCAGTTGTTGAATAAAGCAATGTGTTAGTTATGGTGTGAAAATCTGATGTGCTGTCAGAAAAGGGCAAGCCATTAACTTGAGAATTTCCCCTTTCTGTGTTCCATTGCTCAGTGATGGCTGAAAAGTCTCTCTTATGAATTACTATTAAGGGTAATATGGCATATACGTTTATGAAGCTTTGTAATTATGCATAATGCAAGCCTTTATCGTACCAAAAAAATAAAAATAACAAAACCTCCTATGGAGTGTTTGCAATTATGTTTCCCTCCCTCCCTTTAAAAATCATTAAAGGAACTGCTAGTTATAAAATGGATGTTATTTTCAGTGGTATACCGTCATATACTGCGTAACATCCGTTTGGGCAACATCCGACCGCATAAGCATCCATAGTCCCATAAGGTTATAAGAGAGTTCAGAAATCCTGATTGGAGAATGGTATGAAACCAGACGTATTGAATGCAACCGCTTCCCACATGCAACGCATGCATCTCATGTCTCTTGTATACAAAGCAATTGCCCTGCCAGGCGTATCATGGCACAGTACATATATAACTTATAACACATACGTTTTGATAGTCATAATATGCACCTGTTACAAGTTTATGTATCTACTGTACTGTACTTTCTATCATTATTTTAATACGGGCTTTCCCTACTTACAAATAAGAAGTTTACTATATGATAGTGTATGCTTCAACTTGTAGGCAGAAGTATTAATCTCATGTATCGCGCGTCTCGAGCGTTGTAGCGTTATTTCTGTATTTAATTTTCTTTTGAAAATATTACCGTGAAGTGCATCATGGCTCCCAAATGCAGCAAAACCAGTGCTAGTGATAGCAGCAGCAAGAGGCAAAGGAAAAATATTGATTTGGAAGTGAAACAAAAGGTATCCCATATAGCTTTGCTAAGTATATAATACAGTGTTCGCTCAACATCCAAATCACATAAAGTCCTGTTGTACAGAACGTATTGTGGATGTGAAATGATGCATGACTGTAATATGGGACAAGAATACATCTTAAAAGAAATGATCTACAAAATCCAATATCAAAGAAGGCCACTTTCAAATACTCTAGATAATTATTGAAGTTAGGAACAGTCATGGATTAAACTATGTCCCCCGAAAAGTTTGTGTATCAATTTTGCTGGGCCATGATTCCCAGTATTATGTGGTTATCCTCCATTTTGTGATTGTAACATTGTGTTAAAGAGGATTAGGGTGGGATTGTAACACCCTTACTAAGGTCATATCCCTGATCCAATGTAAAGTGAGTTTCCCTGGGGTGTGGCCTGTACCACCTTTTATCTTACAAGAGATAAAAGGAAAGGGAAGCAAGCAGAGCTGGGGACGTCATATCACCAAGAAAGCAGTGCCAGTAGCAGAGCGTGTCCTTTGGACCTGAGGTTCCTGTGCTGAGATGCTCCCAGACCATGGGAAGACTGATGCTTCACAAGGACCTCCTCCAGAGCCGACACAGAGAGAGAGACTTCCCCTGGAGCTGATGCCTTGAATTTGGAATTGCAGCCTACTAGACAGTGAGAGAATAAATTTCTCTTTGTTAAAAGCCATCCACTTGTGGAAATTCTGTTATAGCAGCACTAGATGACTAAGACAAGAACAATCAGAGAAAATTATGTTACTGATATAATACATCTAAGTCAAAGCCTGCATATAAACAAAATACCAGGGTACATGGAGCTTCATGGTATGTCCTGGACTAGAACGCTCGGAAACTGCATGATTAATAGTTGTGCAAAATGGCAAATATTATGTAAGGACAGGGTGATTGTCTGTTATTGTTTGGATAACACACAATTATCTCTAGACCTCATTGTTACATAAAAATTATTAGGGTGGGATTGTAACACCCTTACTAAGGTCATATCCCTGATCCAATGTAAAGCTCTTATCATTAGACTTCATAGTTACAGGAAAATTATTCAAAGCACTCTTAGAAACTTTGAAATATCTGTGGTCAAGTAACTGCTGTCGTTTTAAGACATTTAGGTATCAAATACTATGCAGTGTTTTAGATTATTCTGAACTCTTAGTTACAAAATATAAGAACTTATTAAAATAAGATTTTCCATACAATTCCTAGTAAATAAACATAAAGATATGTAAGTATAAGTTTTTGATCTAACGTTAGTGGTCTAATGCAGGGTTTGTCAACACTGGAGCTATTGACGTTTTGGGTTGCATGATTCTTTCTTGCGTAGAGCTCTCCTATGCATTATAGAATATTTAGTAGCATCTCATACCTCTACTGACTACCTACCAGTAGCTCCATACCCCCACCATTGTAACAACCAAAATTGTCTCCAGACACTGTCTTATGTCTCATGAGTGTCAAAATCACCCCAGTTTAGAATCACTGAACAAAGGCAAAGTAGGTTAACATTTTTTAAAAATGTATATGTATATACTGAATTAAATGTAAAGGTATCACAATTCTAATTCAGTTGCTGATCAAAAAGTATCTTCAACTATTCTCTCTCTTTCTTTTTTTTTTTTTTTTTGGTTGTTGTCTCATCTGGAAGATGAGAACACTGGACTAGAGCAAAGATTTTCAAACTGCATTCTTCGCGTGTTTAAGTTTCCAACAAATCTGATTTGAACTTTACTTTTAAATTGTTTTTAAGTAATTTTAAAAGTATAATGAAGAGTTTAGAAAAGCTTCTAATTAATTGTGATATATACGAAGTGTTAATATTTTGTAAATGCTCACTTACATCATTCCTTATTTTTGTGCAGACTTCAAAAACTAAGTTTCTTCCCCTTCTATGTAGGTGTATATAGTACAATTAATTATAAATCTGTAACAGAGAAGAAAGGCTGAAATTCTGTATTTGGGTTTTTTTTAAAGACAGGTATCTAAATGTCCAGGCATTTAAACTTGCACTAGGAAAAGCACTGTGCAACACATGCCAGTTAATTCTCAGATGTTTGTGATCTTTGCCATCTAATTATTAGTTGAGCAATAGAAAGAGTTTTCTTCACTCTTTTATCTATTGATAATATTGCAGCATAGTTTCAGTGATTATTTGTCAATTTTTGTGTAATTTTTGTTATGTTATTAAATAGGAATGAGAAAAGTTATTGGATCTTGAAATTTAATACAAAAATCTCCCACTTTTATTTTACACTTCTTCAGTTGTTTAAATCAACAATGCTTTGAGGTTGCCAAAAGTCCTATTGAAAACTGTTTGCTTTGATTTATTGGTGTGGATTTAGATTTTTTTCAATGTTGTGTGACTGAGGAAAAGAAAAAAATAATCTGAATACTGAAACTGACATAACACTGCAGTTGTGTTCACAATAATCAATAGTAATTTGTTTTAGCCCTCAAAAAAAGGCTCCTTATTTTAATATATTGGTTTTTAATATGTACACAGTTTAAATTTCAATTTATAAAATAAATTCATCCTAATAAATCACCCATTTAATCTATTTTATATATTGGAGGACTACTTAAGTTTAATCTGAAAAAATGGTTTTACTGCTAAAACTGTTTGAAATCAGCTGCCATAGTTTTAACTTTCTATTATTTCCATGCTGTTGTTGTTCTTAGGTCCATGAAGTTGTTTCTGACTCACATTGACCCTATGTACAACAGAATGAAACACTGCCCAGTCCTGCACCATCCTCACAATCATTGCTATGGTTGAGAACATTGTTGCAGCCACTGTGTCAATCCATCTCGTTGAGGGTTTTCATTTTTTGGCTCACCCTCTACCTTACCAAGCATGATGTCCCTCTCCAGGGTCAGGTCACTCCTGATAACATGTCCAAAGTATGTGAGATGAAGTCTCACCATCCTCTCTTCTGAGGAGCAGTCTGACTGTACTTTTTCCAAGAAAGTTTTATTTATTCTTCTGGCAGTCCCTAGTATATTCAATATTCTTCACCAACACCATAATTCAAAGGCACTGATTCTTCTTTGGCCTTCCTTATTCTATGCTATGAGCTTATAAACTGTGAATGACATCTAAAGGAAGAAAAAAAAAAAATCCTTGCTAAGATCGATTTAAATGTAATTTTCATATTGAAGTAATTACCAAGTTATTTTCTTAAATTTTTTTTGTTGTTATTAAAGATGCCATGACATAGAGATATTTCCTTTTTTATCCATTCCTGGGTACTGAGTCCTCTGGTATGACCGATCTCTTCCAGGAGTGATAAGTGACTTAAGCTGTTAGCTAACACATTTCTACCCTCCTTCGCCACTTACTGTATCCTCAGATTTTATTTCCCAATTGTAAATAGATATCAAAATAAACCACTGTCAGATGTTATATTTGTAAAAACTGTACACTATAACCAAGGATGGTGAGAATTATTTCTCCGCAGGTGTCTTAGCAAGTAGGAATGGTGAAATCTACTCCTTGCTCCTCATCACTTTATTTCAAGGGAAACACACAGTAGCAAAGTTTTCCCCTTAAAATGTCCCCCAGGAATTTCAATACATTGAAACTACCTGAGGGAATGGATTATTGAATTTTTTTTTTCACAAGATGTTAAAAAAAAAGAAAAAAAGAGGAAGTTCTTTCAAAACATTGTATTAAATAATGGTGGTCTCTTAATGGAACACCTATTTGCAGCCGCTATCCCTTGCTTTTTTGTAAAAAGACACAGGAAAATAACGGATGGAAGAAGTACAAAAATAGATATATGTGTATGACACTGGAAAATCACTGTGAACTTCCTTGAAAATAATGTAGGGGGCATGTGTGCACTGGTTTACTGCTTAGGCTTTAGAGTGAGGCATGCTTGATTTTGAATTCTAGATATGTATACATATTTAACAAAGAATAATGTTATCTACTTTTCACTGAGTTCTCATTATGATCTTGCTAAGGCCTTTACATTTTCTCATTGTTTCCTTATACCCACTGTCTTAGTTATGTAGCACTGCTGTAACAGAAATACCACAAGTGGATAGTTTTAACAAAGAGAAATTTATTCTCTCACAGTTAGGAGTCTAGAAGTCCAAATTCAGGGCACCAGCTCCAGGGGAAGGCTTTCTCTCCCTGTCAGTTCTGAGGGAAGTTCCTTGTCATCAATTTTCCTCTGGTCTAGGAGCTTCTCAGTGCAGTGACCCGGGGTTCAAAGGATGAGCTCCACTCCCGGCACTTCTTTCTTGGTGGTATGAGGTTCCTCTCCTCTCTACTCAATTTTCTCTCTTATATCTCAGAATAGATTGACTCAAGATACAACCTAATCCTGTAGATTGCATCCTCCCTCATTAATATAATTGCCTCTAATCTTGCCTCATTAACTTCATAGAGATTAGGATTTACAACACATAGGATAATCACATCAGATCATGAAACGGTGGACAACCACACAGTATTGGGAATCATGGCCTAGCCAAGTTGTTACACATTTTTTGGGACACAATTCAATACATAACACCCATCTATGATATGGATGTTATTATTCCTATTTTACAGATGATGGATCTCAGTTTGCCTCAGAGAGGTTGAACAAATTATCTGGAGTCACCAAACTAGTTAGTGGCAAACCCAAGTGAGAGCCAAGCTCTGCTACCTTCTGCTTCCCAAGATTTAACTACAGACAGAACAAAGCACTGAAAACATTAAGGTGCAAGCTCCCAAACTCCCTATATGATTCAAAATGATTACTTTCACCCATGTTTCTAAACATCAAATTATTTCTTATTTTCGCTTTTCCAATTCTTTGAGCAAGTGCTTAGTTTGTCTACAAATTAATTTAATACTCTTCCTAAACACTATACTCTGGTCCCTATATGAACTCTTACAGTCTTCAGCAAGATCACTAACTTCTCAAAACCTTATTTTCCTCATTTAAAAAGGAGTTAAAACCAAGCTAGCATTAAGATAAAAATATATGGACACTGCTTTTCATATTGTTGTTGCTGAATGCCATCAAATCAATTTCAACTGACAGTGACCTTATGTGACAGAGTAGATTTGCCCCATAGAGTTATCTAGGATGTAATCTCTATGGGAGCAGATTTCCAAGTCTTCCTCCCAAGGAGCCGCTGGGTAGGTTTGAACCGTCAACCTTTCAGTTAGCAGCCCAGGGCTTAATCTTCGCATCACCAGGGCCTAGCAATTAGGAAGTTCTTTCCAAAAAACAGATATTATCTAGTCCATACTGGAGAGATTACTAGGAGTATGACAATGAATATATCATGACCCATGCTTTAAAAAGCTCACAAGGCAGATAACGCTGACCAGGAAAATTCAGAATAAATGCTATTATGAAGCCATGATGAAAAAAATGGTCACATTTCTCATCTTTATGTACAGATTCTCTAGCTCTAATAAAAGTTTTTGAAGCATTCATTTAGCAGGCATTTACTTCCACCTGTTATATGCTATGGAGCAGGGAGATGAATAAAAATAAAATAAAAAATAAGTGTAAGATCCTACGTACAAGTAGCCCACAATTTGTTAGACACTGTAGCTTGATATTGCACTTAATGACTGCAGGATCTTGCTCAAGGAGCTTTGTCATGTCCACAACAATTTAAGAATGACATGGCTTAGTATTGCATACCAAGGTGCCACACACAATTTGCACTGTGGAAAACAGTTGAAAACATAGCAGGAAATACCTCCAAGCACTGTAAAGTTTTTTGAACAAGTCACAAGGTGTCTGCCTCAGGGCCTTTGCACTGTTTTTTCTTTTTGCCTCAGGTGCTGTCCCAGATATCCCCTTGGCTTTTTCCTTCACTTGCATATCTCTGCTCAAATTAAAGTTATCACTAACGATTCTATTTAAAACAGCACCACCACCATCAACTGCTTCCAGTCTTCCACTCTCAAAACCCTTACCATTATCCACTCCCCACCTCCTTAGGTCTTTTCACTCCACAAGAAGAAAATCTTTTATGCTATTTGACCAGTACCTACAACAAGTACTTCCACGTTGTTCCAAAAACCAAGCTTGTTGCCGTTGAGTTGATTCTAGCATGTAGTGACCCTATAGAAAAAAGTAGAACTGCCCAATAGGGTTTCCAAGGAGCAGCTGGTAGATTTGAACTGCCAACATTTTGGTAGCAGCTGATCTCTTAACCACTGCATAACCAAGGCTCCTCCACATTGCTAGTGCTCAATACATGTTTGCTGAGTAAACTTTGAGATCCCAGAAAGTCATTCTCTGGAGGCCTGCTACCCCAGGATCTCATTCTCATGTAAACCACACAGTAGAATCAACACAGTTAATCACAGCCTGTTGGGCTCCTTTTATTCAAAAAGAGGATGGAAGGGGCTACAATGAAGTTCCACAGGAAGTACAGCATTCCTGGAGAGAGAGGGCAAGTCTGGTGGCTACCTTACTCTTCCAAAACCCAAGAGAGTGGAATCTTTAAGGGAATCACTTGTAAAGATTGGTTAGGCCTGCAAGAATTGAAGACTGATATTTGTCCTGGTAGTGCAGTGGTTAAGAGCTCGACTTTAGAATCCACCAGCCACTCCATGGGAGGAAAATGTAGCAGTCTGCTTCCATAAAGATTACAGCCTTGGAAACCCTATGGGGCAGTTCTACTCTGTCCTATAGGGTCGCTATGAGTTTTAATCAGCTCAATGGCTGTGGATTTTCACATAAAAGAACAGTTTATCCAACAAGGAGATCCAGTAGCAAAAGACTATGGGGAATATGATGGCCAACAGCAGCAGCTGGGAGAGTGTGGGCAACTGTAGAAATCTGGCTTAGCAGGACTGAATCAGGGAAACTTGTAGTGGGAAGATACTTCTTAAACCCCTCTAAATCACCCATACAAACACTACAAAAGAGAGCTAGCATTTGGACACTTCCACCAGAAAGGGCAGTGAACATCAGGCCGCGTGAGCCAGAGAAACAAGAAGATAATCACTAAAACTTAGAGTATTTGCTATGTAATAGTTGCTCAATGTATTTGTTTTGAATAACATCATTTTTGGTATTTCCAGCTACTTGTGATAACTGCATTGGAATATGTATAACACACACATGCACACACACACACACCATAATCAAGTAAGTATGTGATTGTATGTCAAGATCAATATTTCCATTTGATTTTATGCCTGCAACTCATCAGTCTCCCATGATAAGCCAAGTTAATCTAGTGTTTTTGTATCATTTCAGTATGATTTCAGACTCTGTAATTGAAAAAAAAAAGCTTTGTAATTTAAGTGAATTTAATCACAAAGATACACATCTGTTAATCCACTCAAAATGATAAAGCTCTAATAATTACCTAGTTGATGATGTTAACTCAATGAAGCTTATTGTTTATTTCAATATATATTAGATGTTTTAAATTTTCTAAAAACTTTCTATTGTGTATGTGTGTGTGTTTTCTTTTACACTATTAAGGTCAGCTTTGCCCATCTTAAGATGTCATTTCCTGAAGAGGCATTTTAAAATTGAGGACATGGAGTGTATTGTTTCAGCAACAAAATTGTAGTAACAGGAAAAAATTTGACATTGAGACTACCTGGAATAAAACCCACTATTTGTATCTATTCTACGGGTATGAAGCAAACAAGTAAAAGTATATGTAGTAGGATTTTCTATGTAGGCACAGATTTAGGATGTAGTTTATATTCTATAACCAACTTACTCGGGGAAAAAAAACTTGGGCAGAACTCATATTCCCAAACATGAATCTTAAAAAAAACAAAAAACCCATTTCTGTTGAATTGATTCTGATTCAGAGCAACCCTATAGGACAGAGTAGAGCTGCCCCATAGGGTTTCCAAGGAATGGCTGGTGGATTTGAACTGCCAACCTTTTGGTTAACAGACAAGCTCTTAAGCACTACGCCACTGGGGCTCCATATGAATCTTAGGGTCAAGTAAGTTAAGTAAAACTTCAATGATTATGATTGTATTAACAAAATCTATGACTTTATTTCTATTGGGACAAAGAAATATTTTCATTGTGCCTTTCACACAGATGTTTTAAAAATTCCTGAGGAAGTTGACATCATGCCTGTAGTTCTAGAGAAAGAATATCTATCCAAATAACCACAGTATTTCTAAATATTTTATTATTAATTACAGTATGATTCTTATGCAAATGTTTCTTACTTTCTCTCTAAGGAAACACCTCTACATTTAGTGTCATTTTAAAACTATAAGCTGAAGTTTGCAATTTAAATTTCAAAAGGTTTTAAAAGTACAATAAGATTGAATAGCATATGGCCTGCATGGTAAATTGAAACTTCAGACTTTATCTGATCAAGAGACTAGTAGCTATTCATTTTTTAAAAATAAAAATAACTTAAATTTCAGCTAAACCCAGACACTAAAGAACATCATTAAACTTCATAAGTAAAAGCTGGTATTACTAAATTTTAAAAACTTTATTTTATTCGTAAACTTTTCTGATTTCAGTACTAGTTTTCCCAGATGGTCCTAGAGAACAGAGGATTATTTTCAATCCTTGAGAGCTAATGAAATTTGTTCTGCTGGATTTTAGACTTGCTTGTTACCCATGACCCGTTCTTTCCTTGCAATTTTTCCCATTTGGAATGGAATGTCAACTTTGTGACCATTCCACCATTGTACTTTGGAAGCAGGTAACTTGTAGTCTAGAATTTTGCCCAAGGATGGAACAAACACAGACTCTCACTCATACTATATTTAAATAATTCAAGAAAAAAAGATTTTACACTTAGAGTTGATGCTGAATGACTTAAGAATTTTAGAGATGATGTGATAGGTTTAATGTGTTTTGCAAGTGGGAAAGACACAAATTTTGGAGAGGGCAAAGGGTGGAATGTTATGGATTGAACTGTGTTCCCCCAAAATAATGTTTGAATTCTAATCCCTATACCTGTAGATGTAATCTAATCTAATGTAGTGTAATCACCTTCCATAATGTAATCAATCAGTTGAGGTCATACCAGTGTAAAGTAGATTCTAAATGTGATCACTTTTGAGTTATATAAAGAGCGGCATAGACAAATATGCCATGTGAGGATAGCCAGTAACACAGGGGGAAGACAGAAGCTATCTGAAAGGGACAATGATGAGGACGACAGAAGCAGATAAATTTACAAGCCCAGGAACTCCAAGGGTTGTCAGCTACAAGAAGCTGAAACAGAAAAAAGAAGGATCTCCCCCAAGAGCCACACTTTGAATTTGGACTCAGCTTCCTGTACTGTGAGAGAAGAAATTTGTACTTAAAGCCACCTACTTGTGGTCTTTCTGTTATAGCAGCACTAGGTAACTAAGACAACCACCTTCTTAATGATGTGTAATCCATTAGCTGTATGCAAACTTGTTTTCTACTTCTCCAAATTTCTGTGGTATTTATAATCTCTGTCAAAATGTGCTACTTAACTGCAGTCTCTTCTCTCTCTCTCTCTGTTTTTTTTTTTTTCCTTCTCTTGGTATTTCCTATATATATATATATGTATGTATATACTCAGTTATAATTAAAGTTTCCTTCTTGAGTTTGGAATTTAGGTTTAGAACATGTTTTATTTTCCTCAATATTGATAGTTGAAATTACTATTTCGACTTTCAAAGTCCTCTCTTTTCTTCTGAGAATACCGTCTCTATTTCTACTTGCCTGTCTTCCTGATCCCCTGTAGTCTCCCACTACTAACATCTTGTGTGTCTGAATAGGAGCCATGCTTTCTTGCATGCCGCTTTTCATAACGACATTTTGAAGGGTGGACTTCTGTCCCGATCATTCATGTCACTTCAATTACAAGTATAGATTCCAGTATGTCACTCAACCATGTCATAGATAGACCTCTTCTAATATTTTTAACTGGATTTGAGAAAGAATACTTTCTTAAAACAGATAAATTGTGGAAATACTATCAGTAGCTATGATTCTAGCGTCACAGAGAAAAGTATTTTGGGGAAATAAGAAATGCTGATTAATAAAGGAGTCGTAATGAGTAGGAGTAACCCTGACTGCACAGTGGTTAAGTGCTTGGCTGCTAACAAAAAGATCAATGGTTTGAACCTACCAGCTACTCCAAGGCAGAAAGATGTGGCAGTCTGCTTCCATAAAGATTACAGCCTTGAAATCCCTATGGGTAGTTCTACTCTGCCTTACAGTGTAGCTATGAGTTAAAATCCACTCAACAGCAGGATTTTTTTGTTTGTTATTTTAAGGTTTAATGAGATGAAAGAGATGCTAAAGTAACTAACTGTTCACCTTTAGTCCCTAAAATTCCAACGACTGCTCTGTTTTCAGACTTCCAGAAATTTAGTTGTTTAGTTTGTGTTTCCATTATTTTAAATGTTCCAGTGTCTTCCCAACTAATTCCTTTTATCTTTCCTTAACTAGATTAAGTTAGGTTTTTAATCACTTTTGAAAAATTTGCCCAGTAATGGCAATGCCTAATTCAGAACATATGATGCATGGTAAACAATCATGTGTTTTCTTCACTTATAAACTCTCCCATCTTAATAAATGATTTTTTTTTTCTTTATGGAAGATTGAACATTCTTCATATGCCATTTGAAAAAAATCACTGAACATTATTGGTGCACAAATACCACACTCAGGTAAAAGCTATTCTCAAAAAGAGGTGTTTTGACATATTGAGTAATTTGATTTGATGCTACAAGTGATTTTTTAATTAAGAAATTATTTTGAATAACCTCTTAACTAGAGTGGCTTCCTCGTAGGTAATTTAAAATATATTTTAGTTCCCTGTTAATCTATTAATAAAATGCTAGACCTGAAAAGTCACATTAAATTATTTAGTTCTACTAACTTGCTTTTTAAATAGAACTATTCTCAACAGAATTAGCATTACCAAAAAAACAAACTCATCATCAGATTAACAAAATTTGTATCCTTTCACTTGTGTCTTGCTCAAGGTTTTATAACACATCAATACATGCATTTCCAATATTATTTTTACATAATGGATAACTTTTATTGCAATTTAATTTCTGTCTAGCAGTATATTTCAATGCAATACCCTATTGATTTCAAAATGTCACTTCTAAGTGAACATAGCTGAGTTTAGCATCTGTTCAATATTTTCTTTAACATAAGAAAACACTGATTACATTAGTACAATTTTCTCCAGTAATCTTTTTCTGGAACATGATACAAAATATAGACCATGATGGCTAATGATTCTGTAATATTTTTGTTATTGCTTGGTTTGCTTTTTCTGAATTAAAGTAGAAGGAAGCATGACAAGATATTTAACATTTTAAAAAATAACTTCTCCAGTTTTGACTGTGGAAGAATCCCAAAGATGTATGACATGTAATTTATATTTTTTAACTTTTTTAAAGCATAAGATGTGTATTGTTTGCTGTATATATGGAAGAAAGGCACTTAGTAAAGAGTTCCATCAAAAGTTCAAATCCAGAGTTCCATTCAAAATGCAATAAAACTTTCAGTAATAAGTGGTAATTTTTACATTTTTTTTATGTACAAAGTACTTTTTAGGAAGTTTGACTTTATTTCTATTTTATGGCGGGAAATATATGTACACACATATATAAATGTTGTATTATGAATTTGAAGATCAATGAAAGTTTTATGCTGTATACTCCTGAAGTTTGTAAACAATGTAATGTATTATAGACTGCTGACTATCCTCTTAAAACCATTCCAATCATGCATGTATATTTATGCTTACTTAAATTGTTCCCATTATTTGGATCTGATTTGTATGTTTGAAGACTGACATCGAGATGTCACGCTTATGTCTCTTTGTCAAGACAGAAACAGTCAGAATTAAAATCAGATTTAATCAGCAATATTACTTGGTACTTGGTATAGTAATAGAAGACTAACTTCCTTTTCTGCCTGGTATCTAAACTTAAGCAATTTTATTCTCTGTGGTGTACAACAGGAACATTCCTTTATGTCCTTAGGAAAGGAAGCAAACACATAAAAAGTATAAGTTTAAGAACTTTACATAAATGATGACAAAATATTCTTACAACACACACACACACACACAACTCAAGTATTTTATGAATAGAAACAGTCATCCTGTTCTCTTTCATTAAAATTTTAATCAAGACTAATGATTATAGACTTCCGGCAAAATGGCACTCTAGGCAGAAGTACCACGTAGTCCCTCCACAGCAAAGATCCGAAAATGTAAGCCAAACAGAGAAAACAGCAATCCCTAAAACATCAAATGAAGAGATAAAGAACTCAGCAAAGCACCAAATGGAGTGAGAAAACTGACAGAGAACGGAGAGCGAGGAGAGATTCATGCAGAGGTCCTCTATCAGCTAACGCAGCAAAAATCGGCCATCTCGGACTCCTATCAGAGACTAGCAAATAGGGAGTATGAGAAAGCAGCTTCACGGAGCTTCCAGTGGGAGACAAAACAACCAGTAATTTGCAATATACACTTTCCCACCCCCAACCCTTCTTCACCCCCACTTGGCCTCCTCTGCTTCCAGCAGCCACAGTCTCTTATCCGGGAAGCTCCAGCTGCTTGGATTCTACCTGCCCGCACAGGCCAGCTCTCTGAGTGCCATTTGTTGGCTGCTGGTGTTGCTTTTTTCCACTTCTTTTGATTTCTTCCTTACCTCTCACCACCTCTCCCTCCTTTCACTCAAATACCTGGCTCCGTGTGCCATCTTTGCTTCTTTCTGAGTGGCTGCAGAGCTCTTTTCGAGTATGGAACTGCTTCCAGGTCTGGGCTGCCATTCTAGTGGGATCCCAGGGCTTTGGTTTGTTTGTTTTGAATTGTTTGTTTTCTATTCCTTTTCTCGAGTTGGGAACCCATTCTGGCTGGGTGCTGCTGCGCAGCTTGGGACCTACCCCCTCGGCTTGTGCAGACACGCAGAGGGATCTCTGAGAGCATTTCTTTCTTTGGTTTTTTTTTTTTTTTCTCTGTTTCTTTGGGGGTTTTTCTTTTTCTTTTTGTTTTTTCATTTAATTTGTTTTCTTTACTTTTCCCTCTTTTTTCCTTTTTCTCTTTCTTCATTACTCAGTCTATCATCTCTCTATACATTCCTTCTCTTCCTGTTCCCTGAATACCTGGCGTTGTATACCTCTAAGCCTTTTAGCCAGGCTGTACTGCAACACTTGAAAACAACTTCCCCAGACCTAGTAGCTGCACCGGTGAGATCCATGGGAGCTTTGCTGTTCTTTTTCCTTTCTGATTTTTATTTATTCATTTTTTCCTTTCTTCTTCTTCCCCTTTTTGTTTCTCTCAGTTTCATAGTCTCTCATCTCTTAACTCCAACGGTAAGCTCCCTTAGCACTCTTTTTTGTTTGTTTGTATGTTTTTGGCTATTGTTTGTCCCTCCTCTCTCCCATATCCATTTGAGTTCCACGCATAACAATCTCCCCCCTACATCCTGCCTACATGCACCATGCACTTAACATCACACCACCAAGCAGCACAGGAATGGCCTACTGGAATCTGCCTTGCACTGATTATGGACACGCTTTGGTGGCTGTAGCAAGTGTGACAAACAATGCATCCCAGTAACTCCTCTTTAGCTAGACCTGCCCTGCTGTGCCATATCTAAACAACTGACCCTGCCAGTTGGAGAAGGAGGCGAAAAGTATCATGCTCACAGGCGAGCAAACAATGAAAACACACAGCCCACTTGCTCAGACATAGCCAAATTAAAAAAAAAAAAGGATGAAACAAACAAATCTACAATCAATAAATGAGAAAAATAACTACTGCATGTCCCGAAGACAGCAGACAATATCAAAACACTTACAAAAACAGGACAGGATGGTTCCAGTAGGCATCCAAAATAAAACACCAGATGACTTTCCAGTGGAAGAAAAGGCACTAGAACTACCTGACAGGGAATTCAAATCTCTGACACTCAGAATTATCCAAGAGTTGAAGCAAAAAGCAGACAAAAAGGAGGAAAAAATAGACAAATTCATGGAAAATACAGACAAAAAAGGAAGAATTCAGGAAAATAATGCAGGAACAAAATGCCAAAATAAATTCACAACTAGAAATTATACAAAAACAAGAAGAAATCCAAAAGATAAACAGCAAGATTTCATAAATGGACAGTCTCATAGAAGGGCTGAGGAGCAGATTTGAAACAGTGGAAGACAGGATCACTGGAATTGAAGACAAACACTTGGATACAACTCTGTTTGAGGAAAAGTCAGAAAAAAGAACAGAGAAAAATGAAGAGACCAGGGGAGTTATCTGGGATACAATCAAAAGCAAAAATCTGTGAGTGATTAGAGTTCCAGAACAGGGGAGAAAACAGAAAACACAGAGAGGATCATTGAACAACTGCTGACAGAAAACTTCCCCAATATCATGAAAGATGAAAAGCTGGCCATCCAAGAAGCTCAACGAATCCCAAAGAGGATAGTCCCCAAAAGAAAATCACTAAGGCATATCATAATCACACTCACCAAAACCAAAGACAAACAAAGAATCCTGAGAGCAACTCATGAAAAACAAGAAGTCACATAGAGGAGAAATAATAAGACTAAGCTCAGATTATTCAGCAGAAACCATGAAGGCAAGAAGGCAATGGGATGACATATATAAGTCTTGAAAGAAAAGAATTCCCAGCCAAGAGTACTATATTCTGCAAAACTCTTTTTCAAATTTGATTGTGAAATTAGGTCATTTTCAGTTGAACAGAAAGAAAGGGAATACGTAAAAGCGAAACCGAAATTACAAGAATTATTAAAGGGATTTCTTTGATCTGAGAACAAATAACTTCAGCTCACAGGCTGAATCTAGGATGCAGGATCATACCAGCCAGACACCAATCTAGGAAATGAACTCTCAAGGACTATCCAAAACCAAAAGAATTACAACAGAGAGTCAGAGCAGTTAATCTGTAAATTACAACCACATCAGAACAATAAAACAGGGAATAAATGGTGTAAGTATAGAACATTCTAAAGGAGAGGAAAGCAAGGTAATACCAAGTAATAATAGACTGCTTCAAACTTAGAAATATAAAGATAAATTACATGGTAACCACAAAGAAAGTTAACAAACATATTCATAAAAATAAAGAGGAAAAACAGAAAGTCTCAGAACAAACAAAACCTACAAAAACAAAAGAAATGAAAAAAGAATCCACAAACAGAAGGAACTCAGCACAGGAGAGTAAGAAGAACAAAGAAAATGTCAGCACCACAAAAAGAAAGCCCTACAAAATGACAGCAAAAAACTCACATCTATTAATAATTACACTGAATGTAAATGGACTCAATGAACCCATAAAGAGACAGAGAGTCACAGAATGGATGAGAAAACATGATCCACCAATACGCTATCTAAAAGAGACACAGCTTAGAAACAAAGATGTGAATTTATTAAAACTCGAAGGTTGGAAAAAAATATACCAAGCTAACAACTACCAAAAAAGAGCAGGAGTGGCAATTCTAATCTCAGATAAAATAGACTTTAAAACAAAATCCACCATAGAAGACAAAGAAGGACACTATCTAATGATTAAGGGGATGATCCATCTTGAAGACGTAACCAAAATAAACATCTATGCACCCAAAGACAGGGCTCCAAATACATAAACAAACTCTAAAAGCACTGAAAAGAAAAATAGACAGTTCCACAATACTAGTATGAGACTTCAACACACCACTCTCAGTAAAGGACAGAACGACTAAAAAGAAACTAAGAAAAGATACAGAAGACCTAATGGGCAAAAACAGCCAACATGACCTCATAGACATACAAAGAACACTCCATCCAACAACTGCAAGGTACACATTCTTTTCCAAAGCACATGGAACGTTCTCCAGAATAGACCACATCTTGGGACACATAACAATCCTCAACAAGATCCAAAACTTTGAATAATTCAAAGTATGCCATCAAGGTAGAAATTAACAACAGAAACAGCAAGGAAAAAAAATCAATTACATGGAAACTGAATAATACCCAGCTTACACATCACTGGGTCATAGAAGAAATCAGAGATGGAATCAAAAAATTCCTAGAATCAAACGAGAATGAAAACACATCATATCAACCTTTGGGACTCAGCAAAGGCAGTCCTCAGAGGAAAATTTATAGCAATAGATACACACATCATAAAAGAAGAAAGGGACAAAATCAAAACATTAACTACACAACCCAAAAAACTGAAGGAGAGCAGCAAAAAAAGCCCACATCCA
>NW_004443970.1:2734073-2738356 GCF_000243295.1 Trichechus manatus latirostris | reverse complement strand
CATAAAACAATATGTGTACTACTGCTTCATGAGAAACTATTTGTTCTGTAAACCTTCACCTAAGTATAATTTTTAAAAAATTAAAAAAAAAGACTAATCATTATAGGGCTTTGCCAAATTTAAAAACATTGTATAGAAATTTAAAAAAATTATTTTTAAACTAATTATTAATTTCTTTAGCTACCCCACAAACCATATGTTTTAACACATTTATTGTAGGAAGATACACGTTTAAGTTAGACATGTTATGCAGATTTCTCCACCCTCAGCTCACTGATAACTCATGTTTATTTACTTGGAGCTGTTTTGTGATCATGTATTTGAAAATGAAAAAATATTCTCTGCATAATATAATGTTCCCACTTGTATTTGGGAATAAGTGGTTAATATGGGAACTTGCCTAAAGTTAGAAAATGGAAATCTGTGAATAAAACCAACTGATGCAAGCAAGTTGGGTAGTTTAATGATGTATACTAATGTTTCAATTCTGTAATTTTGCACACTTCTGAATACTGAACTCTTTTGAATGACATCTTCCTAGTTCCAGCATGACAAGGGAAACAAAACGAGGCTATTTTGGTTGTAGCACAATTTGTCGTTTGCAGAAAAGTAGAGAATACGTTCTCCTTATAGCATCATGAGCACAGACTGTGAATGTCTCATTATATTAATACAATTTAACATTTTGTATAAATACAAAGCATAGAAATCAGAGTCAAAATCCTAATGATAAAATTAGATTCAAAATCTTAATGAAAAAACATGAATTTATTTTATTCAAAATAATTTTATTGTGGTATAATATCAAAATATTTAACATGGAAAACAGGGAACTTTATTAATTCATTTAAAATATTTTTTGGTTAAACTAAATATTAAAAGTAAAAATAATATGAAACTTTCTAAAAGGTTTGCCTACTTCACTTAAAGTGCAAAGCTCATCATTTTTATACTCTATTTAGATTCAAAACTCATGCAACCTATGGATTTGCTATAATGCATATTTAACAATTGCAGCATCTTCCTGGCCTGCATTTCAGAATCATGAATGTAATAGGGATTTAGTGATCACTTAATACAGTCTCAGTCCCAATTTAAACACACACGCACATACACACCACACACACATTAATATTGCTCCAGAAAGTTTTGTCATGTTTATTTCCAACCAAATCCCATCTCCACTCTAGCAATGGCATCCATTGCTATAATTTTTTTCCAAGAAGGATTAGTTTTTCCAGTTCCAGAAATTCATATAAATGAAATATTAGAGTTATATTCTATTTTTTGACTGGCTTTTCTATTTAACATGATAATGTTTTAAGGATTTATTTAGGTGGTATGTGTCATTCATTTGTACCTTTTTATAACTGAATACTAATCTGTTATAAAAAATAAGCCACAGGAGTTCCAGCAAAACGACGCTCTAGGCAGAAGAACCACGCTGTCCCTCCACAGTAAAAGTTCCGAAAAACTAAGCCGAACAGAGAAAACAACAATCCTAAAACCCTAAAACATCAAGTGAAGAGATAAAGAACTCAGCCAAGCACCAAATGGAGTGAGAAAACTGACAGAGAACGGAGAGTGAGGAGAGATTCATGCAGAGGTCCCCGACCAGCTAATGCACCGAGGATCTGCCATCTTGGACTCCTTTTGGAGACTAGCAAACAGGGGTTATGAGAAAGCAGCCTCACGGAGCGTCCAGCAGGAGACTAAACAACCGGTAATTTGCAATATACGCTTTCCCACCTCCCACCCTTCTTCACCCCGACTCAGCCTCCTCTGCTTCCTGTGGCCACAATCTCTTGACTGGGAAACACCGGCTGCTTAGCTTCCACACATCCGAACGGGCGGCTCTCTGAGTGCCATTTGTGGCTGCTGGTGTTGGTTTTTTTTGCTTCTTTTGATTTCTTCCTTGCCTCTCGCCACCTCCCCCTCCTTTCGCTCGAGTACCTCACACAGTGCGCCATCTTTGCTTCTTCCTGCAGGGCTGCAGAGCTCTGGTAGTTTGTGATATACGCTTTTGCACTCTCTACCCTTCTTCACCCACACTCAGCCCCCTCTGCTTCCTGCAGACACAGTCTCTTGTCCAGAAATACCCGCCCGCACTAGCTGGTTCTCTGACTGCAATTTGATGGCTGCTAGTGTTGCTTTTATTTGTCTGCTTCTTTTGATTTCTTCCTTGCCTCTCGCCACCTCCTCCTTCTTTCGTTCAAGTACCTGGCTCCGTGAGCCATCTTTGCTTCTTCCTCAGAGGCTGCGGAGCTCCGTTCAACTGTGGAGCTGCTTCCTGGTCTGGGCTGCTGTCCTGGTGGGATCCTGGGGCTTTTGTTCATTTGTTTGTTTTGAACTGTTTGTTTGTTTTCTTTTCCTTTGCTTGAGTTGGGAGCCCTTTCTGGCCAGGTGGAGCTGCGTGGCAAGGAGACTCCCCCTTGGCTTCTACAGACGTGCAGAGGGATCCCCGAGGTCATTTCTTTTTTTGTTGGCTTTTTTTTTTTGTTTGTTTTTTTGGGGTGCCTTTCTTGTTCTTTTTTTTTAAAATTTGTTTTGTTTTCCCTTTTTTCCTTTTTGTCTTTCTTCATTGCTCAGTTTCTCATCTCTCTATATCTTCCTTCTCTTTTCCCTGAATACCTGGCATCGTATACCTCTACGCTTTCTAGCCAGGCTGTACTGCAACACCTGAGAGTGACTTCCCCAAATCTCATAGCTGCACCAATGGGATCCCTGGGAACTTCAAGCTTCTTTAATCTTTCTGATTTTTATTTATTCATTCTTTTCATTTCTTCCTATTTCCCTTTCTGTTTTTCTCCATTTCATAGTCTCTCATCTCTCCACTCCAACGCCAATCTCCCCTAGCATTCTTTTTTGTTTGTTTGTATGTTTTTGGCTCCTGTTCCTCTCTCCTCTCTCCCATATGCACCTTAGCTCCACACATAACAAAATCCCCACTGCACCCTGCCTACCTGCACCATGTGATTGACATCACACCAACAAGCAGAACAGGCATGGCCTACAGGAACCTGCCTTGCACTGATTACCAACCCGGAATGGTGGATATAGTAAGTGCCACAAACAACCCATCACAGTAACTCCTCTTCAGCTAGACCTGACCTGCTGAACAATATCTGAGTGACTGACCCTGCCAATTGGAGAAGGAGACAAAAGTATTGTGTCCACAGACAAGCAAACAACAAAGAACACACAGTCCGCCTGCTCAGACATAGTCAAATTTTCTTTAAAAAAAGGGACAAAACAAACAAATCTACAATCAATAAACGAGAAAAATAATTACTGAATACCCCAAAGACAGCAGACAATATCAAAACATTTACAAAAACAGGACAGGATGGTTCCAGTAGGTGTCCAAAATAAAACACCAGATGACTCTCCTGTGGAAGAAAATGCACTAGAACTACCTGATAGGGAATTCAAATCTCTAATACTCAGAATTCTCCAAGAGCTGAGCAAAAAGCTGACAAACATGAGGAAAAAATAGACAAATTCATGGAAAATATGGAAAAAAATTGGAAGAATTCAGGAAAATAATGCAGAAACAAAATGTCAAAATAAATTCACAACTAGAAATTATGCAAAGACAATTAGTAATCCGAAAGATAAAAAACAAGATTGCAGAAGTGGACGGTGTCATAGAAGGGCTGAGAAGCAGATTTAAAACGGTGGAAGACAGGATCAGTGGAATTGAAGACAAACACTGCGATACACCTCTGTTCCAGGAAAACTCAGAAAAAAGAACAAAGAAAAATGAAGAGACACTGAGAGTTATGTGGGACACAATCAAAAGCAAAAATTAGCGAGTGATTGGAATTCCAGAACAGGAGGATAAAACAGGAACACAGAGAGAATCATCAAGAACTGCTGACAGAAAACTTCCCCAATATCATGAAAGATGAAAAGCTGGCCATCCAAAAAGCTCTACAAACCCCATATAGAAGAGACCCCAAAAGAAAATCACCAAGGCATATCATAATCACACTCACAAAACCACTCGCCAAAACCAAAGACAAACAAAGAATCCAGAGAGCAGCGCGGGAAAAACAAGAAGTCACATACAGAAGAGAAACAATAAGACTAACCTCAGGTTATTTGGCAGAAACTATGCAGGCAAGAAGGCAATGGGATGACATATATAAAATCTTGAAAGAAAAAAAATGTCAGCCAAGAATAATATATCCTGCAAATTCTTGTTCAAATTTAATGGTGAAATTAGGTCATTTCCAGATAAACAGAAATTAAGGGAATATGTAAAAGTCAAACCAAACTTA
>NW_004443970.1:2695603-2729159 GCF_000243295.1 Trichechus manatus latirostris | reverse complement strand
AATAAATAAATAAAATAATATACTATGCTAATAGCCTTCTGTTGTAAACATGAGATAATATGCAGCATATTTGTTTAACATTTTCCATATTGTATTATGTTTTTATAACTGCGTTATCTAATTTGATCTTCTTGATTCCTATGGAACTGTATCAGGAAATTGCTAAAACATTTCTTCCCTAAGCATAATTATCTAATGAAGACAATAACCATGAGCTCTAAATACTCAATCATCTGCTTCTTGAGAATATGAAATATTCCTCCTTTAAGGTCATGAAGAAAATCTTCATTTACATAGGTGTATCACTAGAATTTAAGGACGCTTTAGAGGTAGTTTTATGTTCCTGACTTACTCCAAGTATATTTTGGATCCAATCTTTAAAAGTTGGCAAAATCTAGGAAATAACAGAGTACCTTTTCCCAGTCAACTAAGCTTGCCCTTTCTTATTGAAGAAGTTATTGGAATCATTATATTATCATCCATCCATTTTCATAACTTCTTACAGCTTCTTGGAATGATGCAGGACTCCTGTGCAATGGGAATGGCATGGGTGCAACTGTGGCCACTGAGGCAGCTCTCCTAGGTTTTCACTCAGAGGTACACAGAGCTTCCTGGTGCTGGTCCAACAGATGACCCTGAGAACCCAGTGAGGTTTATTATTCTGGTCCTGCCCACTGCAGTGGCCACCATGGCTTCTACCTCGTGTTTTCCTGAACTTTTTACATTAGAACAGGAAAAAAGATACTTTAAATTTGATAGATTATTTTTCATTTTATCTAATCTAAACATTTTGTATTTTTTTAATAAGTAAGATTGTTCTAGTAAGATTTTTCTGTATGTCTAATGTCTTGGTATGAATGTTTTAGTAGCTTCATAAAATAAACTCCGCAAGAATTCCTCCATAGCAATTATTTTTTCAATAATCTGGAAAGAACACTTACGTTCGTAAAGACTTCACTGTAACAACTCCCAATCTCCATGAGGAGTAAAATGTTCATCTGTAGTTGTTTTGTACGTCCTTGGTATTACACATTAGTTTTTAAAGTATATAATCTATTTGTTTGTGGATTTTCCCAGATAGACTGCGGGCACATTGAAGAACAAGCTCAATCCAGTTCAACAGTCAGTTGAGGATCAGAAGTGAGCTTGGGAAGCAGCTCACTTGTATAGATCAGAATTTGGTAGGGGCATTGAATCTTGGAAAAATGTTGGGTCAGTCACAAACGAGAAGTTTTCTATCAGGAAACAGGATAGAGAAACATGCCTCGTTGAGATGGTGTGGAGGATGAATTTGAATTTAAAGGTCTAGATAGAGTTTTCTTTTGTGCCTGATGTGATTTGGACATGACTGACTACATGAACTACTACAGTGAAATGCTCCTTAATCTGTAAACACTCTCAGTTGTGTATACATAACTTTTGCTTATTCTCTTCCTTCATCAGTTTTCTATTTAATGGCAACAAGAAACTTTTTTTCTTATCTTACTTTTATGTTCTGAGTATAAAACAGAATAGACAAAGGGCTTTGGGACCCTGGAGAGAAAATGAGATTTGGCATTATCATTTTACCTTCACTCTGTTACATTATGAATTGCTGTATTGGATGTAATAGAAACAGGTCTGCTATTTATAAATGCATTTTTCGTAAACACTACTTCTTGAAGTTAAATTAATTATTCACAACAATATTTAAAAATAATATTTTGACAGGAATTGCAAACGTACCACCTTGTGAACTGTGAAGAATGTATTTCAGTTTTCATAACTCTTCTAATTAGAATTATTATAATGGAGTTAACTCCTGGAAGAATTAGACATTAAAACTTACCAACACTGCATCAATCATGATTTTAGCTTTATGCCTGTAAAATTCTCTTTAAAATATCTAACAGTGAGTCTTTTTCAGCTCAAGGGTTGAAAATGAACTCTGGCTGCTAAGTCATACAGCTTAAATTAAAAACAAGCTTCAACTATAATTAGCAAATTCTAGATTTGTTACAGAGCTATTTTGCATGACTTCAACAAAGAGCCATTGTACTGTTGTTCCCTCCACCCTCTTTTCTTGCCCAGATTGATTGCATAATTATCTTACTCTCCACTTGATTGAGCCCTTGTAGTCACTGAACAATCAAGATGAAACAACCTAGCTATTTGCATTATGGCCAGCATTTAGCGATAGAGATGCTGAAAAAACAGTACTCAAAATCAGCATTGTTACCGGATAAATTTAGAAGAAAATCAGAAAAGAATAGAATATACTATTTAAAAACTATCTTATCTTTCCCTAGACCTTGATTTAGTCTTTATTAAAATATTGGAAGCAGATTCCTAATTTTTATTGATTTCCTGTCTTCATAATTTAATACTACGTATTGAGGGTCATTCCAGACATTCCAGGTAAAAAGGAAAGAAAAAAAAAAGAGGCATAATACATGCGTAACAATCCATTTTTTAGAGGGATAAGAAAACAAGTAGTCATATGAATGTTAAACAATATTGTATGTACTAGAATAAAAAGGTAAAATGTGGCATGGGAACACAGAGTACAGGTTGATTGTAACAATGAAAGTGAGCTCAAGCTTCAGAGAAAAAGAGTAAAGTGAGCATAAATAAAGGATAATTTGAAGTATGTTCAGTAGTTCATAGGAAGGTAAAGGTAGAATCAATAGCAGGTAAACCTGCAGAGATTAGTGACCAGGAAAATAACTGGTTTGTTGGGGTGGTAAGAGAGGTTTTATTTAGATTAATGTGTCAGGGATGATCTCTCTAAATAAACTCACACTTGCATACCCAGAAAGAATTCTCCAGGTAAAGATGCGAGTCGCAGTGTTCCAAAACAGGGAGAATAGCAGAGGCGGCCAGAAATGATGGGAGAGCAGGTACCTTAGTTACAACCTTTCATGGGTACACTAAAGGATTCTTCTCCAACAGTTACAGAAATTATTCTTCCATATTATGTATGTGACATAGTTTTCATAATAATTTCCCTTATTAAATTGCTTCAACACTGACCAAAAAAATGTGAAGTATAGTCATTCACTGTAAAATGGGTTGTTTTTACAAGCCCCCCTCTTGTTTTTTTTTTGGCTTTTAAAGTTGTTTTAAAGTTTGATACTGAAAAATTGTCCTTATTAAGATTTTTAAATCACTATATATCAAGTGACCAATTTTTTTCTGGTTAACAACTGACAATAAAGAGGAAATTGAATTTAAATAAATAACTTACACTCAATGAGCTTTATAACTGCTAAAAACAGATTATGACAATTATTCACATTATTTAAGTACTGAATGTATAATACAAACAACAGTTTCTTTAGAGATTGAATTCTGATGCTTAGCCTACCCCAAGTTCAATTCACAGCTGTTAGTACCCTAAGGATCTCTGGTGGTGCAGTGGTTAAAGCACTTGGCTAGAACCGAAAGGTCAGCAGTTTGAAGCCACCTTCCTTTCAGTGGGATGAAGATGCGGCAGTCTGCTGCCATAAAGATTTATAGCCTTGGAAACCCTATGGAGCAGTTCTACTCTGTCCTATTGGATTGCTATGAATCAGAATTGACTACCAACAGTGGATTTGATTTTGGTTGGTTTAATACCCTTGTTGTTAAAAACTGAAAGCATTAAAGTTATGTATACAGTTGATAAAGTTAAGAATCATAGCCTGCAATAATCATAGTGGACAATAAGTGCCTAACCACATCACTCTGCTTATTCTTTAATGGTGTGAGCTAAATCATCTTTCATTCACCTTTCTGTACCTGTTCATGTCTTTCAATGGAATTTAGACTTGAACATGGCAACTATCTTGCTCTAGTTCTTTAATGGGTGTTGGTTTCTTACAGTTACATAAGCCAGATATAAGTGATATCTCATTGATCCTTGTGCATTTCTTATCTCATTCCTCTACCAGGTAAGCGAAACTTCAGGCCATTCTAAGGAAACTTGAGTCATAGGAACTGTTAATCAGAGCTCCCATTAATGTATGGGAAGATGGAGTATCAGTTCATGATTTCTGTTGTGTGAACTTTTTAACAACAAAAAAATCTGATAAATATATAAAATGTGGTTAAGATCTTTTTTATGGCTAGAAACATCCAGTTTCTTTACAATTTCTTTGTTCTCACTCTATATAATCAACAATCAAATATGAGATAAAAAGAATCATAGAAAAATGTCAGGTGTAAGATCAAACAAAGTTTTACCCAGTGTTCACAAAACAAACTTCTAGAAATATATTTTATTTTAGGAAATAAAATGGTGTGTCTGTTAATTTAGACAAAATATACCTTGTAAAATATATTTATCTGTAATTGTATTCATTGTTAATACATAGAAAGATATACCTAACTTGATAGATTGTCCAATTCAATTAGGAAATTCGAAGTCAAATATGGGATAAAAATTTCTAAATAAATCAAGTAGACTAAAATTAATAGGAAAGAGACATTATGGAAAATACACTGATCGATAAGAGAATTTTTCTTGAAGATAACTGGCTTGGATAAAAATATACATTTTTTTCAACTCATGAAAGCAAAGATTTCAAACTCTTTGCAAACATGGATCTTGTACTTTTTTTCATGTTCCATACTACAGTATTGCATTGCTTCAGAAAACACAACAAATGTGCATTGAATAATTATGCATTTTTAAGGCAATCAAATACTTTCCATTTAACTACAGGTTTCATTACCAATTTTTGTTGCCAAAATTAGTTCTTTGAATTCAACTAAATGCTTTTAAAATAGTTGGAAGTTATTTAAACTGTTTTCAGAGGTATTTAATGCTCATTTATATGGAGAAATCAAGTGCATTTGTAACTATTTCTTAAAAAGTACCAAAACATAGACTAAAACACCTTAAAGCAACCCCTTTGTCACCTGATCTTTTACAAAGGCCCAAAGTCCATTAAATGGAGAAAATACAGTCTTTTTAACAAATGGTGCTGGCAAAACTGGATATCCATCCGCAAAAAAATGAAACAGGACCCATACTTCTCACCACACACAAAAGCTAATTCAAAATGGATCAAAGACCTAAGTATAAAACCAACAACTATAAAGATCACAGAAAAAAAACAGTGATACTAAAAGCCCTAATACGCTGCACAAACAGGATACAAATCATAACTAACAATGCACAAACACCAGAAAATAAGCTAGATAACTGGGATCTTCCAAAAATGAAATACTTAAGCTCAGCAAAAGATTTCACCGAAACAGTAAAAAGAGAACCTACAAATACGGAAAAATAATTTAGCTATGATAAATCCAACAAAGTTCTAATCTCTAAAATCTATAGGAAAATCCAACACTACTACAACAAAAAAGACAAATAATCCAGTTAAAAAATGGGCAAAGGAAATGAACAGACACTTCAGCAAAGAAGACTTTAAGGTGTCTAACAGACATACGAAGAAATTTTCATGATCATTAGCCATTAGAGAAATGCAAATCAAAACTATAATGAGATACCATCTCACCCCAACATTTCTGGCACCAATCAAAAAAACAGAAAATAACAAATGTTGAAGAGGCTGCAGGGAGATTGGAACTCTTATTCACTGCTGGTGGGAATGCAAAATGTTTCGACCATTTTGGAAAACAATATGGCACTTCCTTAAAAACTAGACATAGAAATACCATATGATCCAGCAATTCCACTCCTAGGAAGATTTTCTAGAGAAATAAGAGCTGTCACACAAATAAATATATGCACACCCATGTTCATTGCAGCATTGTTCACAATAGCAAAAAGATGGAAACAATCTAAGTGCCCATCAACAGATGAATGGATAAACTAATTACGGTGTATACACACAATGGAATACTACTATAGGATAAAGAACAATGATGAATCTGTGAAACACCTCACAACATGGATGAATCTGGATGGCATTATGCTGAATGAAAGAAGTCAACCACAAAAGGACAAATATTGTATGAGACCACTATTATAAAAATTCACGAAAAGGTTTACACACAAAAATAAACAATCTTTGATAGTTACAAGGAGGGGAGAGGTGGGGAGGGAAGAAACACTAAATAGACAATAGATAAATGGTAACTGATAAAGAGTAAGACAGTACACAATATTGGGGAAGCCAGCACAACTTGACCAAGGCAAGATCATGGAAGCTTCATAGCCACATCCAAACTCCCTAAGGGACCAAATTACTGGGCTGAGGGTTGTGGGGACCATGGTCTCCGAGGACATCTAGCTCAGCTGGCATAACATGGTTTTCAAACAAAATGTTCTACATTCTAGTTTGGTGAGTAGTATTTGGGGTCTTAAAAGATTGTAAGCAGCCATCTAAGATACTCCACTGGTCCCACCACGTCTGGAGAAAGGAAGAATGAAAACCAGAGACACAAGGGAAGTATTAGCCCAAAGGATTAATGGACCACAACTACAACAGTCTCCACCAGAATGAGTCCAGCACAACTAGATGGTGCCCAGCTACCATCACCAACTGCTCTGACAGAGATCTCTATAGAGGGTCCCTGACAGAGCTGGAGAAAAATGTAGAACAAAATTCTAACTCACAAAAGAGACCAGACTTACTGATCTGTCAGAGACTGGAGAAACCCTGAGAGTATGGCCATGGACACCCTTTTAACTGAGTACTGAAGTCACTCCTGAGGTTCACCCTGAGCCAAAGATTAGACAGGCTCATAAAACAAAACAAGACTAAATGGGCACACCAACCCAGGGGCAAAGACAAGGAGGCAGGAAGGGACAGAAAAGCTGGTAATGGGGAACTCAAGATCCAGAAGGGGAGAGTGTTGACACGTCATGGGATTGGCAACTAATACCACAAAACAATATGTGTATTAATTGTTTAATGAAAAACTAATTTTCTCTGTAAACTTTCATCTAAAGCACAATTAAAAAAAAAAAAGAAATACTAGACGGGGTTGCGGACTTTGTTCTATAAACAATGGTGAACATTTAAAAAATAAAAAGGATTAGCCAAAGGTTGATCTTCTATATTTCTCCCTCCTTTTCTTTTTATGGAGCCCTGGTGGTGCAGTTATTATGCATTTGGCTGCTAACCAAAAGGTCGGTAGTTCGAATCCGCAGGTTGCTCCTTGGAAACCCTACAGGGCAGTTCTACTCTGTCCTATAGGGTAGCTGAGTCAAAATTGACTCGACAACAACTATAAACCTAGGTTCTTTGAGCCATTTGCCTTTTCTGGAATCAAAATGGTCTCCTATATGCATATAGGATAACTTCTCAGAATAAATAGTATGTTCAAATTGCAAATAATAATAATAATAATAATGATAATGATAATAATGAAACACCTAAAAGCAATCAGAAAGTAATGTCAATTACTATTTTAGTAAACATAATACATTTTTTTTCCTATTGTAACGTATATCTAAAATGTTCTTCAACATACTTCTTTGGGTTCTAGATCTCATATATAATCTTGTAGAGATGAATAGAAGAAAGAATGGCCTATGTTGCTTTAAAATGGTGACTCCCTTTTAAATTTCAAAGTATGTATTTATTTAAACCAAAATATACGCCACAATTACACATCTTTTAATGACTTTAATGCAAAAATAAAGGTTCGCAAATAAATTTTTTAAATCTTGAGCTAACCATAATTAAACCAATTTCTTTAGTGAAGAGCCTAAGAGCTTTAATATGATAATGGCTATTATTAACTTCCAAGGTAGGGATATTTTATTTATGTTTTCATTTAAAAAAAAAAAAATATTACCAATGAGTTGATCCCGACTCATAGCGACCATATAGTACAGAGTAGAACTGCCGTATAGGGTTTCCAAGGAGTGGCTGGTGGATTTGAACTCCCAACCTTTTGGTTAGCAGTCATTTCACTTAACCAGTGCACCACCAAAAACAGATTTTGTGTGTGTGTGCATGTGTGTGTGTGTGTTTTTATCTTCTGTGGCACCATGGGAAGATTTTTCATAAAAATATGAGATATTTTTCCAAAGGACTCTTTCGTGTGTGTGTATAGAACATTTGAATACAATATCTGAGGAAGTCAGGATGAAAATGTTTCTAGGAAAAATTGGTTGCAGTTTCTTTTGTAAACATTTTTATTTTTTGGTATAAAAAAGATAAAATTAGGAGCTAAGATATCTGAGATAGGTTTGGTGACGAAATGTACAGTGGGTTATGTAAATACAGAATATTGCCTCAAATCTTGCTGTAATTGAGGAACCAGTGGGGCTGATTAAAAAAAAGAAAAAGAAAAGCATAATATCAGTTAGTATTAAATCTCCATAAATGTTAGATGTTTTTGAGCAACAACAAATGACCAGGATACTTCACTCATTTGGTGGCCTACATAAGTCAGTTACTACACAAACTCCACCTTAAGGTAGAAAAAGTGTCTAAAAATTATTCTGCACTCAGTGCACCCAAAGCACTTATTGAGGTTAGGCTAATAACCACTAGTGGCAAATCTAAGCAACAGAAGATAAAATGTATGTTTTGCTGCCAGCTCTGTTCTAATTTTTTTGTAATGTGTTTATCTGGATTTGATGTATAATAACTTATTGTAATGAATTTTCTATTGAATATTGCTTTTGAGTAATACTATTCACTGAGTTAACTTTATGAGTATTTGTACTTGTTTACATCATATAAAATTTTAGAATTAAATTATCTAAAATTGTTGTTGTGTGCTGTTGAGTCAATTCCGACTGATAGTGACCCTATATAACAGAATAGAACTGTCCCATAGAGTTTCTGAGGCTGTAATATTTACAGGAGCACATCTCCCAGGTATTTTCTCCTGCAGATTGGCTGGTGGGTTCAAATCACGGAATTTTTGGTTAGCAGTCGAATGCTTAACCATTGTACCACCAGCACGTAAAAATCTTAATTAATAATACTATTAGTAATTTTACCAGCAGGGGATTTCTTGTAAGAATCTTCTTTGGATTTTAGGGTAAATTTTATCTGAGGGATATTTCTGTTTTAAATCTATTGCTGTCGATTTGATCCCAACTCATAGCTACCCTATAGGACATAGTAGAACTGCCCCGTAGAGTTTCTCAGGCTGTGATTTTTACAGGCTGACTGCCACATCTTTCTCCTGTGGAGCAGCTGATGAATTAGAACTGCTTATCTTTTGGTTAACAGCCAAGTGCTTAACCACTGTGCTACCAGGGCTCCTAATTTCTCATTTAGTGATCAATCATTAAATATAATAATATATAATAAAATATACAGAGGTTATGACATTTTACTAAATTCTTTATATTATATACAGCCTCAGATCTAGTTGAAGTCTATAGAATGATTTGGCATTTTGGGTACAGTAGTCAGGTGTCTCTAAAACGTGCCTTGAAGATGTTTAAACTGGAGGCTCTTAGTACTGACATCTACCCCTTAGCCCTACATAGCAACACACACTCAAAATTTTGAAAAAGGCTCTAGATACCGTCACTAACCAAAAGCTAAGTTCTTCATATACTGATTTTGCAGGTTCTCTCCCCCAAGCCCACACACAAGCACAAACCTAACATCATCTCTTTTTCAGAAACAACTGCTTTGCTATCCATATGACAGAAAGGACCTTGTATTTTCAGGTTAAAAAAAAAATCCTTCAAAGGGCAAATAAATTAAAAATGAGCTAAAAATGTGATTTTGAGAAGGAAGAGCTAGTAATTATTTAGAAGATCAAAGGGAGAAAATTATATAAGATGTGTAGAGGGGTCAAGATGATAGTTAAAGGAATGATACATTGAGATATTTATTGTGGGTTAAATTGTTTAAAGATTAGAGTATGTGATATAAAATTCCTTTGATCATGGGAAGGCTGATGTTCTTTCCACTCTCTTTCCAGATTGTAAACTTTCTTAAATTCCTTTTTCATACCTTGTTCAAATGGAAGTCAATGGCTAATGGACAAGTTTTTGCCTAAGCTGATGTCCCATCTGATCGTTTGCAGCTGGTTCCCATCTTTATGATAATGATGATGATGGTAGCTGCTGTCTAGTCGACTTTAACTCATGGCTATCTTATGTACAACAGAAGGAAAAATTTCCCCATGCTGTGTCATCCTCATGATCCCTGGCATGTTCAAGTCCATCACTGTGGTCACTGTGCTAACCACCAGCCTAGGATCTCCTTGACTCTAAGTGGCCCTCTACTTCATCATATATGATGTTCTCCTCCAGTGAATGATCTCTCCTTATGCATATCCAAAGCAAGTTGGTCAATGTTCTGTTGTGATTCATAGGTTTTCCCTGGCTAATTTTTGGAAATAGATTGTCAGGCCTTTCTTCTTAGTCTGTCTTAGTCTAGAAGCTCTGCTGAAACCTGTTCACCATAGGCGACTATGCTGGTATTTGAAATACTAGTGGCATAGATTCCAGCATCATAACAGCACAAAATCTATCACAGCAAAACAAAATGATGGATGATGGTTCCATCTTAAAGGCACCATGAATGACTGCAAGTGGTTCTCATAAAGAATTCCTTAGCTTAGGTAGGGTGAAGCAAATGGTCATAATATCCCTTCTTCACTTCCTCCAGTCTGAAGACTCTATACTCTGAAGTTTCTCCTTGAATTTCTCTACTCTGCTTATATAGACAGAGAGGAAGTGGAGTGGGAGGGATGGTGGAAGGATGGTACTATGGATTGAACTGTGTCCGCCCAAAATGTATGTCAATTTAGCTAGGCCATGATTCCCAGTATTGTGTGGTTGTCCACCATTTTATGATCTGATGTGATTACCTTATGTATTGTAAATCCTAACTTCTATGATGTTAATGGGGCCCTGGTGACACAGTGGTTAAGAGCTGGGCTGCTAACCAAAAGGCTGGCAGTTCAAATCCACCATCTGTTCCTTGGAAACCCTATGTGGCAGTTCTACTCTGTCCTATCAGGTCACTATGAGTTGGAATGAGCTGGATAGTAATTGGTTTTCTGGTTTTATAATGTTAATGAGGCAGGATTAGAGGCAGTTATGTTAATGATGCAGGACTCAGTCTACAAGATTACGTTGTAACTTGAGTCAATCTCTTTTGAGATCTAAAAGAGAGAATGGAGCAGAAGTACTGGGAATGGAGTGTGTCCTTTGGACCCAGGGTCCCGGTGCTAAGAAGCTCCTAGACCAGGTGAAGATTGATGACAAGGACCCCTTCCCTCAGAACCGACAGAGAGAGATAAGCCTTCCCCTGGAGCTGGTGCCCTGAATTTGGACTTCTAGCCTCCTAAACTATAAGAGAATAAATTTGTGTTTGTTAAAAGCCATCCACTTGTGATATTTCTGTTATAGCATCACAAGATAACTAAGACAGATGGTGTTATGCACCTATTCTACCTTCTCTTCATAAAGTCTATGGCAGTTTCCTTTAGGATACAGGTAGTACTAATAATCTATGTTTTCTAGTTTTGGAGCTTTGGCCTCAATTCTAACGAAACGCCTGCCACATTTGCTAGCGTGAAAAATTTAAATGCTAGTAATTAGCAGACTTGAAACAAATATATGTTACCATCTCACAATGCATTATATTACTAATTCAAAGACAATTATACAGCAATAATGTATAAAGTTTTAATTAAATTTCCAAAACTTAAAGAGTTTTATCTGTAAGTGGATAACACAATGTAATTTTTGTTAAATAATCCAAAGATTTTGTGACATGAAGTGTCTTTCCAAGCTTCGAGAAAACTTGAGACTTTATTAAGAATTGACTCTAAACTTTTGCACCTCAGTTTACTGTGCAATACAAAGATTTCCTACCTATCATAAGAAAATTCATTGTATTCTTGGGCTTTAAGGTATATTTTACTAAGAAACTGCCATAGAAAGATGCTTTAAAAATTAGCTTTTGAATAAGTCAAATCACATCTGTAGAGGATTTTATTTTGAAAGCTGAGCCAATGACCTTGGCTTAAATATACATTATTGGTGATGTGGTCAATTCTTAATGAGGAAAAGTAAGTTTAGCATCAGGAATAATTAAAAAAAAAAAAAAATCTGAAAACTAGCTGTTCTGTTCCTCTTCATCCTCTCTGGACAAAGTTAGTCTACTAACGTGTTAACTACTAGACTAGAAAAAAAAAAGAATACAGCATTAATAATCTTTTAATAGGCATCTGAAAAATAGACTAGTGTGTAAGAACATTGTTCGATTTTACTAATGCAGTTAAGGATTGCATATTGACGTAGTGCTATTTATTTATAGGTAAACTGTAGTGGCAATAGTCACTGTAATAAAAAAAATCATTGGATTAAACTCCCGAAGCAGTGGCAATTTAGTCAGAAAGTACAATTGCTAACGAGCAGTTTTCCTCATATTTCCTGTTGGTAAAATCGTGAGGATTTAGACTTTCTTATGACTGAATCAACTCGTTATATATCAATAAGAGTTGTTTAAAATAAAAATATTTCTGAGAAGATGAATCCTTACTTATAAATAAAGACAGGCATACACTAAGAAAAATGCAATACCAAGTTTCTATTATAAACTCACTACAGTAAAAAAATATATATTCTATGTGTATTTCTACTGTGTTTACAAAATTACAGCCAATAAACAGTTACGATGTTTTAACAAAAATATGAAGTTTTCAAATTCTAAATAAATTTGGCTTGTCATTTTTTTTTTTTTTTACCTGAATACAAATACATTTTGCTCTAAATTTATAAAGGAGTATAGACTATTTGTTTTCAAGTTCATTTCCCTTGAGGTAAAGTGGCAGTAAATGGATAATCCATGGCTTGATTTCACACAGTTAGGCATCCTAGCATGCACTGGAATAGAGTAAATGAAAGAACTGGGACATTTATAACAAAGCTCCCTGCAGACTCATTATTGGCAGTGCTATGAACCATTACAAACCTACACTCCTAAGTGCTCAGAAATGCATGCTGTGGTATACCACATTCATTGAAATATAGAATAATGCATTTTCTAACTCTTTAATTTATATTTAACCTTTTATTTTTAAAAGCCATAGTAAGTGAGTTTCACCTGTAAACAATATTTAGTTAATTTATTACATTTTTATAAATTTAATCTATTTGGAAACATGAAATATACACACATATGAATAAATGAGAATTTTAATGGACTTTTTATTCCGGATAATGACATAATGGCATAATATCTGGTATTTATAATCTTCAAACAACAGTCAAATCAATATAACACCTCCTTTAAAAAGTTCCAAGTACAATGCTATAAAATACCATCATATAATTGAAAATACCTTATAGTTTGAAATGTGTCCCCCAAAAATGTGTGTCAACTTGGCTTGTCCATGATTCCCAGTATTGTGTAGTTGTCAACCATTTTGTCATCTGATGTGTTTTCCTATGTGTTGTAAATCCTACCTCTATATGTTAATGAGACAGGATTAGAGGCAGTTATGCTAATGAGTCAAGACTCAGTCTGCAAGATTAGGTTATATCTTGATTCAATCTCTTTTGACATATAAAAGAGAGAAGTAAGCAGAGAGACGGGGACCTCATACCACCAAGAATGAAGAACCAGGAGGGGAGCGTGTCATTTGGACCTGGGGTCCCTGAGTTGAGAAGTTCCTAGACCAGAGGAAGATTGAAGACAAGGACATTTTCACAGAACTGACGGACAGAGAAAGGCTTCCCCTAGAGCTGGCACTGTAAGTTCAGACTTCTAGCTTCCTAAAGTGTGAGATAATAGACTTCAGTTTGTTAAAGCCATCCACTTGTGTATTTCTGTTACAGCAGCACTGGATGACTAAAACACCTTAAAACTAACCTTTTTTCAAGAAAACATAATTGATGGCAATATGCAGAAAATCAATCCAGAGCAAACACATTGCTCAAGTCATGTCATTTTCCCTGACCAAATAATGTACATTTAAGTATTTCACAGTAAGGAAAAAAAAAAAAGCACATACAAATAATGCAAAAGAGTTTGAGTACCAAAAAATTCAGTTACTCATTTGGTTGCAAACCCATCACAGATATTATGGAAATGGAAAGTGCCTTGGGAATGAATATTTAGCAATGTTAATCGGAATAATTGATATCCAAATGGTCAAGGAATTAAATTTTGATACGGTTAAAGGGAAGTTTATTGTTGTTCCCAAAATAAATTCAGAAGACCAGAAAAAAAAAAAAAAAAAAAAACCTAAGACATAGATTATTAGAAGAAAAAACTAAGTTACTACACTGTAGCCAATTTATCCCATAAACTTATTTATAGCTGAGAGATATAAGGTTGAAGATATACTAATAGATAAATAAAAAGATGATTTTGTGAACGTGGGACAGTGTAGATAAACAAAATGCCATGTAGTATATACCTTTTTATACACATATCTCACGTTTAATTTTAGACTTTATCCTCTACACAGGCAAGCTCCATTTCTTATTCATCTTTGTACCCTACAGTGTCCAGCACAGATATATTAAAAACAAACAAACAAACAAATCTATTGGCTTCAAGTCTATTCCAACTCATAGCGACTCTATAGGACAGAGTAGAACTGCCCTTATAGGGTTTTCAAAGAGTGGCTGGTGGATTTAAACGGCTGAACTTTTGGCTAGCAGATGAGATTGAAATAATATGAATTAAAAAGCAACTATAAAGCTGAATTCAAAGTATAATGCTTATTCCTTGTATCACTTAAACCTTGTTATTAAAGAGCTTAAAGTGACCATTGGTTTTTTGTCAATTTTTCATGTAGTTTGAAATACCGAATTGATAATTTAATATTAGTAATTGTAGTGACATCCATTTTTTTATTGCTTGTCTATAATGTGCCAGGCACAAACAGGACACTTTCATATAATTATATAACAACTTAACATAAATTAATTTAATTTTAAGTCACATTGTATATAGCTTATAAACCAAAGCATATTTAGAAGATAACTGTTTTCACTTTCATATCCTTCTGTTAAGAAGGTTAACAGAATTTTGATACGTAAAGTAAATACTGGGACATGTTAGCAGATGCAGACTTATTGCCTAGAAAGTATTTTGAACATTATGAATCTCACTTCATGATAAATGTGTGAAAAAGCATTTTCAACATTGAAAATAGTCATACACACAAAAATTTTCCCAGAGTCTAAATCATCAGTTGATAGCACATGGCAAACTTACCACATATAGATGGTGAGATAGTTTTTACTAAAGTCTTTGTGGAAATATCTATGGATAAATGCAAGGATTTGTTTTGAGAAAAAAACTGTCATCAAGCAATGTTGGCCTTTGAAGACTTTTCCCTCCTTCAGCTAATTATATCTATTTTCTAAATCTTCTTTTAGGGATAAGTCTTTCTCGCCCTCAGGCTACCCTGCACACTTCCAAGACAAAATCTCCCATAGAGTTGTCTTCTCTTGAATTTTTTCTAAGACATTAATCAGTAGCTAAAAAAAATCTTACTGATAAGCTATTAAACTTCAACTCATTCAAGGAGTTATAATTTTAAGATAAGCTTCACTTAATTTTCATTCAATAATATGTTATACATTAAATAGAAAATAACCAAAGGATTAGGAACTAGGTTTCACAGCCTAGTGTGTATATCTATCTATATGTACATGTATATATATATACACATATATATGTATATATATACACACGTATGTATAATTGTTGTTGTTGTTAGGTGCCGTCACGTGCATTCTGACTCAGCGAAAACGTGACAAACTAGAAGTGCCCCTAGGGTTTCCTAGGCTGTAATTGTTACAGAAGTAGATCACCAGGCCTTACTGGGTGGGTTCCAACTGACCACATTTTGGTTTGCAGCTGAGCCCATAACTGTTGCACCAGAAAGGCTTCATATATATATACATATATATGAAAATATCATTAATATCAGATAATATCATTTATATCACACTCAAGTAATATTTTGTTGAAGATCATTCAAGAGTGACTGCAACAGTACATTGACAGGGAACTGTCAGAAATTCAAGCCGGATTCAGAAGAGTACATGGAACTAGGGATATTATTGCTGAATGTCAGAAGGATTATGGCTGAAAGAAGAGAATATGAGAAATATGTTCACCTGTGTTTTATTGACTATGCAAAGACATTCAACTGTGTGGATCATAACAGATTATGGATAACATTGCAAAGAATGGAAATCCTAGAACGTATAATTGTGCTAATGAGGAACCTGTACATAGGTCAAGAGGCAATCGCTCGACCACCACAAGAGTATACTGCATGGTTTAAAATCAAGAAAGGTGTGTGTCAGGGTTGTATCCTTTCACCATATTATTCAATCTGTATGCTGAGCAAATAATTCAAGAAGTTGGACTTTGTGAAGAAGAATGCAGCATCAGGATTGGATGAAGACTCATTAATAACATGCCATATGCAGACGACACGACCTTGCTTGCTGAAAGTGAAGGGAACCTGAAGCACTTACTGATGAAGATCAGAGACTGCAGCCTTCAGTATTACAGGATTACAGCCTTCAGGATTACACCTCAACATAAAGAAAACAAAAAGCTTCACAATTGGACCAATAAGCAACATCACGATAAACAGAAAATATTGAAGTTGTGAAGGATTTCACTTTACTTGGATCCACAATTAACTCCCATGGAAGCAGCAGTCAAGAAATCAAACGACATATTGTGTTTGACAAAGCTGCTGCAAAAGATCTCTTCAAAGTGTTAAAAAGCAAAGATGTCACCTTGAAGACTAAGGCGCACCTCACCCAAGCCATGGTATTTTCAATCACCTCATGCGCATTTGAAAGCTGAAAAATGAACAAGGAAGGTTGAAGAAAAATTGATGCTTTTGAATTATGGTGTTGGCAATGAATATTGAATATACTATGGATTGCCAGAAGAATAAACAACTCTGTCTTGGAAGAAGTACAGTCAGAGTGATCCTTGGAAGAAAGGATAGCGAGACTTCGTCTCACTTACTTTAGACATGTTATCAGGAGGGACCAGTCTCTGAAGAAGGCCATCGTACTTGGTAAGGTAGAATGATAGCAAAAAAGAGGAAGACCCTCAACCAGTTGGAATGACACATTGGCTGCAACAATGGGCTTAAACATAACAATGATTTTGAGGATGGTGCAGGATCAGGCTGTGTTTCATTTTGTTGTACATAGGGTTGCTGTGAGCTGGAACCAACTAGATGGCACCTAAAAAGAACAACTACATATATATGTGTGTATATATATATTCACCAAATCCCTCTCCATCAAATCAATTCCAACTCATATAGACCCTATAGGACAGAGTAGAACTGTCTCATAGTGTTTCCAGGGAGCAGCTAGTGGATTTCAACTTCTGCCCTTTGGGTTAGCAGCTGAGCTCTTAACCGCTATAATACCAGGGCTCCATATATATATATACATAGGTAGTATGTGTCTGTCTGGCTGTTTTAAAAATATCAGGCATTCATAACCCCTTGATGGACAAAAAATTTTATTAAAATTACGGTACAATCAGTTTAAATATCTTGTGATCATGGAGGGACTGATTTGATTATCCAACTTCACCTTTAATTCTCAAGTATTATGTTTGGAGGAGTTATCTTGTTCCGTGCAATATTCTATTTTAACATTCTATGTTTCTGAAAGAGGAAAGGACTCCTAAAATATGGAATCAGCTAGGTAAATGGTGAGCCACCCCGTCAACACAAATGCTGGGGGAATAATCCTTAAATAAATTCAATATTTTTCTCAAAAACTTTTCCTTGATTCCTCTAAAATAAGAAAAAAAAACAATGAGGCCATGCTACATAGGGTAGCCGTAATAGTTTTGGCATCATAAATTTTCATGTCATATATATGAGGCACTTTGTGCATCTGAAAAAATTGAACCAGTAAAAATAAATGAAAGCTTAATTCCCAAATAGTTTCTATGTTATTAACTCTTTATTTGCTCTAGACTATTATTCTCTAAGTTTTTGGTTTTTAGATCATAGAATTTGATAATTTTATAGTATGTCTTAGGAAATTCATAACTTCTTAAAAATAGAAATTGTAGGCAAAATGTGGGCATCTTGGTAAAAGTTCTTATGGGTGTTGTTTTCCTTATATTCCTTTTATGTCTTACATAAGAAACGTTTAGACTTCCAGTCAAAAAGACATAAGTTTATCACTTCAACATAGACTTTTAAATTCTCTGTTAACTATATTTAACAAAAAGGAAAAAAAAAAACAGGTGAAATTTATTTTAACAATATATTTCATTTTACACGTGTCCATAGCTAAAAGAAAGGGTTTGTTCTGTATAATTCTGTTTTTATGTCAAAAACGTGAGAAAACACACCCATGTTCATGGCAGCATTGTTCACAATAGCGAAACAATGGAAACAACCTAGATGCGCATCAACAGATGAATGGATAAACAAACTATCGTACATACACACAGTGGAGTACTATGCAACCAGAAAGAACAATGATGAATCTGTGAAGCATCTCATAACATGGATGAAACTCGAGGACATTATGCTGACTGAAATAAGTCAATCACAAAAGGACAAATATTGTATAAGACCTCTATTGTAAAAACCCATGAAAAAGTTTACACAGAAAAAGTAACAATCTTTTTTGGTTATGAGAGATGGGAGGGGTCGGGGGAAATACTAAATAGGCAATAGATAAGTGGTATCTTTGGTGAAGGGTGGGACAGTACACAGTACTGGGGAAACCAGCACAACTTGCACAGGGAAAGGTCATGGAAGCTCCACAGACACATCCAAACTCCCAGAGGGACTGAATTGCTGGTAGGAGGGCTGTGGGGACCATGGTCTCGGGGAACATCTAGTCCAATTGGCATAACACTGTTTATAAAGACAACGTTCTACATTCTACCTTGGTGAGTAGTGTCTGGGGTCTTAAAAGCCTGTAAGCAGCCATCTAAGATACTCCACTGGTCTCATCCCTTCGGGAGCAAGGGAGAATAAAGAAAACTAAAGATACAAGGGAAAGATTAGTCCAAAGGACTAATTGTCCACAGCTACCAAGGCCTCCACCACACTGAGTCCAGTACTGCTAGATGGTGTCCGGCTACCACCACTGACCACTCTGATGGGGATCACAACAGAGGGTTCTGAACAGAGCTGGAGAAGGATGTAGAACAAAATTCTAACACATAAAAAAAAGACCAGACTTACTGGCCTAAAAAAGACTGGAGAAATCCCGAGGGTATGGTGCCCAGACACCCTTTTAGCTTGGTGGTGAAGTCACTTCCAAGGTTTACCATTCAGCCGGGGAGTGGACAGCCCCATAAAACAAAACAGGACTCATGAGGCACAGCAGTCCAGGGACAAGGACTAGAAGGCAGTAGGGGACAGGAAAGCTGGTGATAGGGAACCCAAGGTTGAGTAAGGATAGCGTTGATGTGTTGTGAGGTTGTTAACCATTGTCATAGGGCAACATGTGTACTAACTGTTTAATGAGAAACTATTTGTTCTCTAAACCTTCACCTGAAGTACAATTAAAAAAAAAAAAAGAGAGAGAAAACTCATTATATGGCAATAGAAGTCTGAAAGGTAGTTATTTTTAAGGACAATGCTAGAGGGTTACCTGTGTTTCTGATAATTTTCCATTTGCTGTTCTGGATAGTAGATAATATGGATGTATTTGCTTAATGATAATGATTTAATTATGTATTTATGATAGATGTAATTTGCTATGCGAGGCAGGATTAGAGGCAGGTATGTTAATGAGGCAGGACTCAATCTACAAGGTGAGGTTGTGTCTTAAGTGAATCTCTTTTGAGATATAAAACAGAGAAGGGAGCAGAGAGACCGGGGGACTGCATACCACCAAGAAAGCAGCACTGGGAGTGGAGTGCGTCCTTTGGACCCAGACTTCTTGTGTTGAGAAGCTAGCAGACCAGAGGAAGGTTGGTAACAGCGGCCTTCCCCCAGATCGCACAGAGAGAGAAAGCCTTCCCCTGGAGCTGCTGCCCTGAATTTGGACTTCTAGCCTACTAAACTGTGAGGTAATAAATTTCTGTTCATTAAAACCATCCACTTGTGGTATTTCTGTAATAGCAGCACTAAAGACACTGTGCCTATGTTGCAATGTAATTTTTTTCAAAAATGAAGCAAGTCCTCTACCAGAGAGAAAGTTATTTTTTTTGATGGGGGTGGGGAGCTGATGCATTTTACAACGTGCATTAGGAAGATATTGAAAAGAATATTCGGGGGGGGGGGAGTCAAACTTAAGAACTAATCATGTATTAATTCCAAGAGAAGCAATTTTTTTTTAAATTATAAGAAAGAAAATGTAAATATCTTTCACTACTTGGAACAGCAAAGAACAATTTTTTTTTAGTTTTATCGTACTTTAAGTGAAAGTTTACAATTCAAGTTAGTCTTTCTTACAAAAATTTATACATAAATTGTTATGCGACCCTAATTGCTCTCCCTATACTGTGACAGCACACTCCTCCTTTCCACTCCTGATTTCCCAGGTGTCTATTCAACCAGCTCCTCACCCTCTCTGCCTTCTCATCTCACCTCCAGACAGGAGCTTCCCATTTAGTCTCATGTATCTACTTGGGCTAAGAAGCACACTCTTCATGAGTATCATTTTATGTTCCATGGTCCAGTCTAAGAAGTTGGCCTCAGGAATGGTTTAAGTGCTGGGTTGGCAGAGAGTTCAGCAGCCATTCTCTCTGGGGTTCCTCCAGTCTCAGTCAGACCACTAAGTCTTGTCTTTTTACTAGAATTTGAGTTCTGCACCCCACTTTTCTCCTGCTCCATCAGAGACTCTCTGTTGTGTTCCCTGTCAGGGCAGTCATTGGTGGTAACAGGCACCATCTAGTTCTCGTGTCATGCTGATGCAGTCTCTGGTTTATATGCCCCTTTCTGTCTCTTGGGCTAATACTTTTCTTGTGGCTTTGGTGTTGCAAAGAACAATTTTTAATACTGAATACTGATTTAACCAAAATGTGTGATATACCAGTAACCAATAATTTGGAAGATAGCTACCTGACCAATTGACTGGAAGAGATCTATATTTGTGTCCATTCCAAAGAAAGGTGACCAACATAATGCAGAAATTATTGAACAATGTCATTAATATCACATACAAGTAAAATTTTGCTGAAGAGTATTCAAAAGCAGTTCAAGCAGTACATCCACAGGTAACTGATAGAAATTCCAGCTCATTTCATAGGAGGATGTGGAATGAGGAATATCATTGCTGATGTCAGATTTATCTTGGATGAAAGCAGAATATACCAGAAATATGTTTACCTGCATTTTATTGACATAGCAAAGACATTCAACTGTGTGGATCATAACAAATTATGGATAACATTGTGAAGAATGGGAATTCCAAAACAATTAATTGTGCTCATGAGGAACCTCTACTTAGACCGAAAGGCAATCATTTTAACAGATCAAGGGGGTACCTTGGGTTTAAAATCAGGAAAGGTGAGAGTCAGTGTTCTATCCTTTCACCATTCTTAGCCAATCTGTATGCTGAGTAAATAATCCCGGAAGCTAGACTATATGAAGAACAACATGGCATCAAGATTGGAAGAAAACTCATTAACAACCTGCAGTAGGCAGATGACACACCCTTGCTTGCTGAAAATGAAGAGGATTTGAAGTGCTTACTGATGAAGATCAAAAACTACAGACTTCAGTATGGAGCACCTCAACGTAAAGCAAATAAAAATCCTCACAACTGGACCAATAAGCAAAATCATAATAAACGGGGAAAATATTGAAGTTGTGAAGGATTTCATTTCACTTAGATTCATAATCAACACCCATGAAGTAGCAGTCAAGAAATCAAAAGACATGTTGTGTTGGACAAATCTGCTGCAAAAGACCTCTTTAAAGTGTTAAGAAGCAAAGATGTCACTTTGAGGACTAAGGTGCACCTGACCCAAGACATGACAGTTTCAATTGTCTCATTTGCATGCAAAAGCTGTACTATGAACCAAGAAGACCAAAGAATTGATGCCTTTGAACTATGGTGTTGACCAAGAATATTGAATAAATCATGGAATTCCAGAAAAACAAACAAGTCTGTTTTGGAAGAAGTACAGCCAGAGTGATCCTTGGAAATGAGGACGGTGAGACTTCGTCTCAAGTAATTTCAACATGTTATCAGGAGGGGCAAATCCCTGGAGAGGTACATCATGCTTGGTAAGGTAGAGCATCAAAAAAGAGAAGATCCTCAATGAGACTGATTGACACAGTTGCTGTAACAATGGGGTCAAACATAGAAAAGATTGTGAAGATAGCAATGGATCAGGCAGTGTTTCCTTCTGCTGTATGTAGGGTCATTATGAGTCAGATATGACTGGATGGCATCTAAAAACAATAACTAGTAACTATATTGGGGGACAGGAAAATTGTAGAAGAGTTTGATAATAATAATTATAATAATAACAATGATGATAATAATAATAATTGCACTTATTGAACTTTTACCATGTATTAAGTTCTTTACATGTGCTGTTTTATTTAGTAACCACAGACTCCTTTACGTGTCTGTCAGTTTGTTGTACCATGGGGGTTTGCATTTTGCTGTGATGCTGGAAGCCATACCACTGGTATTCAAATACCAGCAGGGTCACCCACGGTGTACAGGTTTCAGTTGAGCCTCCAGAGTAAGACAGACTAGGAAGAAAGATCCAACAGTCTACTTCTGAAAGAAATTAGCCGGTGAAAGCCTTATGAATAACAGTGAACATTATCTGTTATAGTGCCAGAAGATGAGATCCTCAGGTTGGAAGGCATCCAAAATACAACTGGGCAAAAGCTGCCTCCTCAAAATAGAGTCAACATCATGATAAATGGAGAAAAGATTGAAGTTGTCAAGGATTTCGTTTTACTTGGATCTACAATCAACATCCATGGAAGCAGCAGTCAAGAAATCAAAAGATGCATTGCGTCAGGCAAGTATGCTGCAAAAGACCTCTTTAAAGTGTTGAAAATTAAGGATGTTACCTTGAAGACTAAGGTACACCTCACCCAAGCCATTGTGTTTTCAATCACCTCATATGCTTGCGAAAGCTGGATGATGAATAAGGAATACCAAAGAAGAATTGATGCCTTTGAATTGTGGTGTTGGCAAAGAATACTGAATATACTATGGATTGCCAAAAGAACGAACATATCTGTCTTGGAAGAAATATGACCAGAGTGCTCCTTAGAGGCAAAGACTGCGAGACTACCTCTGACATAGACTTTGCACATGTTATCAGGAGGAATCAGTCCTTAGAGAAGTACATCATGCTTGGTAAATTAGAAGGTAAGTGAAAAAGAGGAAGACCTTCAACGATGGATGGACACAGTAGCTGCCGACAATGGGCTCAGGCATAACAACGATTGTGACGATGGTGAAGGACTTGGCAGAGTTTCCTTCTGTTGTAGATAGGGTCGCTATGAGTCGGAACCTACTTGACACACCTAACAGCAACAAACTCTTCAAGAGATGGGTACTATTATTACCCTCATTTTAAAGATTCCTTTTTAAGCTCCAGTGGTTAAGAGCTGGGTTGATAACCAAAAGGTCAGCAGAGCGAATCTACCAGCTGCTCCTTGGAAACCCTATGGAACTTTTTCCTATATGATCGCTATGAGTCAGAATTGACTTGAAGGCAATGGGTTTGTTTTTAGGGGGAGTTTTGTTACATAACTTCCTGGAAGTTCAGTGTCTTCCCAATATTTCCTTCTTCATAGGATTTTTTTTAAAAGGAGCAATAAATCCAGGTTTATGTGGAATTTCCTAATTTTAAATTAATGCTTAGTGAAAAGGCAGTAACAGAAAATATGTTTGAGGAGATAATATGGCCTTATCTCAGGTCAATTTTTGTTTCTTATAGATAGCTTTTTAACGTTTTAGAAAGCTGTTATTGTTTTTGTTTTTGTTTTCCCTAAGCAATCATTTAAAATTCGGGAAGTTCACATAAATTGGCATTTATTGCTCCTTTTTTAAAAAAAGTCATCAAAAATGAAATGGAACACATAAATATTGATATCCTAGGCATTAGTGATGGAATAGACTGATATTAGCCATTTTGAATCAGACAATCATATGGTCTACTATCCTGGGAATGACAAATTGAAAAGGAATGGGGTCATGTTCATCATCAAAAAAAAAACATTTCAAGATCTATCCTGAAGTAGAATACTGTCAATGATAGGATAGTATCCATACCCCTGAAAGGAAGACCAGTTACTATGACTATTATTCAAATTTATACATCAAACGCTAATGCCAAAGTTGAGGAAATTAATGATTTTTACCAACTTCTGTAGTCTGAAATCGATCAAACATGCAGTCAAGAGGCATTGATAAATATTAGTGATTGGAATGCAAAGTTGGAAACGAAGGAGAAGGAACATTAGTTGGAAAATATGGCCTTGGTGATAGAAATAACACCGGAGATCACATGATAGAATTTTTTATGACCAATGACATCTTCATTGCAAATACCTTTTTTAAACAACATAAACAGTGAGTATACATGATTCGGAATCGACTTGATGACAGTAGGTAATGAGCAATTATTTTTATCAGTATATAATAAAAGTTAAGGGAATAATTTGAATTTGCCACAATTTCTTATATTTGAGATTAAAAGTGACATAGAAGATATTTCAAGAGGAAAAGCAGATTGCTTGAGGTAGGAAGCTTTCAGTGCACAAGGACCCATCCACTTCACCTCAAGTGTTATGGATTGAATTGTGTCCCACAAAAATACGTGTCAACTTGGCTGGGCCATGATTTCCAGTTTTGTGTGATTGTCTATCATTTAGTCATCTGATTTGATATTCCTATGTGTTGTAAATCCTTCCTCTATGAGATTAGATTTTGTCTTAAGTCAATCTATTTTGAGATATAAAAGAGAAAAGTGAGTAGAGAGACAGGGGGCACCTCATACCACAAGAAACAAGAGCAAGGAAAATAGTGCGTCCTTTGGACCCGAGGTCTCTGTGCTGAGATGCTCCTCAACTGGGGAAGATGGACGACAAGAACCTTCCCCCTGGGCTGACAGACAAAGACTTCCCCTGGAGCTGGCATCTTGAATTCAGACTTCTAGCCTCTTAGTCTGTGAGAGAATAAATTTCTCTTTGTTAAAGACATCCACTTGTGGTATTTACTGGCCTAAAGGAGACTGGAGAAACCCTGAGAGTATGGCCCCCAGACGCCCTTTTAGCTCAGTGGTGAAGTTATCTCCGAGGTTCGCCGTTCAGCCTGCGAGTGGACAGCCCAGTAAAACCATGAGAGTAACGAGGTACAGGAGTCCAGTGACAAGGCCCAGAAGGCAGAAGGGGAGTAGAAAGCTGATGATAGGGAAAACAAAGTAGAGTAAGGATATTGTTGATGTGTTGTGAGATTGTTAACCATTGTCATAGGGCAACATTTGTAGTAACTGTTAAATGGGAGACTATTTTGTCCTGTAAGCCTTCATCTTAAGTGAGAATAACAGCACAATTAGAAGAGCGTAGTCAATGTCACTTAAATGTGTATGTAAAAAAATTTTTTGAAATGGCGTATCTTTGGCTATGTGTATTTTCACCAAAAAAAAAAAAAAAAAAAAAAAAGTTGAGAATTTAGAGGGTTAAAATGTTGTGGGGTTGTTAACCAATGTCATAAAACAGCATGTGTGTTACTGTTACATGAGAAACTATCTGACATATAAACAGAAACCTGATTAAATTTAGGAAGCTAAAAACGTAAATATTTCAGGAAGGATAGTCCAAGACAGAACATCAACTGGAAGGCCCTAAAGTGAGGGAGAACTTAAAAAGTTCAAAAAGGAGCAAGAAAGCCAGTGGAATGAGCAAAAACGGCCAGTGGAGTGATCAAAGAGAGAAGTGGGAGGTAAGAAAAGAGAGCTATATAGGAGCAGCTAATACAAGTCCTTTTTAGTTAAAGGAAGGACTTGGAGCTTTATGATGTGTGCTATTTGAAGCCATTGGTATGTATTAGTGTATTTTGGCTTGATAAAGGCTTACATGTTCAGTATGCTACGCTGCCTCCTCTTTAGTGAACAATATGGGGTGGGACTAAGAGTGGAAACAAGAAGAGTAGTTTGAAAGGAAAAGCAGTTAAAAAGTTATTGGAGGTACTCCAAGCAAGAGACAATGGTAGCATGAAGTAGAGTAGTTGCATTGAGATAATTACAAAAGGTTGGGGTAATTACAAAAGGTCAAAATCAAGATTCTTTAAATGTAGAACCAAACATATTTGTTGATACATTGGATGAGGGGCATGGACAGAGTGTAGAGTTAAGCATCATTCTAGATTTTGGTCTGATTACCCAGGTGTAATTTGGCTTTATTACTGAAGACTGGGAGAAGAATGGATTTTGGAGAAACAAATTAAAATTAAGAATACAAAAAAAGGCAGAATTATAGCTGGAACTCACTGCAAGACACCCCCTTATCTGGGCTACTTCGTGTAGTACTTAAATTGCACAGTCATATAAGGCAACCCTGAAGGTCTATATCAAAAATTAAATGAAAAATTAGGATCTTTGCTATGATCATCATGATTGATAAGTAGAAAAAATATTCTCCTATGAGGAAAATAATTAAGAGATTTATGTAAGCATGAAATTTAATCAATTGAAAATTGCACATTTTTCTAAGCTTTCGATAACCTTCGGTATTTTCAAAAAATAAAAAGCTGTAACCCTTGATATTTACTATCTGGGTAAACAGTACCTGCACATTCCTTTGTCATTCATCTCTGTTAAACAAATTTGGATTGTATGTGGTCATTTTAGGCAAGTATTATTATTTTCTTGGTTTTAAATAGTTTAAAGTAATAAATAGACTTAAAGAAATTGAAACGTGCATAAATGTTTAGAGATAAGTAGGAAGCCCTTTTTAAAACTAACATGCATCCTCCAATAATTGAAATATGTTTGTTTTCCATTTGGAAAGTTAGACATCGGAATAATTTATTTTATTTTCCTCTAGACTGATAGAGTTATAAATTAACTTTTTAAGAATAGCATTCAGGTTTAAGAGGACTTAGAAAATAAGGAAAGAGATCAAGGTTTAATCTTTTTTATATACAATACAAAGAAGTAGCCTTATTACCGACAATAACTGTTATCTACAACAAATATATTAGTTTCTTGATGTGCTACAGTTTGGGCTGCACAAACACAGAAGCAGCTAGCTGATCTACTTGTGATCTGTCAAGTTTACATATAACAGGCTAGTACAAGGCAACATTCATTTCTGATGAAAGAACAAAGGAAAAAATGGGAAAAGATGATATTTGGTCACAAGTTTTTTCCGAAATTATGATACTTTCAGAGGCAACTGGATTCTTAATTCCCCTGAATCAAAATAGATATAGAGAGATAAATGTGTGGATAGGTGGGTTGGTAAGAGAATAGAAAGATTGATAGATAGATATAATGTTACAGCCTAGTCTTGCCCCCAAGAGAAGCTACTAATATAATATCTGAATGCCCATTTATTTTAAGGAGTCAGCTCTGATAGTTTTGGAGTCCTGTCTAACACCCAGGATTTGCAGGGGCAATTGTTGAGGAGTTACGGTTAAGGACAATTGTATATAGGTATTATTGTCATGCAACACTAGAAGCACTTATTCATCTATTCCAATAAATTTAGAAGACAGCTACCTGGACAACTGACTGGAAGAGATCCATATTTTGTGCCCATTCCAAAGAAAGGTAATTGAATAGAATGCAGAAATTATCGAACAATATCATTAATATCACACACAAGTAACATATTACTGAAGATCATTTAAAAACACTTGCAGCAGTACATCGACAGGGAACTGCCAGAGATTCAGGTCGATTTAGAAGAGAACATGGAACAAGGGATATCACTGCTGATGTCAGATGGATCTTGGCTGAAAGCAGAGAATACCAGAAGGATGTTTACCTGTGTTTTATTGACTGTGCAAGGCATTTGACTATGTGGATCATAACAAATTATGGATAATATTACAAAGAATAGGATTCCAGAACACTTAATTGTGCTCATGAGGAACCTGCACATAGACCAAGAGGCAGTTATTCGAACAGAACAAAGGGATGCTATGTGGTTTAAAATAAGAAAAGGTGTCCATCAGGGTTGTATCCTTTCACTATATTTATTCAATCTGTATGCTGAGCAAATAATCCAAGAAGCCGGACTATATGAAGAAGAATGTGGCATCAGGATTGATGGAAGACTCATTAACAATCTGCGATATGCAGATGACACAAACTTGCTTACTGAAACCAGAGAGGACTTGAAACACTTACTGTTCAAGATCAATGACTACTGCCTTCAGTATAGGTTACATCTCAAAATAAAGTAAAATCCTCACAACAACATCATGACAAATGGAGAGAATAGTGAAGTTGTTAAGGATTTCATTTTACTTGGATCCACAATCAATGCCCATGGAAGCAGCAGTCAAGAAATCAAATGATGCAATGTATTGGGCAAATCCGCTGCAAAAGACCTCTTTAAAGTGATAAAAAGCAAAGATTTCACTTTGAGGACTATGGTGGGCCTGACCCAAGCCATGGTATTTTCAATTGCCTTATATGCATACAAAAGCTGGACAATGAATAAGGAAGACCAAAGAAGAAATGACGCCTTTTAATTATGGTGTTGGCTAAGAATATAGCATATACTGCCTGCAAGAAGAACTAACAAATCTGTCTTGGAAGACGTACAATCAGAATGCTTCTTAGAAGTGAGAATGGCAAGACTTTGTCTCATGCACTTTGAACAAGAGGAAACAGTCCCTGGAGAAGGACAGCAAGCTAGGTAAAGCAGATGGTCAGCCAAAAAGAGGAAGACCCTCAAAGGAGATGAACTGACACAGTGGCCACAAGAATGGGCTCAAACAGAGCAATAATTGTTAGGATGGCGTAGGACTGGTAGTGCTTAGTTCTCTTGTACACAGGGTTGCTATGAATCGGAACCAACCTGAATGCACCTAACAACAGTAATGACAATTATTTCCATTAAGTAGCCCTGGTGGTGCAAAGATAAGCGCTTGACTGCTATAAAAAATACTGACTTGACAAACACTGGAGAAACCCCAAGAGTATGGGGCCCTTTTAGTTCAGTAATGGAGTCAATCCCGAGGTTCACCCTCCAGCCAAAGATTAGACAGGTCCATAAAACAAAATGAGACTAAACGGGCACACCAGACCAAGGGCAAGGAGTAGAAGGCAGGAGGGGACAGAAAAGCTGATAATAGGGAACCCAATGTCTAGAAGGGAGAATGTTGACATGTTGTGGAGTTGGTTATCAACGTAAACAAAAAAATAGGTTGGCAGTTCAACCTCACCCAACAGTTCTGCAGGAGAAAGACCACGCAATCTGCTCCTGTAAAGATTGTTGTCTAGAAAAACCTATGGGGCAATTCTTGTTTGTCATATGAGATTGCTATGAGTTGAAACCCAACTTGACAGCACCTAATAACAACATTATTTATGTTTATCCTTCCTCTGCCCACTGCAATAAATCGAATTTTCTTCCTAAGAAAATAGTTGACAATATTTCTCAGTTTGAACTGCCCCCGTGGATAGAGGACCTGTGAAACAAACCTGTTGCCACTGAGTTGATTCCAACTCATAGCAACCCTATAGGACAGAACAGAACTGCACCATAGAGTTTCCAAGGAGCACCTGGTGCATTTGAACAGCCAAACTTTTGGTTAGCAGACATAGCTCTTAACCACTGCACCACCAGGGTTTCCTGGATAGAGGAGGAGGATTGAAATACTGATACCCTTCCTCCCACTGGCTTTATTTCTCCATCTAACTCAGGATTTACATATAACATCAAGTAAAAGGATAATTTGAAATGCAGACCAGACTTGAAGTAAAATCTCCAGAACTTATTGTAAGATTTTGAGCAATTCACTTAAACTCTCTAAAATTCAACTCATGCTTCTGTAAAATTAATATATTTTTACTACTTTATCTCTAGGAATTAGCACAATATTCTGCACATACGAGATGTTCCATTAATTGTTAAATAAAAGATAAAAATGCTATAAACTCTAATGTATTTTAGTATTATAAATTATTAGCTGGAATAACCTATAAACAAAACATTTAAATTGTTTATATAAATATGTCATTTCTCCCCTTCAATCTAAGTCATATAAGCATAGGATTTGAGGCTAGGTAGACAAGAGACCAAATTGGATTCTGTTGCTTACTAGCATGTGCTTCAAAACAACTTGCTTAATCTCTCTTTTTTTTTTATATTAAATGTAAATAATATCTATTCCATTATTTTATTATAAATACTAAAGAAAACAATATACGCCAAATGTTTAACAGAAGTCCTGGCATGTATTAGGCACTTAATAAAGAGTTTTATTATAGTTACTAATTATAAAAATACTGTTTGCCACTTTGACCCTCAAGAGACATTGTTTCTTATAAGATTTTCAGATAAAATTTATGATTTAAGAATTCACTCAATATTTCCTAAAAGCAACATTTCCAATAGTTATAAGTTCATTCTATTCTGCATTAAATGTTTTGCTGCAACCAAAAGATGTTACTTCATTAAGTAAAATCATCAAGACTGCTGCTTCCATGGGCATTGATTGTGGATCCACGTAAAATGAAATCCTTGACAACGTCAGTCTTTTCTCCACTTATCATGATATTGCCTATTGGTCCAGTTGTGAAGATTTTTGTTTTCATTATGTTGAGATGTAATCCATACTGAAGGTTATAGTCTTTAATTGATCTTCACCAGTAAGTGTTTCAAGTCCTCTTCACTTTCCCCAAGCTAGGTTGTGTCATCTGCATAACAAAGGTTGTTTATAAACCTTCCTCCTATCCTGATGACTCATTCTTCTTCATCCTAGTCCAGCTTCTGGGATTATTTTCTCAGCATACAGATTGAATAAGTATGGTGAAAGGATACAACTCAGACGCACACCTTTCCTGACATTAAACCATGAAGTATCCCCTTGTTCTGTTCGAATGACTGCCTCTTGATCTACGTACAGGTTCCTCATGAGCACAATTAAGCATTTTGGAATTCCCATTCTTCACAATGTTATTCATAATTTGTTATGATCCACACAGTCAAATGCCTTTGCATAGTGAATAAAACACCAGTTGTATATCCATTAATAAATATTACTTGCAGCAATTTTTACTGTGATGTTCTAATAATGATTTTCTATTTTTCTCTTATTCTATATTTATTAATTGTAAATCTTCTATAAAGAAAATATGTTCCTTCTCCACCATTTATTTATATGTTTATTTATTTATCATTTTATATCAGTAGGTACACATGAATATTTATTTTATTCTATGAATTAAAATTCAACAGTATCACTATTTATTGTATTGCTCAAAATTTTCCAGCGTTTTTTGTTGGGCACTTTCAGAGTGTTTTTTTTACCCTTTCAACATTCCCTTATTTTTGTTTTTATTTTTATTTGGGCAGTTCCTTACTTTCTGGCACCACACAATGCTTAAGGCTCATCCTGCATTTTCCCTGTCACAGTTTGCAATCCACTATTTTTTCAAGAACTACTTGTTGCTTTTATTTGAAAATGTTATTAAGAAGCTGTCATGGATTGAATTGTGTCCCCAAAAAATATGTGTCAACTTGGCTAGGCCATGATTTCCAGTGTTGTGTTATTGTCCACCATTTTGTCATCTGATATGATTATCTTATATGTTGTAAATCCTACCTCTATGATGTTAATAAAGCAAGATTAGAGGCAGTTACATTAATGAGGCAGGATTCAATCTAAAAGATGAGGTTGTGTCTTAAGTCAATCTTTTTTGAGATTTAAAAGAGTAAAGCAAGCAGAGAGACATGGAGGACCTCACACCACCAAGAAACAAAAGCCAGGATTAACAGGGTACAAACCATAACTGACAACATAAAAACTCCAGAAGATAAGATAGATAACCGAGATCTTCTAAAAATTAAACACTTAATGCTCCTTAAAAGACTTCACCAAAAGATTAAAAAGATAACGTACAGGGGACTTCCGGCAACATGGCACTCTAGGCAGAAGCACCACGCCGTCCCTCCACAGCAAAGATCTGAAAACCTAAGCCAAAAAGAGAAAACAGAAATACTGAAACCCTAAAACATCAAATGAAGAGTTAAAGAACTCAGCCAAGCACCTAATGGAGTGAGAAAACTGACAGAGAATGGAAAATGAGGAGAGATTCATTCACTTGTCCCCTATCAGCTAACACAGCAAGGATCTGCCATCTTGGACTCCTATCAGAGACCAGCACATAGGGGGTACGAGAAAGCAGCTTCATGGAGCTTCCAGCAGGAGACATAACAACCAGTAATTGGCGATATATGCTTTCCCACCCCCAACCCTTCTTCACCTCCACTTGGCCTCCTCTGCTTCCTGCGGCCACAGTCTCTTGGCCAGGAAGCACTGGCTGCTTGGATTCCACCCGCCCGCACTGACCAACTCCCTGAATGTCATTTGTTGGCTGCTGTTGTTGTTTTTTTTTCACTTCTTTTGATTGCTTCCTTACCTCTCACAACCTCCCCCTCCTTTCACTCAAATACCTGGCTCCGTGTGCCATCTTTGCTTCTTCCTGAGGGTGGAACTGCTTCCAGGTCTGGGCTGTCATCCTGGTGGGATCCCGGGGCTTCTGTTTGTTTGTTTGTTTTGAGTTGTTCATTCGTTTTATTTTCCTTTTCTTGAGTTGGGAGCCCGTTATGGCTGGGTAGTGCTGCGCGGCTTGGGACCTACCCCCTCTACCCCCTCAGCTTGGGCAGACTGCAGATGGATACCTGAGAGCATTTCTTTGTGTGTGTGTGAGTGTGTGTGTGTTTTATCTGTTTCTTTGGGGGCTTTTCTTGTTCTTTTTTTTAAAAATTTATTTTGTTATCTTTTCCCTCTTATTGCCTTTTTGTCTTTCTTCATTAGTCAGTTTCTCATCTCTCCATACCTTCCTTCTCTTCCTGTCCCCTGAATACCTGGCACTGAATTCCTCCATGCCTTCTAGGCAGGCTGTACTGCAACACCTGGGAACAACTTCTGCAGACCTCGTACCACACCAGTGGGATCCCTGGGAGTTTTGCTGTTCTTTTTTCTTTCTAATTTTTATTTATTTATTCTTTTCTTATTTTTTCTTCTTCCTCCCCTTTTTGTTTTTCTCCATTTCATACTCTCTCATCTCTCCACTCCAATGGCAAGCTCCCCTAGCACTCTATTTTGTTTGCTTGTATGTTTTTGGCTCCTGTTCCTCTCTCCTCTCTCCCATACCCATCTTAGCTCCACACATCACAATCTACCCCCTCCATCCTGCCTACCTGCACTGTGCACTTAACATCACACCACCAAGCAGCACAGGCACGTCTTAACAGAACCTGCCCTGCATGAATTACCAGACTGCCCTGGTGGCTGTAGTAAGTGCCACAAACAACCCATCCTAGCAACTCCTCTTCAGCTAGACCTGCCCTGCTATACCATATCTGAGCAACTGACCCTGCCAATTGGAGAAGGAGGCGAAAACTATCATGCCCACAGATGAGCAAACAACAAAGAACACACACCCGCCTGCTCAGACATAGCCAAATAAAACAAAAAAAGGATGAAACAAATAAATCTACAATCAATAAATGAGAAAAATAACTACTGAATGCCCCA
>NW_004443970.1:2677314-2694459 GCF_000243295.1 Trichechus manatus latirostris | reverse complement strand
TTCTAATAGAGAGGAAGTCTAGCGATACCAAGTAATAATAGACTGGTTCAAATCTAGGAAGACAAGGGTAAATTTCACGGTAACCACAAAGAAATTTAACAAACCTACTCATCAAAATAGAGAAGAAAAACATAAAGTCTCAGTAAAAAAAAAAAACCTATAAAAACAAAAGAAATGAAAAAAAAAATCCACATACAAAAGGGACTCAGCACAGGAGAGTAAGAGGAACAAAACTGGGGGACATTATGCTGAGTGAAATAAGTCAATCACAAAAGGACAAATATTGTATGAGACCTCTACTGTATAACTCATGTAAAAGTTTACACACAAAAAGAAACAATCTTTGTTGGTTACGAGGGATGGGAGAAGTGGGGGGAACTAAATAGATAAGTGGTAACTTTGATGAAGGGTAAGACAGCACACATTGCTGGGGAAGCCAGCACAACTTGTGCAAGGAAAGGTTGTGGAAGCTCCATAGACACTTCCAAACTCCCTGAGGGACGGAACTGCTGGACAGAGGGCTGTGGGGAACATGGTCTCGGGGAACATCTAGCTCAACTGGCATAACACAGTTTATAAAGACAATGTTCTACATTCTACCTCGGTGAGTAATGTCTGGGGTCTTAAAAGCCTATGAGCAGCCATCTAAGATACTCCACTGGTCTCATTCCTTCGGGAGCAAGGGAGAATGAAGAGAACAAGATACAAGGAGAAGATTAGTCTGAAGGACTAATGGACCACAGCTACCACTGCCTCCACCAGACTGAGTCCAGTACAGCTAGATGGTATCCAGCTACCACCACTGACTGCTCTGACTGGGATCACAATAGAAGGTCCTGGACAGAGCTGGAAAATGATGTAGAACAGAATTCTAACTTGCAAAAAAAAGACCATATTTACTGGCCTGACAGACGAGAAACCTGGAGAGTATGGCCCCTAGACACCCTTTTAGCTCAGTGGTGAATCCCCTCCCGAAATTCACCATTCAGCCGGGCATTGGACAGCCTCATAAAACAAAACAGGACTAATGAGGCACAGCAGTCCAGGGATAAGGACTAGAAGGCAGTAGGGGACAGGAAAGCTGGTGATAGGGAACACAAGGTTGAGAAGGGACAGTGTTGACATGTCATGCAGTTGTTAACCATTGTCATAGGGCCATATGTGTACTAACTGTTTAATGAGAAACTATTTGTTCTGCAAACCTTCATTTAAGGTAAAAAAAAAAAAAAGAATTATCTATTTGAGATCAAATTGACAACAGCAATTCAAAAGGTTTGATGGGAAGACTAGGGGACAGTGAGTTGAAGATAATGGTTATGGAATAACTTGGAAAAGGATAGTGAGAATAGCAGCACAACTAGAAGAATGTAATCAATGTCATTGAATTGTACTTGTAGAAACTTTCAAAATGGTGTAACTTTGGCTACGTATATTTTCACCAAAAAAAAAGTTCCTCAAGGTCGAGAAGGGAGAGTGTTGACATGTCATGGGGTTGTTAACCAATGTCATAAAACAATATGTGTACTGACTGTTTAATGAGAAACTATTTATTCTGTAAACCTTCATCCAAAGTACAACAAAAAAATTTTTTTAAATAGATAACCCACAGACTGGGAAAAATTTTTTGGCTATTACAAATCTGACAAAGGTCTAATCCCTAAAATCTACAGAAAAATCCAACACCTCTACCACAAAAAGATAAATAATCCAATCAAAAAATGGGCAAAGGAAATAAACAGACACTTTATCAAAGAAGACATTGAAGCAGCTAACATGCACATGAGGAAATACTTGCAATCACTAGCCATTAGGGAAATGCAAATCAAAACCACAATAAGATACCATCTCACCCTGGCGTTATGGGCATGAATCAAAATAACAGAAAATAACAAATTTTGGAGAAACTGCGGGGAAATTGGAACTCTTATGCACTGCTGGTGGAAATGCAAAATGATACAACCATTTTGGAAAACGATATGGCACTTCCTTAGGAAGCTAGAAATAGAAATACCACGTGATCCAGTAATCCCGCCCCTAGAAATATATCCTAGAGAAATAAGAGACGTCACACGAATAGACATATGAACACCCATGTTCATTGCAGCATGTTCACAATAGCAAAAATGGAAACAACCTAGTTGCTCATCAACAGACGAATGGATAAACAAACTGTGGTACATACACACAATGGAATAATACTCAATGGTAAAGAACAACGATGAGTTTGCAAAGCATCTCACAACATGGATGAATCTGGAGTGAAATAAGTCAATCACGAAAAGACAAATATTGTATGATACCACTACTATAAAAACTCATGAAAAGGTTTATAGACAAAAAGAAATAATCTTTGATGGGTATGAGGGAGGGTAGGGGTGAGGGTGGAAAAACACTAAATAGACAATAAATAAGTATCAACTATGGAAAGGGTAAGAGTACACAATACTGGGGAAGCCAGCACAACTTGTTCAGGATAAGGTCATGGAAGCTCCATGGACAAATCCAAACTCCCTGAGGGACTGAATTGCTGGGCTGAGGGCTGTGGCAACCATGGTCTCCGGGAACATCTATCTCAATTGGCATAACATAGTTTATAAAGAAAATGTTCTACTTACCACTTTGGTAAGCAGCGTCTGAGGTCTTAAAAGCCTGTGAGTGGCCATCTAAGATACTTCACTGGTCTCACCCCTCCAGAAGCAAGTGAAAATGAAGAAAACTAGACACAATGGAAGATTAGTCCAAAGGACCGATAGACTACAACTTCTATGGCCTCCACCAGACTGAATCCAGTACAACTAGATGATGTTTCGCTACCACCACCGACTGCTCTGTCAGGGATCACAATAGAGGGTCCCAGACAGAGCAAAAGAAAAATGTAGAACAAAATTCTAACTCAAAAAAGAAAAGAAAAAAGACCAGACTTACTGGCCTGACAGAGACTGGAGAAACCCTGAGAGTATGACTTCCGGACACCCTTTTAGCCCATTAATGAAGTCACTCTGGAGGTTCACCTTTTAGCCAAAGATTAGACAGATCCATAGGACAAAACGAGACTAAAGGGGCACACCAGCCCAGAGGCAAGAACTACAAGACAGGAGGGTACAGGAAAGCTGGTAATAGGAATGCAAGGTAGAGAAGGGAAAGTACTGACGTGTCATGGGGTTGTTAATCAATGCCATAAAACAATATATGCACTGTTTAATGAGAAGATAGTTTGTTCTGTAAACCTTCATCTAAAGTTCAATTAAAAAAAAAAAAAGAAAGAAACAAGAGCCAGGAGAATAGTACATCCCTTGGACCTGGGGTCCCTGTGCTGAGAATCTCCTTGACCAGGAAAGATTAAATGCAAGGACCTTCTCCCAGAGCTGACAGAGAGAAAACCTTCCCCTGGAGCTAGCACCCTGAATTCAGACTTCTAGCCTCCTAGACTGTGAAAGAATAAATTCCTCTTCGTTAAAGCCATCCACTTGTGATATTTCTGTTATAACAGCACTAGATAACTAAGACAGAATTTGGTACCAGAAGAGTAGAGTACTGCTATGACAATTAAAATGTGGAAGCAGTTACCTTGAAGAGACAATTGGTGGAATTATGGGCATCAGACAATTCTGGTGAGGAATTAGAAGGAAGTGAGGGGAGCTGTTACACTGGAGACGGTGCAGACAGCGAAAAGCAGCAGCAGAGAAATGGCAGCAGCAGAACAGGAGACCAGTGTGAGACAGCACTAGAGCCAACGCAATGAGCAAGAGAGCTGAGTGTCTGTGCTCAGGAGGCTTCCTGGCAGAGTGGGGTGCCTCTGGGCATTTACCTGTGGAGCTAGGCTTGCCGACCCACAGAGCAAGAGAGCTGAGTGCCTTCAGGCTGAAGTTTACTGGTGGAGTGGGGTGCCTCCAGGCACTTATTAGTGGACTTACAGAACTTTGAAACAGCTGCCTCAACAGGGCAGATGCAGGTGGAGAAGACTGAGGTGGCAAGAGGCCAAGGCACCAGGAAGCAGAAGCTGAAGAGACAAGGAGCACAGGAAGCAGAGCTGTGTCAGTCGCAAAGGGTATGGCTACAACCTCTGGGGTCTCAAAGTGTGGAGCCATGGCTTCTGGAGTTTCTAAGGATGGAGTTGCCACTCAGATGGACTAGGAGAGTGGTGTGCCTGAAGCCAAGGGAGCCGAGCTGCCATTCCAGTGGGCCTAAAGGCAGAACTGAAACCCAGGGCCTAGGGGCCTCCACTCGGAATCAGGAGAGCATGGCCAATACCTAGAATCTGGAGGGCAGAGCCATTGTGTAAATGATCTCAGAGAACAGAAGATTATTTTCAAGCCTTGAAGGCTAATGTAATGTGTTCTGCTAACTTGGTTTGTGCCTGTTATCCCTTCTTTCTGTCTAATTTCTGCTATTTTTAATGGAAATATCTACCTTGTGCCTGTTCTACCATTGTACTTTGGAAGCAGATAAATTGTATTCTAGATTTCACAGATGAAGAAGAATTTTCGGATTTTGGGCTTGGAGTTGACTTAAGACTTTTCCTATTATATGATGGGATGAATATGTTTCCCATGTGGCAAGGATGTGGATTTTTGGGGGCTAAAGGTTGGAATGTCATGGATTGAACTATGCCCAAAAAAAATACATGTCAGTGTGGCTAAGCCATGATTCCCAGTGTTGTGTGATGTCCAGCATTTGGCATCTGATGGGATTATCCTATGTGTTGTAAATCCTCCCTCTGTGATGTTAATGAGGCAGGATTAGAGGCAGTTATGTTAATGAGGCAGGACTCAATTTACAAGATTAGGTTGTGTTTTAAGTCAATCTATTTTGAGATATAAAAGAGAGAAGCGAGCAGGGAGACATGGGGGGCTTCATACCACCAAGAAACAAGAGCCAGGATAACAGTGCCTCCTTTGGTTCCAGGGTTCCTACACTGAGAAGCTCCTGGACCGGAGAAGATTGAATTCAAGGTCCTTCCCCCAGAGCTGACAGAGACAGAAAGCCTTCCCCTGGAGCTGGCACCCTGAATTCCAAGTTATAGCCTCCTAGACTGTGAGAGAAAAAATTTCTGTTCATTAAACTCATCTACTTGTGGTATTTCTGTTATAGCAACACCAGATAACTAAGACAGAAACCAAGATTGGTATTCAAAAACATTGCTACTGAAGTGTCCTTGCTTCTAGGCTATCTCTATGTACAGAGCTTAGAAAATAATATGCATTTATTTCTGTATCTATCTGTATGGATAGATAGATAGGTGGGTAGGTAGACAGACAGACAGATAGATAGATGGATGTTGTTGTGTGATGTTGAGTTTATTTCTACTCATAGTGACCCTATATGACAGAGTAGAACTGCCCCATAGAGTTTCCTAGGCTGTAATATTTACTGGCCCCCAAGTGTCTGTCATTCAAAATGAGAAGAAACAGCTACAAACATCCATTAATGTACAAAGTATGAATCTAGGAAAATTGGAAATCATCAAAAATGAAATGGAACGGATAAACGTACATATGCTAGGCATTAGTAAGCTGAAATAGACTGGTATTGGCTATTTTGAATTGGACAGTCATATGGTCTACTATTCTGGGAATGACAAATTGAAGAGGAATGGCATCTCAGTCATCGTCAAAAAAGAACATTTCAAGATCTATCCGCAAGTGCTTCGCTGTCAGTGATAGGATAATATCCATATACCTACAAAGAAGACCAGTTAATATGACTATTATTCAAATTTATGCACCAACCACTAAGGCCAAAGATGAAGAAATTGAAGATTCTTACCAACTTCTGAAGTCCGAAATTCATCAAACATGCAATCAAGATACATTGATAATTACTGGTGATTTGAATGCCAAAGCTGGAAACAAAGAAGGATCCAAAAGCCAGACCAAACTCAGGATCAGTAGTTGGAAAATATGGCCCTGGTGATAGAAACAAAGCCAGAGATCACACGATAGAGTTTTGCAAGACCAATGACTTACTCATTGGAAATACATTTTTTTCAACAAAATAAATGGTGACTATACACATGGACCTTGCCAGATGGAATATACAGAAATCAAATCAACTACATCTGTGGAAAGAGATGATGGAGGAGCTCAATATCACCAGTCACAAGGCCAGGGGCCCACTGAAGAAATGACCATAAGTTGCTCATATGGAAGTTCAAATTGACACTGAAGAAAATTAAAACAACCCCACGAGAGTCAAAGTATGAAACTGAGTATATCCCACCAGAGGGTGAGGAGAGTAAGAAATTTGCCTTGGGCACAAGATTTAAAGGGGGTCTAAAAACTCAGTAATCAAAATAAATAATATATTTAATGCATGTCATTGATTGTTCCTTTTGCCTTGGGCTCATCAAGGAACTGTTACTGATCCTGTCTGGATTTTAAATTTTGATATTTTGTCCATCATGACTTATTTCACATTAATTTTTATTTTAGAAAATATTGCATTACAATATTATTTATCTTGATTACTGAGGGCTTTTTTTCTTTTTATGTTCTCTTACATATCGTACCTGAGATAATTTCCTCACCATCTCAAGATAGTCCCAGTCCTGTTCAGAGACCACCCCTATTTTTACGCATTTGAGAGAGCAAATGTCAACATTAGTCATAAAATAATCCATAGTATGTATATGTGTATACACACATAAGAGTAAAGGAAAGAATATCAACATAAATCAATATAGGTTTTTTTCTCTTAATATTTTATTTCCTCTTAAACAATATGCCAGAATATCAGATGTTTACAAAATATTTGAATTGATTTATTCCACAAGAGCAAATAGCAAAATCGCAGTATCCCAAATCAAACAAAGATTGTGGAAGGAAATTTATGAGGCTTTCGTAACTTATGTGACTGAAACGTATGAGAACTCTGTTATAGAAGTGAAGACATTAGTTATAGATTTCTTGTCAGAAGAGATGAATGCATGTCTAACATGATATGAGAGGAGTTCTGCATTAGACATATTCTCTTATTCAGTGAGGCAGGGACTTTTTCTTATTTTAAGTTTTACACTGTGGGAACCCTGGTGGTGCAGTGTTTAAGAGCTAGGCTGTAACTCAAAAGGTCGGCAGGTCGAATCCACCAGGCGCTCCTTGGAAACCCTATGGGGCAGTTCTACTCTTTCCTATAGGGTCACTATGAGTCAGAATCGACCACAGCGGATTTGTTTTGTTTTGTTTTAATCCTAAAAGGGCAGACACAATGTAATAGCAAAATATTTTAATGTAATGCATTATATTAACAAATTAAAGGTGAAAAATTATGAACATATGAATAGATCCAGAAAAACTCATTAACAAAATCCATAATTCACTCATAATTTTTTAAAACCTTAAAAAATAATGGAACTTTATTAAATGATAAAAGTTTAACTATTATAAAAGTATAACAATAGTGCAATGACTGTCTACCTAGATGATCAAAAACAACATATAATGATTAGAATAAATGAGTGTCTTAGTCATCTCGTGCTGCTCTAACAGAAATACCACAAGTGGATGGTTTTAACAAAGAGAAGTTTATTCTCTCACAGTCCAGTAGGCTACAAGTCCAAATCCAGGGCATCAGCTCCAGCGGAAGGCTTCCTCTCTCTGTCGGCTCTGGAGAAAGGTCCTTGTGATGCATCAGTCTTCCCTTGGGCTGGGAGCATCTCACTGCAGGAACCTCAGGTCCAAAGGACGCAACCTGCTCCCGGCACTGCTTTCTTGGTGGTATGAGGTTTCCCTGTGTCTCTGCTAGCTTCTCTCTTTTATATCTCAAAAGAGATTGGATTAAGACACTATCTAATCTTGTAAACCTCATCAGTATAACCTGATGATGGAGTGATAGAGTTTACAACACATAAGGAGCTCACATATAACCATGACCCGGCCAAGCTGACAGATATTTTTCGGGGACACAATTCAATCCATGACAATGAGGATATTTCAAGTTTGCTTGAAAAAATATAAAATCAAATTTCTATCTACTGACACTAAACCATTAGAAAGTAAAATAGTTAAAACAATCCCAAAGTAGCTAAACAATAATAGCAATGATAAGAACAAAATTGTATTATTAGAATAAATAATGCAATATATGCACAAATCCTTCATGAACATTATTTGAAAATATTATTGCAGGACATAAAAAACAGAATAAATGGAAACATATCACATGTAAATAAATACAAAGATTTCATATCATGAAGAAAGACAAAGATACCATATCGTGAAGATATAAATTCTACCTGAATATAAATTATATAATCATCCAATTTTTAAGTTTAAAAATTATTATTGTTCAATATGACAAACTGATCCTAAAAACATAAAGGCCAGAAATGGTTAAACTAACTTTGAAGAAGAAAGATTGGTGAGACTTGGCTTACCAGATATTAAGGTTTATTTTCAATTAGGTGTTATATAGATTGGTGTATTAACCGTTTGCACCACCCTTAGATATAGTTGTAAGTGTAGGTGTAGATGTAGATGTAGACACAGATATAATGATACAGATCTACATCATCTAATAACAACAACAGCATGGATAACATATAGATATAAATTACATACAGAGTGTTATTAGTTGCCTTTACATTCATTCAGATTCACAGGGACTTGTTTTATAACAGAATTAACTGTTACCCAGTGCTCTGCCATCTTCATAATCCTTGGCATGTTTGAGTCCCTTGTTGCTGCTATTGTACCAATCTATCTCATGAAGGCTTTTGACATTTTTGCTGACCCTCTACTTTACCAAAGAAGCCCTGGTGGCACAGTGGTTAAAGGGCTCGACTGCTAACTAAAAGGTCTGTGGTTCAAAACTCCCAGCAGATCCGGAGGAGAAAGATGTGGCAGTCTGTTTCCATAGAGATTTACAGCTTGGAAACCCTATGGGTTCTCTGTGAGTTGAAATCAACTCTACAGCAGTGGGTGGGCTACTTTATCAAACATGATGTCCTTTTCTAGGGATTGGTCTTTCCTGATGACAAGCCCAAAGTAAGCAAAATGAAGTCTAGCCATTCTCAGTTCTAAGGAGCATTTTAGTTGTATTGTACCTAAGACTCGCTGGTTTGTTCTTCTGTCATTCCATGGTATATTCACTATTCTTCCCCAACACCACGATTCAAAGGCATCAGTTCTTCAGTCTTCCTTATTCATTGTCCAGCTTCCGCATGCATGTGAGGCAATTTAAAGTACCATGGCTTGGGTCTGCCTCTTCTTAGTACTGAAAGTGACATCTTTGCTTTTTAAAATTTTTAGGAACTTTTTTGCAGCAGATTTGCCCAATGCAATAGTAGTTTGATTTTTTGACTGTTGCTTCCATGAGCATTGATTGTTGATCCAAGTAGAATAAAATCCATGACAGCTTAGATTTCCACTCCATTTATCATGATATTGTTGATTGGTACATTTGTGAGGATTTTAGTTTTCTTCGCTTTCATGTGTTATCCATGCAGAAGGCAATAGTCTTTCACCTTCTTTCATAAGTGTTTCAAGTCATCTTCATTTTTAGCAAGCAAAGTTGTGTCATCTGCATATCACAGGAAATTAATGGATCTTCCTTCAATCCTGATGTCACATTTTTCTTCATGTAGTCCAGTTTCATGGACTATTTTATTCAGCATATATATTGAAAAAATAAGGTGAAAGGATACAACCCTACTGCACACCTTTGTGAATTATGAACACAACCCTCTTGTTCTGTTTGTACAACTGCCTCTTGAAGCAAATACAGGTTTCACATGAGCACAATTAAGTGTTCTGTAATTCCTATTCTTTAAAATATTATTCATAATTTGTTATGATCCACACAGTAGAATACCTTTTTTTAATTAATAAAACACAGATAAACATCATTCTGGTATTCTCTGCTCTCAGCCAAGATCCGTCTGACTTCAGCAAAGATATTCCTCATTCCATGTCCTCTCTGAATCCAGCTTGAACTTCTGGCAGTTCCCTGTCAATGCATGGTTGCCGTCATTTTTTAATTTTCTTCAGCAAAATTTTGCTAGCATATATATTAATGACATTGTTTGATAATTTCCACCTTCCATTTGATTGCCTTTCTTTGGAATGAGCAAGGATATGAATCTTTTCTAATTGGTTGGCCAGGCAACTGTCTTCCAAGTTTTTTGGCATAGGCAAGTAAGATCTTCCAGAGTTGCTTCCATTATTTAAAGCACCTCAATTGGTATTTGGTCAATTCCTGGAGCCTAGTTTTTCACCAATGCTTTCAATGCAGCTACAACTTCTCATTTCAGACTCAGCAGTTCTTTTTCATGTACTTCTTCATGAAATGATTGAACATCAAGCAATTATTTTTGGTACAATGACTGTGTATATTTTATCCATTATCTTTTGATGTTTTTTGGGTCATTCAGGTTTTTGCCCACACAATCTTTCAGTAATGCAACTTGAGTCTTGAATTTTCTCTTCAGTTTTCTTAGCTTGAGAAATGATCATGTTCTCTTTTGGTTTTCTAACTCCAGGTGTTTGCACATTTCATCATGATACCTTACCTTGTCTTCTTGAGCCATCCTTTGAAACTTTCTGTTCAGCTCTTTTATTTCATTATTTCTTCTGTTTGCTTAAGCTATTCTGCACTTAAGAGCAAATTTCAGGGTCTCTTCTGGGATACATTTTGGTCTTTCCCTTCATTCGTGTCTTTTTAATGACCTTTTACTTTCTTGGCGTGTGATATCCTTGATGTCTTCCCACAACTCTTACTGGTTCTTCAGTCATTAGCGTTCAGTGTGTCAAATCTGTTCTTGAGATGGTCTTTACATTTTTGCAGGACGTACTTAAGGTGGTACTTTTGCTCTCAAAGACTTACTTTGATTTTCTTCAGCTTCAACTTGAACTGATCTTTTCTGCAGTTGGCCCCAACTTTGTCTTTACTGATGATACTGAGTTTCTCCATGGTCTCTTTTCACAGATGTAGTAAATTTTATTCTTGAGTTCCATGTGTATAGTGTTGATTTTGTAGTTAAAAAACATATCTCCCATGAATAAGTCATCTGTCTTGAAAAATTCTATCATGTGATTTCCAGCATTGTTTCTATTATTGTCTGTATTTTCCAACTACTGATGTTTCTTTTTTATTTCCAACTTTTGCATTCCAATCACAAGTAATTATCAATTCATCTTGATTGCATGTTCATCAATTTTAGACTGCAGCAGTTTATAAAAATCTTCAATTTCTTCATCTTTGGCTTTGTTAGTTAGCGCATATTTAAGTAATGATTATATTAACTGGTCTTCTTATAGGGATATGCATATTAACCTCTCACTGATCATGTTGTAATTCAGAATAGATCTTGAAATGTCCTTTATAATGATGACTGCAATGCCATTCCTCTTCAATTTGTTATTTCCTGCATAGTAGACCATAGGGCTGTTAGATTCAAAATGATCACAATCAGTCCATTTCACCTTAATAAATCCTAGGATATCAAACTTCAAGTGTTCCATTTTATTTTTGATGACTTCCAATTTTTCTGGATTTATACTTTCTGTGTTTCACGTTTCAATTACTATTGAAGGTTTGCAGCTGTTACTTCTAATTTTGAGTCATGTCACATCAGCAAATGAAGGCTAAGGAGGCTTTACTCCATTTGCATCACTAAGGACAACTTGGCTTTGAGGAAGCAGCTCTTCCCCAGTCATATTTTGAAAGCCTTCCAAACTGAGGGGCTCATCTTCCAGCACTGTATAGAACAATGTTCTGTTGCTACCCAAAGGTCTTCATTGGCTAATTTTGGGAAATAGATCATCAGACCTTTCTTCCTAATCTGTTTTAATCTGGAAGCTCCACTAAAACCTGTCAATCATGGGTGATCCTGCTAGTATTTGAATTACTAGTGCCATAGCTTCCAGCGTCATAGAAATAGGCAAGCCACCACATCATGACAAACTGACAGATGAGTGGTGGGTAAATATAGAGATAGAAGTAAAGATTGATATAAGTCACTGCAGTGTAGGATTGTTTCTTGGCCAAAACTGGTTTACTTTGGTGAAGTCATATTCAAGAATTTGAAAATCTTATTTCAGATATTAACTCCTTATTTGTACCTTTTTCTAACTGTGCATGTCTCACAGTATGGAGCTTGCACTAAAAAAGTTAATAATACATAAATTTGAGAGCTTACTATATTTCTGGTACGTATTGTTCCTAGCTAATTTAATTAATGTTAGCAGCTGATGTAGGTAGATAACTACCTGTGTTGTTGTTGCTGGTTGCCATCGAGTTGATTCTGACTCATGGACACCCAACTGTGCAGATTAGAATGCTCCATAGGGTTTTCAAGGCTGTAACATTTCAGAAGCAAATCACTAGGCCTGTCTTCTGAGGTGCCTCGGAGTGGATTCAAACCTCCAACATTTTGGCTAGTAGTTTAGCGTCATCCAGGGACTCCTAGGTATTTAAATAAAACTTAATATTTTTTTGTATAAAACAGAAACACTAATAGAATTAATGCATTGAATTTATGTAAAGATAAAGTGAGAAGTAAGGAAGATAGAATATACAAAGTACTTATCACAGTGTCAGGACACAAAATAAAATATTTTTAAAGTATTATTTTTATTAAAGTTATTTAACATACTTCCAGCATGTGAAGTAACTAGATGGAATATTTGGTAACTGGCAAGGTATTGGTGATAGAGTATGACATTCATGACTATTAGAATTAAATACAGGTACAGTTCCAGTTGTCTACATGACCCTTTCCTAATTTTAGACATGAGATAAATCAATACTACACACAATTTTCAGGTGTTATTGCGATACTATCATATTTACAACATGAACCACAAATCTGCGTGCACATAGTATATACAAAGTGATGCATTTTCTGGTTTTATTATTATAAATTAATAAAGAACATAATGCCAAAGGACAAAATCAAATTTAAGAAAAAAATTTTTTAACGAGCATTATAATGATGGGAAGAAATTTGACGATGATTTTGATTGTGAAACCTGGCAAAAGCTAGAGCGAGAGGGAGAATGAGAGAGAGAGAAAGAAGAAAATAACAAGAAAAAGAAGAGAAGGAACGAAGAAAGAAAGGAAGAAGAGAAATAGAGGGGAGGGCAAGAAGAAAGAACAGGAAGCACTAACTTCAGTTTGGAAAAGGAAGGCGGCGTATGCATGTGTTTAGGATATGGTCCTGATTGTGAAAAGATGTAAGACTCTATTCCAGATTTTGCTGCTGACTTACTCTGCCCTTGGCTTTCTCTACCTTGAGCAGATCTTGTGATGTCTTTAATGAACTTTGATCTCATCTTAGAAAAGATGATACAGGAGGCATCATTTTACTTGGTTCTAGTAGACACTTGACAGCAAGAGCTATCAATTTCTCATATGAAGTGCTGGAGTATCCTTTTCTGGAAATCTTAACAATTGGCTGGTCAAATCATAAGAAAACATTGTAAGAAAAATTGAAAGAAACAGTTCTGTGCCTTTGGGAAACTGACTGACAGCAGTGGCGGACCTTTGAGGTTTATTTCATTCTTTGTTTTAGTAGTGCTACAATTTTTAACACACTTTTTTTTCTTTTAAGAAATGTGTATCCCATTTTAAAATAATTTGAAACAGCATTTGTTACTTTCCTCAGAAAACTATCTTTCCAAATTTATAGCTCACACTATGACATTTTTTTTTTCTTGTGAACTTTTACGAGCACCACCAATTCAGTTTCCTTGAGGGTGTATTCTAAATTCTCTCTCTCTTTTGTTATACCGGGTACTACAACCTCCACTTCCACAGTATGTTTGTGCGAGTTTGTTATCAAATGTTTTACAACACAGTATGATATATTTTATCAAATGTTTTCTATCATAATTTCAAACATTTATATAATTGAATTGAATTTTTTAATATTTTCAACTACATAGAATATTTTAACCTAAAATTAATACTTTAAAAAAGAATGTTATAGAGTATTATAGAAGAAAGTTGGCATACTTTGTGGATGTATATAGCTTATGTATTTAGAGATCAAACAAACTGGTATACTTATTTTGAGAAAATAAAAACTTTGCTTCAGATTATCTATGGATAAATTAACAGAAGAAAATTCTCAAAATTTCTTTCATTTTTATTATACTGTAAAGATGTCAATGTTTCCAAGAATAACTTCTCTTAATCATAATTTCAATATAATCAGAAATAAAACCTATGACCGATTGAAATAAAGAAAAAAAAACATTTGGAAATATAAGAAAGATTATAAGAAGATTTATTACTTTACTATGAAGAAAAAAATCCTGGTGTGAAAACAATTAGAAACGTTTAATCTCTCTATAGTCTTTTGAATTTACATGATTTGCAAATATTCTGTGGAATGGTTGTTTTTAAATAGAAAATACTTTTCCAGTTTTAAAAAATCAATAATTCAACTAATAATATCTTTTTTATGAAGGATTTATAAAGTTTTCTGAGCTTTATGTGTACACTATCAACTTTTTTTATGATGAGTTATTTTTTATTTAAGAAACAAAAATCTATGTTCATAATAAAAATTGTATTCCTAAATATTTATGTAATTAAAAAATTATTTTTAATTCACAAGCATAAGTAAATATGAATTGAAATCTAATTAGTAGAAACAATTTAAAAGCAGCAGAATGAAATAGTGTGTACTTTGCAATATCGTCTCAATGTATTAGGGTATGAAATTGTCAAATATGTAGCATTTTTATATTTACAATGCATCAATCTAGACATCTTTCTTGAATAATTATTGTATCTAATACTATTATAAATAGTGTTTGAGGGCTCTAGAACATCATACCTGGTCAGTATCTTCATGCCTGTTCTTTCAACTATGGCATTAAATACCGTGACTTAAAAAAAAAAAAAATTAAAATTCTGTCGCTAGAAGCAGGTTCAAACATAGTATCTGAGAAACTAATAGAAATGTATAGCAGCAGAATTAACTCCATTTCCCTTGGATCTACACTTTTTCTTATCATTGAGTATAATATCCTTTCCCAGCTGTCACCTACCACTTGGCTGCCTTAGATGTGACCTTCACAGGACTCCTCTGTCAATAGTACTCTTCTAAGCAAGCAGCCCACTCACAGTGACCTCCATGGTGAAGATGAGGACAAAATGATAGAGAAACTCTCCTACTCCCTACTCTTGAATGTGTTACCTCCTGACTCCCAATGTGGAGAGTTCATATTTGGCGTACCTAGGGCTATATTTCATCAAGAGTATTTTCTGTGATGTTGTTGTTGTTAGGTGTCATCAAGTCGGTTCCAACTCATAGAGATCCTGTGCATCACAGAATGAAACACTGCCTGGTCCTGTGCTGTGCTCACAATCGTTCTAATGCCTGAGCCCATTGTTGCAGCCACTGTATCAATCTATCTCGTTGAGGGTCTTCCTTTTTTTTGCTGACCCTGTACTTTACCAAGCATGATGTCCTTCTCCAGGACTGACCCCTCCTGAAAACATGTCCAAATTATGTAAGAGGTAGTCTTGCCATCCTTCCTTCTAAGGGGCATTCTGGTTGTACTTCTTCCAAGACAGATTTGTTAGTTCTTGTGGCAGTCCATGGCATATTCAATATTCTTTGCCAACACCACAATTCAGACATCAATTCTTCACTCTTCCTTATTCATTGTCCAGCTTTCACATGCATATTATGCGATTGAAAATACCATGGATAGGGTCAGGCGTACCTTAATCTTCAAGGTGACATCTTTGCTTTTCAACACTTTAAAGAGGTCTTTTGCAGCAGATTTGCCCAATGCAACGCGTCTTTTGATTTCCTGACTGCTGCTTCCATGGGTGTTGGTTGTGGATCCAAGTAAAATGAAATCCTTGACAACTTCAATCTCTTCTACGTTTATCATGATGCTGCTTATTGATACAATAATGAGGATTTTTTTTTTCTTTATGTTGAGGTATAATCCATACTGAAGGCTGTGGTATTTGATCTTCACCAGTAAGTGCTTCAAGTCCTCTTCACTTTCAGGAAGCAAGGGTCTGTCATATGCACGTTGCAGGTTGTTAATGAGTCTTCCTCCAATCCTGAAGCCCACTTCTTCTTCATATAGTCCAGTTTCTTAGATTATTTGCTCAGCATACAGATTGAACAGGTATGGTGAAAGGATGCAACCCTGACGCACACCATTCCTGACTTTAAAACATGAAATATCCCCTTGTTCTGTCTGAACAGCTGCCCCTTGATCTGTGTACAGGTTCCTCATGAGCACAATTAAGTGTTCTGGAATTCCCATTCTTCACAATGTTATCCATAATTTGTTATGGACCACACAATCGAATGACTTTGCATAGTTAATAAAACATAGGTAAACATCTTTCTGATATTCTCTGCTTTCAGCCAGGATCCATCTGACATCAGCAATGATATCGCTGGTGCCACATCCTCTTCTGAATCCAGCTTGTATTTATGGCAGTTCCCTGTCGACATACTGCTGCAGCTGCTTTAGAATGATCTTCAGCAAAATTTTACTTTCATGTAATATTTATGATACTGTTCGATAATTTCCACATTATGATGGATCACCTGTCTTGGGAATAGGCATAAATATGGATCTCTTCCAGTCGGTTGGCCAGGTAGCTGTCTTCCAAATTTCTTTGTACAAATGAGTGAGCACTTCCAGCTCTGCATCCATTTGCTGAAATATCTTAATTGATATTCTGTCAATTCCTGGAGCCTTGTCTTTCGCCAATGCCTTCAGTGCAGCTTGGAGTTCTTCCTTCAGTACCATCGGTTCCTGATCATATGCTACCTCTTGAAATGGTTGAACGTCGACCAACTCTTTTTGGTATAATGACTCTGTGTATTCCTTCCATCTTCTTTTGATGCTTCTTACATCATTTAACATTTTCCACCATAGAATCCTTCACCATTGCAACAACAGGCTTGAATTTTTTCTTCAGTTCTTTCAGCTTGAGGAAGGCCGAGAGTGTTCTTTCCTTTTGGTTTTCTATCTCCAGCTCTTTGAACACGTCATTATAATACTTTACTTTGTCTTCTCGAGCAGCCCTTTAAAATCATCTGTTCAGTTCTTTTACTTCATCATTTCTTTCTTTTGCTTTAGCTATTCAACATTCAAGAGCAAGTTTCAGAGTCTCTTCTGACATCCATTTTGGTCTTTTCTTTCTTTCCTGTCTTTTTTTTTT
>NW_004443970.1:2675799-2676999 GCF_000243295.1 Trichechus manatus latirostris | reverse complement strand
TATCCTTACTCAACCTTGGGTTCCCTATCACCAGCTTTCCTGTTCCCTTCTGCCTTCTGGCCATTGTCCCTGGACTGCTGTGCCTCATTAGTCCCATTTGGTTTTATGGGGCTGTCAACTTTCTGGCTGAAAGGTGAACCTCGGAAATGACTTCACCACTGAGCTAAAAGGGTGTCTGGGGACCATATCTCGGGGTTTCTCCAGTCTCCTTTAGACCAGTGTCTCAGTCTTCTAGAGCTGCTCTAACAGAAGTATCACAAGTGGATGGTTTTAACAGAGAGAAATTTATTGTCTTCACAGTCCACTAGGCTACAAGTCCAAATTCAGGGCATCAGCTCCAGGCAAAGCCTCTCTCTCTCTCTGTCGGCTCTGGAGAAAGGTCCTTGTGATACCTCAGCCTTTCCTTGGTCTGGGAACATCTCAGCGCAGGAACCTCAGGTCCAAAGGATACGCTCTGCTCCCAGCACTGCTTTCTTGGTGGTATGAGTTTCCCATGTGTCTCTGCTCGCTTCTCTCTTTTATATCTCAAAAGAGATTGCATCAAGTCACTAATCTTCTCAACCTCATCAGTATAACCTCATCACAGTGATAGAATTTACAACACATGAGGAGATCACGTGTAATCTCATCATAGTGGCAGAGTTTACAACACATAAGGAAATCACATCAGATAACACAATCATACAATACTGGGAATCATGAGCTAGTCAAGGTGCTAAACACATTTTTGGGGGGACAGAATTCAATTCATGACAGCCAGTAAATCTGGTCCTTTCTTTTTTTTTTGTGAGTAAGAATTTAGTTCTACATCCTTCTCCAGCTCTGTCCAGAGCCCTCTGTTGTGATCCTGGTCAAAGCAGTCAGTGGTGGTAGCCGGGCACCATCTAGCTGTACTGGACTCAGTCTACTGGAGACCGTAGAAGCTGTGGTCTATTAGTCCTTCGGACTAATCTTTTCCTTGTATCCTGTTCTCTTCATTCTCTCACAGGCTTTTAAGACCCCAGACGCTACTCACCAAGGTAGAATGCAGAACATTGTCTTTATAAATTGTGTTATGCCAAATGAGCTAGATGTTCCCTTAGACCATGGTCCCCACAGCCCAACACCCAGCAATTTAGTCTCTTAGGGAATTTGGATGTGTCTATGGAGCTTCCATAACCTTTTCTTGTACAAGTTGTGCTGGTTTCCCCTGTATTGTGT
>NW_004443970.1:2660355-2675699 GCF_000243295.1 Trichechus manatus latirostris | reverse complement strand
CCTGAATTCTTACAATTTTTTTGTCTGTATTTTCCATGAATTTGTCTATTTTTTCCTCATTTTTGTCTGCTTTTTGCTTCAACTCTTGGATAATTCTGAGTATTAGAGATTTGAGTTCCCTATCAGGTAGTTCTAGTGCATTTTCTTCTAACGGAAAGTCATCTGGTGTTTTATTTTGGACGCCTACTGGAACCATCCTGTCCTTTTTTTGTAAATGTTTTGATATTGTCTACTGTCTTCGGGGCATTCGGTAGTTATTTTTCTCGTTTATTGATTGTAGATTTGTTTGTTTCATCCCTTTTTTTTTATTTTGGCTATGTCTGTGCAGGCGGGGTATGTGTTCTTTGCTGTTTGCTCATCTGTGGGCACAATACTTTTCGCTTCCTTCTCCAATTGGCAGGGTCAGCCACTCAGATATGGTACAGCAGGGCAAGTCTAGCTGAAAAGGAGTTACTGGAACGGGTTGTTTGTGGCACTTACTACAGCCACAAGAGTGGGTCAGTAATCAGTGCACGGCAGGTTCCAATAGGCCGTGACTGTGCTGCTTGTTTGTGTGAAGTTAAGCGCACGGTGCAGTTAGGCAGGATGTAGCAGGGTGATTGTTATGTGTGGAGCTAAGATGGATGTGGGAGAAAGGAGAGAGGAACAGGAGCCAAAAAAACATACAAACAAACAAAAAAGAATGCTAAGGGAGCTTGCCGTTGGAGTGGAGAGATGAGAGACTATGAAACAGAGAAAACAGAAGGGGGAAGAGGAAGAAAAAAAAAAGAAAAGAATGAATAAATAAAAATCGGAAAGTGAAAAGACCAGCAAAATTCCCAGGGATCCCACCAGTGGAGCTATGAGGTCTGGGGAGTTTGTCAGGTGTTGCAGTACAGCCTGGCTAGGAGGCATAGAGGTATTCAGAGCCAGGTATTCAGGAGACAGGAAGAGAAGAAAGGTATAGAGAGACGAGAAACTGAGTAATGAAGAAAAACAAAAAGGGAAAAAGAGGGAAAAGAAAACAAAACAAATTTAGAAAAAAAAAGGAACAAGAAAAGCCCCCCAAAAAACAGAAAAAAAATGAAAAAAGAAATGCTCTCAGGGATCCCTCTGCACATCTGTGCAAGCCAAGGGAGTAGGTTCCAAGCCACACAGCACCACCTGGCCAGAACGTGCTCCCAACTCAAGAAAAGGAGAAGAAAACAAACAATTCAAAATAAACAAATGAACAAAAGCCCCAGCAACCCACCAGCATGGCAGCCCAGACCGGGAAGCAGCTCCACACTTGAACGGAGCTCTGGAGCCCCTCAGGAAGAAGCAAAGATGGCTCATGAAGCCAGGTATTTGAGCTAAAGGAGGGGGAGGTTGTGAGAGGTAAGGAAGAAATCAAAGAAGTAGAAAAAAAGCAACACCAGCAGCCAACAAATGGCACTCAGGGAGCTGGCCCGTTCGGGTGTGTGGAATCCAAGCAGCCGGTGCTTCCCAGACAAGAGATTGTGGCTACGGGAACCCGAGGAGTCCAAGTGGAGGTGAAGAAGGGTGGGGGGTGGGAAAGCATATATCACAAATTATCGGTTGATTTGTCTCCGGCTGGAAGCTCCGTGAATCTGCTTTCTTGTACCCCCTGTTTGAGGGTCTCCGATAGGAGTCCAAGATGGCGGATCCACACTGGGTTAGCTGGTACAGGACCTCTGCTTGAATCTCTCCTCGCTCTCCTTTCTTTGTCAGTTTTCTCACTCCATTTGTGCTTGGCTGAGTTCTTTATCTCTTCATTTGATGTTTTAAGGTTTCAGGATTGTTGTTTTCTCTGTTCGGCTTACTTTTTCGGATCTTTGCTGTGGAGGGATGGCATGGTGCTTCTGCCTAGTGCGCCATTTTACCGGAAGTCTCTTTCCTGTCTTTTTAATGACTTCTTGCTTTCTTCATGTATGATGTCCTTGATATCATTCCACATCTCGTTTGGTCTTTGGTCAGTAGTGTTCAATGTGTCAAATCTGTTCTTGAGATGGTCTCTAAATTCAGGTGGGATATACTCGAGGTCATACTTTGGCTCTCGTGGCCTTGTTCTAATTTTCTTCGGTCTTAACTTGAACTTGCATATGAGCAATTGATGGTGTGTTCCCCAGTCAGCCCCTGGCCTTGTTCTGACTGATGATATTCAGCTTTTCTATTGTCTCTTTCCACAGATGTAGTCGATTTGACTCCTGCGTATTCCATCTGGTGAGGTCCATGTGTATAGTCACTGTCTATGTTGGTGAAAAAAAGGTATTTGCAATGAAGAAGTCATTGGTCTTGCAAAATTCTGTCATATGATCTCTGGCATCATTTCTATCACCAAGGCTATATTTTCCAACTACCAATCCTTCTTCTTTGTTTCCAATCTTCACATTCCAATCACCCATAATTATCAATGTATTCTTATTGCATGTTCCATCAATTTCAAATTGAGGAAGTTGGTAAAATTCTTCAATTTCTTCATCTTTGGCCTTAGTGGTTGGTGCATAACTCTGAATAATAGTTGTATTAACGGACCTTCCTTGTAGGCGTATGGATATTATCCTATCACTGACAGCGTTGTACTTCAGGATAGATCTTGAAATGTTCTCTTTAATGGTGAATGCAACATCACTCCTCTTCAAGTTGTCTTTCTCGGCATAGTAGACCATATGGTTGTCCGATTCATAATGGCCAATACCAGTCCATTTCACTCACTAATGCCTAGGTTATTGATTTTTATGCGTTCTATTACATTTTTGATGATTTCCAATTTTCCTAGACTCACATTTCGTACATTCCACGTTCCGATTATTGATGGATGCTTGCAGCTGTTTCTTCTCATTTTGAGCCCTGCCACATCAGCAAATGAAGAGCCTGAAAGCTTGACTCCATCTACGTCATTAAGGTGGATTATACTTTGAGGAGACAGCTCTTCCCCAATTGTATTTTGAATGTCTTCCAACCTGAGGTGCTCATCTTCTGGCACTCTATCAGATGATGTTCTGCTGCTATTCATAAGGTTTTCACTGGCTAATTCTTTTCAGAAGTAGACTACTGGGTCGTTCTTCCTAGTCTGTCTTAGTCTGGAAGCTCAGCTGAAACCTGTCCCCCATGGGTGACCCAGTTTGTATCTGAATACTGGTGGCATAACTTCCAGCATCACAGCAACACGTAAGCCCCCACAGTACGACAAACAGACAGATACGTGGGGGTCTGTGATTGTAGTTCAGATGAATTGGTAAAAATTGAAAGTGTATAAAATCCTTATAGCATTTTGCTTCGTTGTTCTTCTTTTCAAGATTCTAAAACATCCTCCCCTCTTTGGTGGAATGAAGGGTCTCCATGCTAATTATTTTGAGATATTAATGTGTGAGAACAGTAATAGGCAAGTATTAGCCCAGAGCAAGCCTTGAGTGTTAAGAAATATCAGGGATACCTGTGCAGTCAGCAATGGCATAGAGAGTAAGCAGACGGTGCTCAGAGTAAGGTAAAGGAGGTAGGAACCGACAGATTGCATAGGCCTTTGTGGGTCACAGAAAAAGGAAGAGGTGTGTTTGTTTGTTTTCTAGAAGTCATAGAAAACATGTAGAGTTTAGAATTGTCAGGGATGGCCTATACCACATAGTAAAATTTTAGTTGAGGGCAGAAAGATAAAATGCATACTTATAACGATATGGGGAAAAAAATTCCAAGAATATATACCGAGATGGGAATAATCTAGGTGTGCTGAGGGTCAAACAAAAAGGTCTGTGTGAGCTAGACTTCACTGGAAAAAGAAGGAGAGAGAAATATAGAAGGAATAAAAGCAGAACCAAGTTCAAGGGGTGCTTTTTATACCACGATAAGGAGTTTAGATTTTATCTGTATTTCAATTGAAATCCTTTGGAGGGTGTCAAGCTTGGTAATTAGTTTTTAATATAAATTGTTAATATAAGTATAGAATATATACATAAAATTTCAAATGACATGGGACAGCTCAATGAATTATCATAAAAGGAACACCTGTGTAACCACCACCCAGATATAAAAAAAGAAAGAAATTAACATGCAAATCATTCCAGTAGTCTGCAGATGCAACACTTGTCACCCATTCTTCAAAGTAAAGCATCATCTTTACTTTTAATACCGTAGAGTGGTTTGCATATTTTTGAGCACTGTATAAATATTGTATAAATATATAAAATATACAGTGCATATAAAATATATGGTATATTGCTTCTTTGTTCTTCATTTCAAGATTCTAAAACACCCTCCCCTCTTTGGTGGAATGAAGGGGCTCCAAGCTAATTATTTTGAGAAATAAATGTGTGAGAACACTAATAGTCAAGGATTAGTCTAGAGCAAGCCTGGTGTGTTAAGAAATAGCAAGGAGGCTTGTGTACTATAGAAAATATAGTGTATATAATTATACACTATATAAATATATATATTGTAATCACACAATACATGCTATTTTTATATCTGACTTCTTTTTACTCAGGTTCCTGGTAGCACAAACAGTTTGCACTCGGCTACTAACTGAAAGGTTGGCAATTCAAGCACACCAAGTGGCTCCTTGAAAGAAAGTCTTGGTGATTTCCTTCAGTAAGATGACAGGCATTGAAAAATGTATGGAGAATAGTTCTACTCTGACACACATGGGGTCATCATGAGTTTGAACAGAGTAGAGGACAACTGCTAGGTCTTTTTGGTCAACATTTCACTTGTGAAGTTCACTCACTTTATGAGTATAGTAGTAGTTCATTTATTTTTACTGATGTATTTTTTGGTTTATCTATGGATTCTACTAATGAAGGACATTTGGTTTGTTCCATGTTTTTGGCTATTACTAATAATGCTACTATGCACATTCTTGTATATTCCATCTGGTCTACACATGCACAGATAATTCTTCATATGCATCTGTTGGGTATATATATACCTTGGTGTGAAACTTCTGGGTCCTAGGGAATGTAAATATCCAGCATAGCAGATATGGAAAAAGGGCTATCTAAAGTGATTGCATGACTCAGAGTTCATTGAAAGGCTCAGGCTTCATTGAAAAAGAAGGTGAAAGGAAACTATAAAAGCAAATCAAACCAAATCCAGTGCTGTCAAGTCAGTTCTGACTCCTAGCAAACCTATAGGAGAGAGAGAACTACCCCAAAGGGTTTCCAAGGGAATAATCTTTACAAAAGCAGACTGCCACATCTTTCCCCCCAGGAATAGCTGGTAAATTCTAATCTCTGACCTTTTGGTTAGCAGCTGAGCGCTTAACCACTAAGCCACTAGGGCTCCTTAAGGGAACTATGTTGTTGTCAGGTGCCATTGAGTTTATTCCAACTTGTAGCTACCCTACGTACAGCAAAACAAAACACTGTCAGGACTGTGCCATCCTCACAATCTTTGTTATGCTTGAACCCATTGCTGCAGCCACTGTGTCAATCCGTCTCATAGAAGGATTTGCTCTTTCTTGCTGACTCTCTATTTTACCAAGCACTATGTCCTTCTCCAGGGACTGGTCCCTCTAATAACATGTCCAAAGTATGTAAGACAGAGTCTTGCCATCCTTCCTGCTAAGGAGCATTCTGGATGTACTTTTTCCAAGACAGATTTGTTCCTTCTCCTGGCAGTTCATTGTATATTCAATATTCTTCACCAACATCATAATTCAAAGACATCAATTCTTCTTCGGTGTTCTTTATTCATTGTCCAGCTTTCACATACTTATGAGGCAATTGAAAACATAATGGCTTAGGTCAGACACACCTTAGTCCTTAAAGTGATACCTTTGCTTTTTAACACTTTAACTTTAAAGAGGTCTTTTGCAACAGATTTGCCCAGTGTAATGTGTCATTTGATTTCTTGACTGCTGCTTCCATGGGTGTTGATTGTAGATCCAAGTAAAATGAAATCCTTGACAACTTCAATATTTTCTGTTTATCATGATGTTGCTTACTGGTTCTGTTGTGAGGATTTTTGCTTTCTTTACGTTAAGGTATAATCCATACTGAAGGCTGTAGTCTGTGATCTTCATCAGTAAGTGCTTCAAGTCCTCTTGACTTTCAGCAAGCAAGGTTGTTTCATCTGCATATCACAGGGTGTTAATGAGTCTTCCTCCAGTCCTGATGCTGCATTCTTCATATAGACCAGCTTTTATGATTATTTGCTCACCATGCAGACTGAATAACCATGGTGAATGGATACAACCCTGACACACACCTTTCCTGATTTTAAACCACACAGTATCCCCTTGCTCTGTTGGAACAACCGTCTCTTGGTTTATGTACAGGTTTTCCATGAGCACAATTAAGAGTTTTGGAATTCCAATTCTTCATAATGTTCTCCATAATTTGTTATGATCCACATAGCCTAATGTTTTGCATGATCAATAACACACAGGTAAACATCTTTTTGGTGTTCTCTGCTTTCAGCCAAGATCCATCTGACATCAGCAATGATATCTCTCATTCCATGTCCTCTTCTGAATAAGACTTGAAATTCTGGCAATTCCCTGTCAATGTCCTGCTGAAATGGCTTTTGAATGATCTCCATCATAATTTTACTTGAATATGATATAAATCATATTGTTCAATAATTTCTACCTTACATTGGATCACCTTTCTTTGGAATGGGCACAGATCTGGATCTCCTCCAGTTGGTTGGCCAGGTAGCTGTCTTCCAAATTTCTTAGCATAAATGAGTGAGCACTTCCAGCCTTGCATCCATTTGTTGAAGCATCTCAGTTGGTATTCTGTCATTTCCTAGAGACTTACTTTTCACCAGTGCCTTCAGTATAACTTGGACTTCTTCCTTCAGTACTATCGGTTCCTGATCATATGCTATCTCTTGAAATGGCTGAATGTCAACAAATTCTTTTTGGTGCAGTGACTCTGTGTATTCCTTCCATCTGCTTTTGATGCTTCCTGTGTCATTTAATATTTTCCCCCTGGAATCCTTCAATATTCTAACTCGAGTCTTGAACTTTTTCTTCAGTCCTTTCAGCTTGAGAAATGCTGAGTGTTTTCTTCCCTTTTGGTATTCTAACTCCAGGTCTTTGCACATGTCATTGTAGTTCTTTACTTTGTCTTCTCGAGGCACCCGTTGAAATCTTCTGTTCTACTCTTTTACTTCATCATTTCTTCCTTTCTCTTTAGCTACTGTATGTTCAAGAGCAAGTTTCAGAGTCTCTTCTGACATCCATTTTGGTATTTTCTTTCTTTCCTGTCTTTTTAAAGACCTTTTGCTCTCTTCAGGTTTGATGTCCTTGATGTTATTCCACAACATGACTGGTCTGGTCTTTGGTCATTAGTGCTTAATAAGTTAAATTTATTCTTGATGTAGTCTCTAATTTCAGGTGGAATATACTCAAGGTCATAGTTTGGCTCTTGTGGACTTCTAATTTTCTTCAGCTTCAACTTGAACTTGCATATGAGCAAGTAATGACCTGTTCCAAAGTCAGCCCCCTGCTGATATTGAGCTTTTCCATTGTCTCTTTCCACAGATATAGTCAATTTGATTTCTGTGTATTCCATCCAATGAGGTCCATATGTATAGTTGCTATTTATGTTGGCAAAAAAGGTATTTGTTATGAAGAAGAAATTACTATCACCAAGGCCACATTTTCCAACTATTGTTCCTTTTTCTTTGTTTCCAACTTTTGCTTTCCTATTATGAGTAATTATCAATACATCTTGATTGCATGTTTGATCAATTTCGGAATTCAGAAGTTGATAAAATTATTCTATTTCCTCATCTTTGGCATTCGTGGTTGGTACATAAATTTGGATAATAGTCATATTAACTGGTTTTCTATGTAGGTCTATGGATATTATCCTATCACTGACAGTGTTGTACTTCAGAATAAATCTTGAAATGTTTATTTTGATGATGAATGCAATGCCGTTCCTCTTCAATTTGTCATTCCCAGCTTAGTATACCATATGATTGTCTGATTCAGAATGGCCAATACCAGTCCATTTCATCTCACTAATGTATAGGATATTGAAGTTTATGTATTGTATTTCATTTTGGATGACTTCTAATTTTCTTAAATTCATACTTCATACATTCCACTTCCCTATTATTAATGGATGCTTGCAACTGTTTCTTCTCAGTTTGAGTGATGCCACATCAACAAATGAAGGTCTCAAAAACTTGACTCCATCTACATCATTAAGGTGGACTTTACTTTGAGGAGGCAGCTCTTCCCCAGTCATCTTTTTAGTGCCTTTCAACCTGAGGGGCTCATCTTCCAGCACGATATCAGACAATGTTCTGCTGTTATTCATATGGTTTTAATTGGCTACTGTTTTCAGAAGTAGACTGCCAGGTTCTTCTTCCTAGTCTGTCTTAGTCTGGAAGCTCAGCTGAAGCCTGTCCACCGTGGGTGAACCTGCTGGGATTTGAAATACCGGTGGCATAGCTTCCAGCATCATAGCAACATACAAACCAACATAGTAGGACAAACTGATAGACATGTGGATAAGAGAACTACAGAAGACTTAAAAGCTAGATCAAGTAGTGCTTTTTAGGCCAGAGTCAAGAATTTAGATTTTATTCTATTTCAATCAAAATAGTTGTGCCCAAAAATCATGTATGAGGGTTTTTATTCTCTACTTCTATTTGAATCACCTCTTTCCTATTAGTAGTAGAGGGATTCCTGCCTTAGGATTATAGGGATTGCCAAACATAGAACACCCAACACGTGATAGATGATATCTACAGTAGTTCAGTAACCATATCTACTCAATGCCTGGGAGAGAAGACACAGTACATCATACAGAGTCACATGTAGGCAGCACTCAGGAACAAAGTGAACGGGGGATATGACAGAAAGGCTTTGTAGTATCAAAAGGGTGGGGAAACCTCTGGTTCCCAAGGGAGAATTCTGTTGGTTTATTTGAATAATACCATGGGATGGCAGAGAACTGAAATTCACTACTCAGGGATAAGCAGGAACTTCATTTGGTCCTTTTGATAAGGAGAGTTACATGGTTACGAATGTTACATGTTACGGTTACACGGTTTATCTACAGGAGCTGAGTAGGGAGGGAGCCTTTGGTTAGACCATCCCAGGCCCTTTTGATTTTACCAGATGCAAGCCCACATATAATATTACACCTTAGTTTTAGTCCATACACCACAACATCCTATCAACACTCCATATTGTCAACCTTTTTCAATTAAACCATGGTGGATGTGTAGCAGTACCACGTTTTGGTTTAATTTGCATTGCCTAAATAATGTATATTGACCATTTTGGCTATACTATTTTTTGAAGTGTCAGTTTAACTTTGTTACTCATTTTTGGAGTGAGAGGTTGACTGTCTTTTTCATATTAATTTGAGTGAGTTTGTTTTACATATTCTGGATACAAGCCATTTTTACGTAAAATAATTGCAAATATTTTCTAGAAGTTCATCATTTTATATTTAGATAAACAATGTACTTGCAGTTGATTTTTGTGGTTGGTATGAGATAGGAGTCAAGATTTATTCCCACTCATTTAGTATGTCCAATTGACCCACGGCTGACTCAATATCATTTTTTAAAAACTTCACTCACTCCTCTGCCATACCACCATTAACAAGGTAACTTGACTTTATTTAATTTAATATCTATTTTCTGCAATGCAGGCAATGAATGGTAGGGGCCAAATGTGGAAGCAGAAAAATGGGAGAAATATTGGAAAAGTCGAGACAAGAAAAAAGATTTGAACAACTAGGATTTTAGCAGTGATGATGGAAAGAATTGGATTCCATAAATGTTTTGGAGGTTGAAGTATCAGGACTTCCTGACATATTAAATGTGGAGTTCTGAGGGAAAGAGACAAATTAAGGCTGGAACTTGGTTTTTGGCTTGAGTAACTGAGAAAATGTGTCCATTTATGAGTTGGAGAATATGAACATTGTTTCATAATTTTTATTTTACAACATTGGGATTTTATTAAAACTTTCATATAGAAAAAAGTCATTACGGTGTTCAAAACTTCTAAAAATCATCCAGACCGTTAAATTCCGTGATTAATAACAACTCAGTATGTCTTTCATGAATTTTTCAAAGCATTCAATTACATTGGTAGTATGGTGATGATGTAATTCTTAGTAAGAAAACTCATGAGTTGCATTTTTAATAAATTAGAAAATACTAAATTTTAAGTAAAATTATTATTTATCTGAAAATACCTCTGTTTTCCAAAGATTATTTCTATAATGTTTGAACCTACGTTATTCCTTTATTTAAAAAAAATATGTATATAGTGATAACATTAAACAATCAAACAAACTCATTGTCGTTGAGTAGATTCTGACTCATAGCGACCCTAGAGGACAGAGTAGAACGGCCCCATGGAGCTTCCAAGGAGCAGCTGATGGATTTGAACTGCCTATATTTAGGTTAGCAGCTGAGCTCTTAACCAGTGAGCCACCAGGGCTCCGTGATAACATTAGGGGTAGTTATTTGCACCCATTTTACACATTGCTAAAATACTCACATGGAATTACATACCCAAAACCAAACCCAGTGCTGTTCAGTTGATTCTGACTCATAGGCACCTCATAGGGTTTCCAGTGCTAAAATCTTCATGGAAGCAGATTACTACATCTTTCTCCGACAGAGCTGCTAACAGTTTCAAACTGCCAACCTTTCTGTTAGCAGTCAAGCGCTTTAACCACTGTGCCACCAGGGCTCCTTGAAATTATATACACATGTACAGAAATGTTTCTTACTACTTATATTTAAAATTACTTACTTATATTTAAATTACTTTTTCATTTTTATTGTTAATTCCAATTCAACCGTGGGAGTGCACATACATACATACACAAATATTTGAAGTAAACTCTTAAGAAAATCATGGATCATTGAATATACTGCTCTGTTTTATTTTGGTCATGAAGTGCTTTCCAGCCATGATAATTGACCTTTACTTACAAAATTGCTCCTTGGCATGGTAAATTGAGTCATTTATATAAAAGCAACTGTTTAAGGTAAATAGGCCTTTAAGTCTACATTTCTAAATTCCAGCCTGTGTTCAAGGTGTTTTAGAAGAATGAGAAAGTATTTCCTTAAATAAAATTTAAAAAATTGCCAGTGCAGGCTCTTGGACCATTTTAGTACTTAACAAAACAAAATACAGTAAAATTCTACCTTTCTGTATGAAGCTTTTAGAAGCAAAGAGTTGGAAGATAAACCATTATCTGCCAGCTCATGCTTTTAACACATACAGTGCTTAGAAAAATCCTGAAAAGATAAGTGCAAAAAAATTGTGTGTAAAATGAAGGGAATAATATAGGACCATTCTGCTCTTATTTAGAGAAGATCAAAAAAGGAGAAAACATGCATCTCAGCATACAAAGAATCAGAGATAAAAGAAGAGGAAAACTGAAAATAAATTTGATTCTTTGAGGAAACCTAATCCCCACGAAGAAAACAATAACATATTCTTATCTTTAACAGGAGATCATTGTGGTGTGTTTTGATTCTTTTACTATTTATAGACTAAAGTCTTTATGAAAATGATTCAGAAACTAAAATGCATTTAGAGACAATAAATGTATGATTCATAAAAATGATGAGAAATAATGCTTTCTTTTCAAATTATGGAAACTTTCTTCACCCGAGTAACTTGGACACTAACCGAAGATTTTATGTTGTTGATGTTTGTTTTGTTTTGATTCTTATTTACTCATTTTTCTTTGCTTCAGTAAAGTACATTTATTTATTATTTTTCAATTATTCAGGATTTGGAATTCCTCAGGGTCAACATTTTTTTCATTATAGAATTTTAATCACGTGAAACATATAGAAAAAGGATTAACACAATAATTGGAGTATCAGAATAATGAAGCCTTTCTCTCTGTTCTACCAGAGAAAGGTGATGCACATATTCAAGGCTCAATTTGCTTTTCAATTCAGGGTGGTGGCTGAAAGCATAACTTCTCCTACTATAGGTTGGTAGGTCAGTATGTTCCGTCTTTCCATAGACACATAATTATTTTTATATAATTAATAAAAATTTAAAAATTTGAGCAGAATTCGTGATTGTTATCTCTGTATAGCCATTGCCACCATCTTTACAAATACTGATTCAGCTTTGTAACTCACTCATATTACTGAATTTAAGATCTTTACTTTTTCAGGGCAACTATAGCTCTAAGACAGGTTAGCAGTTTGCTAAGCATAATGTTGCTGTTGTCAGTTGCCATCGAATTGGCTCCAACTCATGGTAGTCCAACATACAACAGAAGGAAACATTGCCCAGTCCTGTGCCATCTTCATGATCATAGGTATGCTTAAATTTATTGTTGCAGCCACTGTGTATTCTGAGTGCTCTCTAACCTAGGGGCTCATCTTCCAGCACTATATTGGACATTGTTGTGATCCATAGGTCGTTGTTTTGTTTTTAACTAATTTTCAGAAGTAGATTACTAGGCCTTTTTTCCTAGTCTACCTTATGCCAGTAGCTCTGCTGAAACCTGTCCACAATGAGTGACCTTGAAGATATTTGAAATAACAGTAACATAGTTTCTAGCATCAAAGAAATATACCATCCAGTACAGTATGACAAACTGACAGAGAGGTGGTGGTTGGTAACCATAGGAAGTGACTATTCCCATCTCTAAGTGATACTAGTCCCTTTAACGTGAAGTCTTAATATGAGCTTTCAATCTCTGCTCCATGAAGCCCTTTGCCAATATGAGTTGACAGACAAGATGAAAATTATGTGCCATTGAAAAATTAGAGCCTCGAGTCATTATCTCAATTGACTGAAAAATTATGATCTCACCAGAAATTGTCATCTCTGAGTGCTAATCAACATGAATATATATTTTTCTCTGTCCCTCACTATGTTCACAGACCTGTCAGAATTCCCTTGGATGATATGTTCTTTTTAAGGCAACTAGAGAGGAAGGAGCAAATCTATTCTGTCTAAGCATGAAACACCTTACTATATCTTTCCATGACTTATGTAGAAACTTCTTGCTCTCACTTAAAATAAATACTTTATTTATCATAAAAATGTAAAATCGAGAATAAAAACAACAACACTCCATGCCTAGGAATTTTTTTTCATTGTTGTTAGTTGCCATTGACTCAATTCCGACTCATGGCTACTGCACGTGTTACAGAGTAGAACTGCTCCATAGGGTTTTCTTGGCTGTAATCTTAACAGAAAGGAGCCCTGGTGGCACAATGGTTAAGCGCTTGGCTGCAAACCAAAAGGTCAGGGATCTGAACTCACCGGCGGTTCTGCAGGAGAAAAGACCTGGCAATCTGCTCCCATTAAGTTTATAGCCTAGGAAACACTATGGGGAAGTTCTACTCTATCATATAGTGTTGCTATGAGTTGGAATTGACTTGATGGCACACAACAACATCAAAAATCTTAACAGAAGCATATTGTCCGGCCTTTTCTTCCAAAGTACTGCTGGATGGGTTTGAACCATCAACCTTTAAGTTAGCTGTCAAGAGAAAACCATTTATAACACCTAGGTTAGTTCAGGAGTGTCCAAAATGTAAATATAATGAGACTTTCTTGAAGATGATTAGCAGGTGGTCGCCACTGCCAATAAAGCTCTCATTTGTACAAATCCATCTTTAGAATATAACATTTCTCACATGTGTAAGCATGCTGTATTTTATGACAGAGTTTCCAGTTTCAGGTAAAAGCCTACATGTGCATACCTTGCAAAAACACCTTTTTCAGTTAAATATTGCATGGATTCTCAAGAAAAAATTTAAAGAAATTAGCATTCTTCCTTTGTATTTTCACCAGAGTATATTTTCAAATGCATACATTCTAGAGATAGCAATGGTTATTCATGAATTTTAGAAATTGCCTGAAAGAGGACATCTAACCATGTTCTATGAAGCGCTTGTTCTCATCAACTAAATGACTCTATAGTAAAATTGCCTATTACTTTAGTTCATTAGTGTTCAAAATAATCCTGTAAAATACATACACCTTTAACTATAGCATGATCTTAATTACATGTATTAAAGACATAAAAATTTTAACAAATCAACCAATATCTCAAAATGAAAGTGATGATGACTTTAAAATACATCATGCAAATTTTTACATTGTAGTTTCCTCCATACTTTTTATCTACCTCCATTTACTACTACTGAAACTAATTTTCATTTCCTAAATAATCATTAAATGGTACAGGCAGACAAAGGCCCGGAAATGTATGGAAGAAACTCTCCCTGGATTAAAATCTAACTACAATGAATAATTGTAGCCAAATTCTCTCGTGGATTAATTAAGACCTGAAAGGATGTAAAACATACAGAAAGGAATCTGTAGAAGAAACCATTTCCTTTTAAATTAGTTGTGTTTTCTCCTAATGGAAGGCCATAATAATGATAATGATGGTAAAGATAATGGTAATAATCATAATATTAATGGCAACTACCATCAAATCAAATGATTACTATGTGCAAGATACTAAGCTACTCACTTTATAAATTTTACCTCATTTTTTTAATCTTCAAAATATTCCTTCATGTAGGTATCACAACATCCATTTTAGATGAAAGAAAGTGATTTGTAAGGATAGTAGGGTAATTTTTTCATATGTTATGAACTTAGTTTGTGGTAGAACCAGAATTTGCGCATTGGGTAGTCTAAGTATAGAGCACATACACGAGTGACTCTAAACTCCAGGGTTCTTTTGACAGTTTGTTTGTTGCACCCTAGTGGCACAGTGGTTAAAAGGTCAGGCTGCAAAACAAAAGGTTGGCAGTTCTAATCCACCAGCCACTCCTTGGAAACTCCATGGGACAGTTCTACTCTGTCCTTTAGGGTTGCTATGAGTCAGAATCCACTCAACTGCAACAGGTTTTATGGGTTTATTTTCTTATTTTTCTTTGTATAATGCTAAAGCAGTAGAGGCAAACATCTAACAAGTAAGGATTAAGACTTTATTTTTCCATTTACCTCAATGAGACAACATTTGTAAAGATTCCATATTATTGCATTTTATCATCTCAGGAAGGCAAAGATCTAAACGTATGTCATATGTCCTTACCCATGTTTAACCCACTCGTCTCATACTCCCATATGAGGGAGAAAGTATGAAAATATGAACAAATTTCTATAGGTCTAGAATGGAAGGTAGAACAATTCCAGTCAAGCATAGTCTACTCAGGAGTAACATAAATATTAAATATACATTTTCTGGAGCCTGATTCTGTTGCTATTCTTAGAAATTGGTCAAAATGTAGGATTTCTGACAATGTCCCAAATATTTTTTTTTTTAAGGAGGCTTTTTCTTTTTTTTGTACTGGAGATGAAGGCTTACGAACAAATAGTTTCTCACGAAACAGTAATACACATATTATTTTATAACATTGGTTAACAACCCCACGACATGTCA
>NW_004443970.1:2652916-2657791 GCF_000243295.1 Trichechus manatus latirostris | reverse complement strand
TTTCTTGCAGTAGTGTTTTGTAGTTTTCTTTGTATAGGTCTTTTACATCCCTGGTTAGATTTATTCCTAAGTATTTTATTTTTGTAGGAGCTATTATGAATGGTATTGCTTTCCTGATTTCCTTTTCATTATTCTCTTTATTGGTGTATAGGAATCCAACTGATTTTTGTATGTTTACCTTGTACAATGTCCCAATTTTTGCATTTCCTAGACTGCTTTGAAGAGGGTATTCATAGAATTATAGATGTTAAACGTGCTTCTGGTGAGGGGTTAAAAGTAAATGATGAATATGTGATTCATCAATGGATGAAGGGCAATGCTTTTTTATGCCGTGGCAAGGAACTTGTCTGAATTATGTTCAAATGTTTGGTGGATGGTAGAACATGTAAGTGATGAAGTTGGATATCTGATGACCACACCCCTATGGTCCCTCCAGTCCCCCTTCTTCTGTCCCTTGGGCATGGTAGCTCACCCCCTCAGCTTTTGCTGCCCCATCCTCCAGGCAATGGCAGCCTCATACTCTGGAACTGAGTTAGCAAAAATTGAACTCTTTGAAATCTAGGAGTCCATGGTCCCAGTCTCTGAAACCCAGCAGGCCATGGTTCCATCTTTTGAAATTAAGGCAGCCCTGCTTCCCATGCTGCTTCTAACAGTTGTGCTGATGTCCAAGTTTCCCCAAGGATGGTCTTTTTCTTTCTTTTTTTTTTTTTGTATTGTTGTGTTTTAAGTGAAAGTTTACAATTCAAGTTAGTCTCTCATACAAAAATTTATACATACATTTTTATATGACACTAGTTACTCTCCCTATACTGTGACAGCACACACCCCCTTTCCACCCGGGATTTCCTGTGCCATTCAACCAGCTCCTGACCCTCGCTGCCTTCTCATCTCACCCCCAGACAGGAGCTGTCCATTTAGTCTCATGTATCTACTTGATCTAAGAGGCACTCTATTCATGAGTATCATTTTATGTCCCATAATCAAGTATACTCTTTGAAGAGTTGGCCTCTGGAAAGGTTTTAGTTTTGGGCTAACAGAGAGTACAGAGGCTGTATCTTCTGGGATCCCTCCAGTATCAGTTAAACCATTAAGTCTGGTCTTTTTACTAGAATTTGAGTTCTGCGACCCATCCATCTGCTGCTCCATCAAGGACTGTCTGTTGTTTTCCCTGTCAGGGCGGTCATTGGTGGTAGCAAGGCACCATCTAGTTCTTCTGGTCTCAGGCTGATGAAGTCTCTAGTTTATGTGGCCCTTTTCTTTTTCTTTTCTTGAAGGACAACAGATGTAGCTCATTTGGCCTGTTTCCCATCTGTAGAATCCTGAGAAGCAGAGAGCAATCTTTTCTTTCATTCTTTCTCTGTCCTCATCAGTATAAGCCGATGGATTTTTGGCTGTTGTGGTTGGTTAGATCCATCAGTCACAGGCTTAATCTCGTCAACAAAAGATTGTGTAACCATGTTCTTTGTGAACATTCCAAGACATGTATATTTAGTTTGTACAACAAAATTTTCCAAATTTTTAACTTCTCTTTTCATTTTCCACAGTTCATTTTTAAGGCCATCTCTTTCCTGTCACATTTTACTATAAGTGGTAAGGAGAAACAATGTGGCACTTTTAATATCTTGCTTGGAAATCTCATCAACTAGATATTCAGCTTCATCACTTGTAAGTTCTACTATCCACTAACATTTGAACATAATTCAGAAAAGTTCTTTGCCACTGCATAAGAGAGCATTGTCCTTCATCCACTGACAAATCATATATTCATCATTTTCTTTTAACCCCTCACAAAAAGCACATTTAACGTCCATAATTCTATGAAAAACCTCTTCAAAGCAATCTAGGCTTTTACTATTAGACACCTTCAAACTCTTCCAGCCTTTACCAATTACCTAGTTTCAAAACAGCTTCCACAAATTAGGTATCTGTTAGAGCAGCACCACTCCTAGTATTAAATCCTTTCACTCTACTTATTCAATCTGTATGCTAAGCAAAATAATATGAGAAGCCAAACTACATGAAAAAGAACATGGCATCAGAATTGGAGGAAGGCTCATTAACAACCTGTGATATACAGATGACACAACCTTGTTTGCTGAAAGTGAAAAGCACTTACTGATGAAGAGCAAAGACTACAGTCTTCAGTATGGATTATACCTCAACATAAAGAAAACAAAAATGAACCAGTTAAGCAACATCATGATATATGGAGAAAAGACTGAAGTTGTCAAGCATTTCATTCTACTTGGATCCCAATCAATACCCATGGAAGCAGCAGTCAAGACATCAAAAGACAGATCGCATTGGGCAAATCTGCCTCAAAAGACCTCTTTAATGTGTTAAAAACCAAGGATGCTACTTTGAGAACTAAAGTGTGCCTGACTCAGGCAGGGCCAAGATGGTGGACTAGTCAGATGGCTTCCAATATCCCTCTTACAACAAAGATCTGGAAAAAGAAGTGATTTGATTATATATGAATATCTAGGAGCCCTGAACAAGGCAAAGTTGAGGAAACGGACTGAGGCGTGGGGAGAGGGAGATGGTTCAGAAGAAGCAAGGAGCACCAGAGTGGTGGTGGTGGTGGGACTGCAGCAATTCAGCTGCTCCGGGTCCACAGTGAAGCGGGCAAACAGCTGCACACATGCTCCGGAGGCAGTTTCCACAGAGAGAGAGATCAAGCAGCAGAGATTCTGCTTGGACACTCCAAACCAGTGAAAAGCAGCAACCAAGTGGCTAAAGATAAGTACATGCGTGTGACCTTTCATGAGGATTTTTTTTAAAAAGCCTATTTGGGAAAAACCTCTCTCCCTTTAACCTCCTCCCTCCCCACTCTGCACCAGTAGTCAGCTGGGCCAGAAGTAGATCCCAAAAGGTGCCCTGACCCATTCTCCTGGTCTTGGAGAAGGAACAAATAAGCTACTGACTTCCCTAAGCCAGGAACTCAGGGTTGGCACAACTCCTTTGCTAGGCACAGGCATAAGGGGTCGGCAGACTTTGAGTGCCTTACACTCCTGTATAGGCTTGTGGGGACCCATCTCAACAAGGTTAGCCCTGACTACCACAGTACAACAGGGTAAACATCTGAAGTTTAACTTCAACTGTTTCAGCTGTGAAGTGGCAGATTTGTGACACTTGACACAGCCCTGCCTCTTAAGCAGGCACTTTTACCGATCCACACCAGGGGCTTAAGGACTGGTGGTGTCATGTATGCCACGTAGTCACCTGCTACAGGAGTCCAAGAATAAGTGGTGCCCTCAAGACTTTACAGCCAACAGAGTGGGGTGCTCAAAGTCAGGCTGAAAAACTCACCTACATACTCACCCTAGGGAATAGGGACACGCTTTCCTTTCAGATTCAAAGCGGCAGCCATCAGGCCCTTCCTGGCTCAGCGCATGAGCCTCTACCACAGCCAGATACCGGTGCCTACACCAATCACCCATGCCTCTCTAGGACTGTAGGTGAGATTCTGCACAACACACTTGGTGACCAACTGTCTGGACACCTGAGCTGAACCCATATAGGAAAATTTAACAGACTCCTGGGTGCACATACTTAGTTACAGAACTAACTACCTGGTGACAGGACATTAGCGCTTCAAAGACGCCAATAATCAAACTAGTGCACAGGAGCAGACTATTGGGGCATATCAAAACAAAACAAGAAACTAGGAATCACTAAACAAATATAAAATAAAATTATAATAACTTATTGATGGTTCCGAGACAAAAGTCAATATCAAATCACAAAAAGAGGCAGTCCATGATGGCTTCAGCAAGCTCCCAAAATAAAGAATCAATAAATTCTCTGGAGGAAGAGAATTTCTTGGAATTACCAGAGACAGAATACAAAAGATTATTGTAGAGAACTCTTCTAGAAATTAGAAAGAAAATTCTACAAAATGTAGAATTTCCAAGGATCATACAGACAAAGTAGTAGCGGAACTTAAAAAAGTTATTCAAGAACATAATGACAAATTTAATAGGCTACAAAAATCCCTAGAGAGACAGCAATCAGAAATCCAGAAGACTAACAATAAAATTTCAGAATTAGACAACTCAGTAGAAAGTCATAGGAGCAGAATTGAAGCAGTAGAAGTTAGAATTAGTGACATTGAAGAAAAGCACTTGACGTCAACTTAATTGAGGAAAAATCAGATAAAAGAATTAAAAAGAATGAAGAAACTCTAAGAGTCATTTTGGACTCTATCAAAAGAAATAACCCACGAGTTACTGGAGTACCAGAACGGGGAGGATAACAGAAAATACTGAGAAAATTGTTGAAGATTTGTTGACAGAAAACTTCCCAGGTATCATGAAAGATGAGAAGATATCTATCCAAGATGCTTATCAAACTCCACACAAGGTAGATCTCAAAAGAAACTCACCAAGACATATTGTAATCAAACTTACCAAAACCAAAGATAAACAGAGAATTTTAAGAGCAGCTAGGGATAAAAGAAAAGTCATCTACAAAGGTGAGTCAATTAGAATAAGCTCGGACTACTCAACAGAAACCATGCAGTCAAGAAGGCAATGTAATGACATATATAAAGCCTTGAAGGAAAACGACTGTCAGCCAAGAATTATATATCCAGCAAAACTGTCTCTCAAATATGCTGGCAAAATCAGGGCATTTCCAGATAAACAGAAATTTAGGGAATTTGCAAAAAACAAACCAAAATTACAAAAAGTTCTAAAGGGAGTTCTACTGTTAGATAATCAATAATATCAGATAACAAGACAAGACTAGAACACAGGATAGAGCAACCAGATATTGACTCAGATAGGGAAGTTCAAAATACATAAAAGCTAAAATAGGGAAACAGAGATATCAATATGTAAAAAGGACAACATTAAAACAAAAAAGAGGGACTTA
>NW_004443970.1:2552517-2652816 GCF_000243295.1 Trichechus manatus latirostris | reverse complement strand
TTGGTCCCAACCACCTGGAGTAAAGGAGAATGAAGAACACCGAAGACACAAGAGAAGTATTAGTCCAAGAGACAGAATGGGCCACAAAAACCAGAGACTTCATCAGCCTGAGACCAGAAGAACTAGATGGTGCCTGGCTACCACCAGTGAACGTCCTGACAGGGAACACAACAGAGAGTCCCTGATGGAGCAGCAGATGGATGGGTCACAGAACTCAAATTCTAGTAAGAAGTCCAGACTTAATGGTCTGACTGAGACTGGAGGTATCCTGGAAAGCAGGGCCCCTGGACTCTCTATCAGCCCAGACCTAAAACAATTTCCGAGGCCAGCTCTTAAGACAGAGATTGGACTGGACTGTGGGACATAAAGTGATACTCGTGAAGAGTGTGCCTCTTAGTCAAGTAGAAACAATAGACCAAAGGGGAAACTTCTGTCCAGAGGTGAGAGGGGAAGGCAGATAGGGTTAGGAGCTGGTTGAATGGTCACGGAGTAATCAGGGGCAGAAAGGAGGAGGGTGCTGTCACAGAATGGGGTGAGCAATTAGGGTCACATAACAATGTATGTATAAAATTTTGTATGGGAGACTAACTTGAAACGTAAACTTCATTTAACTACAACAATAAAAAAAAAATACTGAAAAAAAACAAAAAGAAACTACCACTTGTCAAGTTTTGGTGTAGTCTCAAAGGAAAATACACATAATTATCTGAAAAAGCTATTAAAATACTCCTCACTTTTACAATTAAAAAAAAAGAAACCTACGTGGGGAAGACAGAGACAAGGAGTGTGAGGCTCCTGTGTGGCAAGGCACCACAGCCCGCCATGCCGGGACCATCTGTTCTGGGACTTGGGTAGGGCAAGCAGGAGCCTTACTTGTCTCACCTATGTCCCAGCCCCAGGGACACCACTCACATCACCGTCAGCCGCAGTCCGAATGCCCCCTGTTCTTTGACAGCTGCAGCTGAAGGCTCTGGAGGCTGAGAGGTGGCGTTAGCCCCTCTTGGTCTCCACCAGCTCCCCCAGCAAAAAAATATGTAATCTAAGGGAAAAAAAAAAAAAAATGTGCCTGACCCAAGCTATGCTATTTTAAATTCTCTTTTAGGTATGTCAAAGCTGGATGATGAATAAGGAAGCCTAAAGAAGAATTGATGCCTTTGAATTATCGTGTTGGTGAAGAATATTGAATATACTATGGACTGCCAAAAAAATGAACAAATCTGTCTTGGGAGAAGTACATCCAGAATGGTCCTTAGAAGCAAAGATGGCAAGACTTTGTCTCATGTACTTTAGATAAGTTATGAAGAGAAACCAGTCCCTGGAGAAGGATATCATGCTTGGTAAAATAGTGAGAGAAAAAGAGGAAGACCTTCAAGGAGATGGACTGAAGCAGTGGCTGCAACACTGAGCTTAAACATAGAAATGATTGTGAGGATGGCACAGGACCAGGCAGTGTTTCAGTTTATTGTACGTGGAGTCACTGCGAGTCTGAACCAACTCCATGGCACCTAACAACAACATATTAAGAAAATTTTTTTTTTGCTCCCAGAAAACACTAGTGGATTTCAGATTTACACAATCTGAGAATTAAAAAAAAAAAAAGAAAAGAAAGTAAATTTTATCTTTAAAGAATAATAGGAAAATGGATATTGGGTTGGCATCTAGCAGTGCCGCTCTAATGCGTATCAAACATGTGTTGCTCATTGAGTTATTAATTGCTATAGATTAAATTGTATCCCCAAAACACATGTGTTATAATACTTATTTTTATAAATCCTACTCTCCCAGTGCCATTGAGTTGATTCCAACTCATAGCTACCCTGAGGACAGAGTAGAACTGCCCCATAGGGTTTCCAAAGCTGTAAATCTTTATGGAAGCAGACCGTGACATCTTTTTCCCATGGTGCATGTGTGCATGTGACAGTAATACTCCTCAGCATGTTTTCTCCTTTTCAGAATGGGCAACTGAGAGCTTGACATAACTATTGCCATAACGAACCTATAAGTATTTTTTTCTTTTTCCTTTGTCTTCTCTCTTTTCACATACCTTCGTTAACAGCTTTGTTTTGTGCATACCTTTGTTAATGACTCTGTTTTATGACTTAGGATCCCCCACCGGAAGATTAGAGCCCAGATGTCAGAGAATATATCTTTAGCCTGATAAGGAAATGTCCAGTTCCCTATCTTTTTAGTATGCTAAAGAGTCTCTTGTAATTATCTTGGAGTGAATAACAACACTTCTAACCTTTGTAAAAATCATATATAAGCTCTTATGTAAAAATGCCTTTTGGGACTCCCTAAGGACAGCCTGTGTTGCTGTTGGATCCCCAGTGGTGTACACTTCCTAAATTAAAACTCTCTTTCTTTTTCTGACTTGGAGTATGTTTCATTGCCTCAACTGCACCAGGGCACAGACCCTATTTGGGTAACAGTGCAACTGGTAGATTCAAACCACTGATCTTTCAGCTAGCAGCCCCATGCTTAACCACTGTGCCACCAAAACCAAAAACCAAACCCGTTGCCGTCAAGTCGATTCGGACTCATAATGACCCTATAGAACAGAGTAGAACTGCCCTATCTGGTTTCCAAGGAGTGACTGGTAGATTCAAACTGCCAACCTTTTGGTTAGCAGCCCTAGCTCTTAACACTTCACCACAAGCTCTCCACTGTGCTAGCAAGGCTACTTAAATCCTACTATACCAGTTGCTATAATCTAATTTGAGAATAGGATTTCTTTGTTAGGTTAATGAGGCAGTATTAGTGTAGGGTATGTCTTAAATCAAACTCTTTTGAGATTTAAAAGAACTGATTAAGCAAGAAGCAAGCCAGCACAGATTGGGAAATTTAGACACCACCCCACCCCACATAAGATCTGCAAAGAACAAAGCAACAGGAGCTGGAAAGAGACAAGAACCTCCCTCAGGGTCAACAGAGAAGAAAAGCTTTCCTCTAGAGCCAGCAGACTGAATTCAGACATCTAGCCTCCTTAACTGTGAAAAATACACTTATGTTTGTTAAAGCCATCCACTTGTGGGACAGCTAGTCCCTGACTTACGATGTATTGGAGTTATGACAAACCACACTTATGACTGTCCCTTTTTTTTTTTTTTTTTTTGGTACATCTTGTCTTTAGTTTGTCATACTGTGGGGCCCTGTGTGTTGCTGTGATGCTGGAAGCTTTGCCACTGGTATTCAAACAGGATCACTTGTGGTGGATAGGTTTCAGCTGAGCTTCCAGACTAAGACAGACTAGAAAGAAGGACCCAGTGGTCTAGTTCTGAAAAGAATTAGCCAGTGAAAACCTTATGAATAGCAGCAGAACATTGTCTGTTAGCGTGCCAGAAGATGATCCTCTCAGGTTGGAAGGCATTCAAAATACAATTGGGGAAGAGCCGCCTCCTCAAAGTAGAGTCAACCTTAATGACGTAGATGGAGTCAAGCTTTTGGGCCCTTCATTTGCTGATGTGGCACAACTCAAAATGAGAAGAAACAGCTGCAAACATCCTTGGAATGTACAAAGTATGAACCTAGGATAACTGAAAATCCTCACAAAAGAAATGGAACACATAACCATCCATATCCTAGACATTAGTGAACTGAAATGGACTGGTATTGGCCATTTTGAATCAGACAATCATATGGTGTACAATGCTGGGGATGACAACATGAAGAAGAATGGCACTGCATTCATCATCAAAAAAGAACATTTCAAGATCTATCCTGAAGTACAACACTATCAATGATAGCATTATATCCATAGGCCTTCAAGGAAGACCAGTTGATGATTTTGTTACCTATGAAGAAGAGGTTACCTATTAGTTTACTGACAATAAAAACGAAAGCACACAGCCTTTTGAAAACTTGAAGGAATCTCAAGGAGAAGACTACCAAGAGTACATTAATGCCAGCAAGAACCGGTTTCATTGCTTCAAATGCAGATTTGCCTTACATAATGTACCTATATGTCAAGAAGCAAAAAGCACCGACAATGAAGCTGCTGAAAAATTCAAGGATCAGCTGGACAAGATAATATAAAATGAAAAATATACAAAAGAGTATATTTTCAATGTGGACAAAACAGCCTTATTTGAAAAAAATGCTAGAACGGACCTATGTCCACATACAAGCGGAGGTGATGTTTGATTTCAAGGCATTTAAAGACAGAATTCATTGATGCTGAATGGATTACAAATCATAGTAACTCTATAGGACAGAATAAAGCTGTCCCAAAGGGTTTTCAAGGATGTAAATCTTTATGGAAGCAGACTGCCATATTGTTCTCCTGCAGAGTGGCTGGTGGGTTCGAACTGCTCACCTTTTGGTTAGCAACCAAGTTCTTACCTACTACACCACCAGGACTCCACCACTTGTCTGTCAGTTTGTTGTACTATGGTGGCTTGCGTGTTGCTGTCATGTTGGAAGCTATGCCACTGGTATTTTAAATACCTACAGGGTCACACATGGTAGACAGATTTCTGTGAAGCTTCTAAACTAACGCAGACTAGGAAGATGGACCTAGCAATCTATTTCCAAGAAAAATTGGCCAATAAAAACCTTATGGAGGCGGGGACAAGAGACCAGTCAGACGTTTCCTGTGGTCCCACTTACAACAAAACCTCCACCAAAAAAACAAGTGAATCAGTTGTATATGAATGTCTAGGAGCCCTGAACATCAAAGACAAAATTGAGGAATCCGACTGAGTGGCAGGGGGAGGGAGAGATTGTTCAGAAGCAGCTGGGAGTTGCCGGACCTGACTGAGTGGGAATCGGCACCCTGCAGGTTAGACTGGCTGGTGTGTGCAGTGAGGCAAGCAGTGGCACTTGGGACACGTTTTCCACATCAGGAGACACCAAGTGTGGAGAGTCTACTCATGCCTCCAGAATCAGTGAAAAACAGCGCTCAATCTGCAAAAGGTAAAAACATGTGTCTAACCCAAGCGCAGATCTAAAAACCTCTTTTGGAAAGAACCTCTCTCCCATTTACCTGCAACCTCCTCTCTCTGCACAGAATCCCGGGCCAGCTTCAGGGATCGCCACATCCCATGGGCCAGAAGTAGGACCTATCATGTGCCCTGAGCCATTCTCCCTGCCTTGGAGAGGGAACAAATTAACAAACAGGGAAAAAATAATCTTCCAGCTCCCCTAAGCTGGGAACTCAGGGCAGGCACAACTCCTTTGCCTAGGAAGAGGCATAAGGGGTCCACGGACTTCGAATGCACTTCACCCTGCATAGACCTGTATGGGATCATATCAAAAGCCTAGACCCTCATTAGCACAATACAACAGGGTATATACCTGAAGCCTAACTTGAACTGTATCAGCTATATGGTGGAGTGGCAGGTTCATGACATTTGACACCACTCTGCCCATTAAGCAGGGTCCTCACCTACCCACATTAGGGGCCTGAGGACTGGTGGCTCCACCTTCTCTAACTAGTCACACATAACAGGGGTCCAAGAATAAACAGTGCCTCCCACACCTTACAGTATTCCCTTGAGACAGGGAAACAGGCAAGTATGCCCTTTATCACCACTCTTATTCAATATTGTGCTGGAGGTCCTAGCCAGAGCAATTAGGCTAGAAAAAGAACAAAAGGGCATCCAAATTGATAAGGAAGAAGTATCTCTATTTGAAGATGATATAGTATACACAGAAAACCCCAAAGATTCCACAAGATAACTACTGGAACTAGTAGAAGATTTCAGCAAAGTATCATGATACAAGATAAACATACAATAAGATAAACACATAGTGCCAGCAGATGAATCCCTTAGGTTGGAAGGCACTCAAAATACTACTGGGAAGAACTGCCTCCTCAAAATAAACTCGACCTTAAAGATGTAGATGGACTAAAGCTTTCAGGATCTTCATTTGCTGATTCAAAATGCTACAAAACAGCTGAAAACTGCAATTAATAACCAGAACATGGAATGTATAAGGTATGAAACAAGGAAAATTGGAAGATGTTAAAAATGAAATGGAACAGTTGAAGATCAAAATCCTAGGCTTTAGTGAGCTGAAACAGACTGGTATGGGCCATTTTGAATCAGACAATAATATGGTCTACCATGATAAGAACGACAAATTGAAGAGGAAAAGCATCAAACTCATTATCAAAAAGAACATTTCAGGATCTATCCTGAAGTACAAGACTGTCAGTGATAGGATTATCTCCGTAGGCCTACAAGGAAGACCAGTTAATAGGACTAGTATTCAAATTTAAGCACCAACCACTAATGTCAAAGAAGAAGAAATTGAAGATTTTTACCAACTTCTGCAGTCTGAAATTGACGAAAGATGCAATCAAGATGTGTGATAATTACAGGTGATTGGAATATAAAAGTTGTAAATACAGAAGAAGGAACGTAGTTGGAAAATATGGTCTTGGTGATAAAAACAGCATAGATCACACGAGAGAATTTTGCAAGACCAACAACTTCTTCATTGCAAATATTTTTTTCAACAACTTAAATGGTGACTATACATATTGACCTCACAAGGTGGAACACAAAGGAATGAAATCCACTACTTATGTGGAAATAGATGATGGAGAAGCTCAATATCATCAGGTCTGGACAAGGCTAGCAGCTGACTGCTGAACAGACCATCAATTGCTCATATGTAAGTTCATGTCGAAGCTGAAGAAAATTAAAATAAGTCCACAAGAGCCAAAGTACAACCTTGAGTATATCCCACTTTAATTTAGAGACCATCTCAAGAATAGATTTGAAGCACTGAACACTAATGACCAAAGATCAGACAAGTTGTGGGATGACATCAACACATTACACATGAAGGAAGCAAAAGGTCATTGAAAAAGATAGTGTCTTAGTCATATGGTGCTGCTCTAACAGAAATACCACAAGTGGATGGCTTTACAAAGAGAAGTTTATTCTCTCACAGTCCAGTAGGCTGCAAGTCCAAATTCAGGGCATCGGCTCCAGGGGAACGCTTTCTCCGTTGGCTCTGGAGGAAAGTCCATGTCATCAGTCTTCCCTTGGTCTGGGACCATCTCAGATCTCAGCACAGGAACCTCAGGTCCAAAAGACACGCTCTGCTCCCAGCACTGCTTTCTTGGTGATATGAGGTTCCCATGTGTCTCTGCTCGCTTCTCTCTTTTATATCTCAAAAGAGATTGCATTAAGACACTAATCTTATCAACCTCATCAGTATAACCTTAATCTTGTCAACCTCATCAGTATAACCTCATCACAGTGATAGAATTTACAACACATAAGGAGATCACATATAATCTCATCGTAGTGACAGAGTTTACAACACATAAGGAAATCACATCAGATAACACAATCATACAATACTGGGAATCATGACCCAACCAAACTGACAGATGTTTTTGGGGTACACAACTCAATCCATGACAGATAGTAAAGAAAAAAAAAATAGATGTCAGAAGAGACTTTGAAACTTCCTCTTGAATGTAGAGTAGCTAAAGAAATTAGGAAGTAAAGGAGGTGAACAGAAGATTTCAAGGCGCCGCTCAAGAAGTCAAAGTAAAGTCTATACAATGAAATGTGCAAAGACCTGGAGTTAGAAAACCGAAATGGAAGAACACACTCAGAATGTCTCAAGCTGAAAGAATTGAAGAAAAAATTCAAGCCGCGAGTAGTGATACTGAAGGACTCTATGGGCAAAAAATCAGACAACACGGGAAACGTCAAAAAGAAAATGAAAGGAATACACAGAGTTCCTGCACCAAAAAGATATGGTGAACATTCAACCATTTCAGGAGGTAGCATATGATCAAGAACTGATGGTACTGAAGCAGGAAGTCCAAGCTGCACTAAAGGCATTGATGAGAAACAAACCTCCAGGAATTGATAGAATACCAAATGAGAAGTTTCAACAAAAGAATGCAACACTGCAAATGCTTTCTCATCTATGCCAAGAAATTTTGAAGACAGCTACCTGGCTAACCACAAAAAGAGATCCATATTTGTGACCATTCCAAAGAAAAGTGATCCAATAGAATGCAGAAATTATTGAACAATATCATTAACATCACACGCAAGTAAAATTTTGCTGGAAATAATTTAAAAACAGTTGCAGTAGCATACTGACATGGACCTGTCAGGAATTCAAGCTGGATTCAGAAGAAGACATGGAATGAAGACTATTAGTGCTGATGTCAGATGGATCTTAGCTGAAAGCAGAGAATTGCAGAAAGATGTTTATCTGTGTTTTATTGACTATGTAAATGCATTCAACTGTGTGGATCATAGCAAACTATGAGTAACATTGACAAGAATGGTAATTCCAGAACAAATGTGCTTATGCAGAATCAGTAGATAGACCAAGATATAGTCATTTGAAGAGAACAAGGGAATACTGAGTGGTTTAAAATCAAAAAAGATGTGCATCTAAGTAGTATACTTTCCCCATACTTATTCAATATATATGCTGAGGAACTAATCTGAGAAGATGGACTATATGAAGAAGAATACAGCATCAGGACTGAAGGAAGACTCATTAACAACCCGTGATATGCAGATAACACAACCTTGTTTGCTGAAAGGGAAGATGACTTGAAGCACTTACTGATGAAGATCAAAGACTACAGTATGGATTACACCTCAACATGACGAAAATAAAAATCCTCACAACTGGACCAATAAGCAGCAAAATGGAGAAAATATTGATGGTATCAAGGATTTAATTTTACATAGATCCACAATCAATGCCTATGGAAGCAGCAGTCAAGAAATCAAAAGACGTATTGCATTCGGCAAATCTGCTGCAAAAGTCGTCTTTACATTGTTAAAGAGCAAAGACGTCATCTTGAAGCCTAAAGTGTGCCTGATCCAAGCCATGATTTTTTCAATTGCCTCATATGCATGTGATAATGAATAAGAAAGACCAAAAAAAGAATTGATGCATTTGAATTATGGTGTTGGTGAAGAATATTGAATATACCATGAACTGCCAGAAGAACAAACACATCTGTCTTAGAGGAAGTACAGCTAGAATGCTCCTTAGAAGTGAGGATGGTGAGACTTCATCTCACATTCTTTGGACTTGTTATCAGGAGGCACCAGTCCCTAGAGAAGGACATCATACTTGGTAAAGTAGAAGGTAGGCAAAAAGAGGAAGACCCTCAACGAGATGGGTTGACACAGTGGCTAAAACAATGGGCTCAAACATAGCAATGTTGTGACGATGGCATATACCAGGCGGTGTTTGGTTCTGTTGTACATAGGTCGGCTATGAATCAGAACCAACTTGATGGAACGTAACAATCACAAGACAGAATTATGCTGTTGCTTGGAGAAAATGGTGTTGGATTTAAATTAGAACATTTTCTCATTCACCATTCTGTAAAGCCTGGAGCATTCAAAACTGACAAAAATAAGCTGCCAGTCTACTGCAGGGGGAACTCCAAGACCTAGATGATGATTGTGTTCTTTGAAGACTGTTTTTTAGATTGTTCCATCCCAGAAATGTGTGCCTACTGCCTTGAAAAGAGCATTTGTTTCAAGATTCTGCTGTTACTTGATGATACACCATGACATCCTTCTCAAGCAGATAATCTAAATCAGGATTTGAAAGTGGTGTGTCTATCTCCCAACACAACAGCTGTGACCCAGATATGGATCAAGGTGCATTTGCTACCTTCAAGGGATACTATCTATGGACTACATTTATTCAGGCGATAGCCGCAACAGATGTTGATATGGTAACATTACGTGATTTCTGGAAGAATTGTATTATTCTTCAGTGTATCTAGAACATTACATCTTCCTGGGAAGAAGGTACATAAAAATGCAAGCAGGGAATATGGGGAAAAAATGCTCAGTTATATGAACATACTCCAAACATTTGATCAAGATAATATGATGAAAGAGATCGGTGGAAAAATCATCCATATGGCAAGAGTGCTGAATTGAGAACTTGATATTGCTGATGTGGAACAGCTATTTATAGATTATCATCAGTACTTAATGGATTTTAAAGAAGAAATAAATGCTGAAGAAGAAAGAAATAATGAGGAAGAAGAAGAGGAAGAGAGTTTGTCAAAAAATTTTACAGTGATAGGATTAGCTGAAGTTTTTTCTAAACTAAATCAGGGGCTTCAGTTGCTTGAAAACATGGATGTAAACACTGACTGTCTTGCCAAAGTTAAGAGGCAGATTCAGGCAACAGTATATGAAGAAAAAAAGGAAAGGGTCATGCAGACAAATCTCATTAATTTTCCGACTAGAAATGTCATCCCCATTCCCAGGGATAATTCAGATTATTCAGAACCTTTCATAAACTGAGTTATTCCCTCACCTGACAAAATGCCAAAGTCATGATAGTTTCTATCATTTTAGAGAATGCATATGGTGCCATCAACAAAATGCGGCTAGATGGGTGGACGTTAAGTGTGCTTCTGGTGTAGCATTAAAAGAAAATGATGAACATGTGATTGGAAGGTCGTTGCTTTTTATGCAGTGGCAAAGAGCTTGTCTGAATTCTTTTTAAATGTTTAGTGGAAGTTAGAACTTCAAAGTTACAAACTTGGATATTTGTCTGAGGAAATTTTTAAGCAATATCTTAAAGGGGCCCCATGGTTTCTTCTTGCCACTTATATTAAAATGCAAGAGGAAAAAGTTGGATGTAAAAATGAACTATGCAAAGTGAAAACAAAACTTAAAGATTTGTAAAACATTTGTTGTATAAACTCAGGACATTTTTTCTAGAATTTTTATCAAGGATATGTCTACACAATCTTTGTTACAGAGATTAGGCCTGTGATTGACAGATCTAACGAACTACTACAGCAGAAAACCCATCAGCTTAGACTGGGTGACGAAAAAGACAGGACAAAATGAAGGGACGTTATCTGCTTCTTTGAATTCTACAGGCAGGAAACAGGCCAAAGGATCTACATCTGTTGTCTTCTAAGAAAGAAAAGGACCATTCCTGGAAAAACTCAGAGATCAGCAGAACTGTTAGAAGGAAAAGAGGAAGCAGGGCTGACTCGGTTTCAAAAGACTGAGCCAAGGTCTCTTAGGTCTTAAAGGGTACAGTCACATCACAGCCTCCTAGATTTCAAAGGGCAAAGCCATATCCTTTTAGGTTTCAAAGGATAGAGCCATGACCTCCTAGGTTTCAAAGAATTAGATCTCCACCAACTGGGTTGCTGAATGTGGGGTTGCTGCTTGTCTAGGTCAAGATGATAGGGCCACAGCCCAAAGCTCAGGTGGCAGGATGCCATGCCCAAGGGGCAGAGAATGGAGCCTGGAAGCCAGCTGGGCTGAGGGAGGGATTGTCGTTCAGATGGAATAGGAGAATGGAACCACCCAAAGCCAACGGAGCAGAGTTGCCATCCCAGGGCACCTGGAAGGTAGGGCTGAAACCCAGGGTCCAGGGGCCTCCATGCAAAATCCAGAGAGTGAGGCCTAAATCCAGACTCTGAAGGGCAGAGCCCTTGCCCAGATAGTCCTGAAGAACAGAGGATTATTTTCAAGCCTTGAGAGCTAATGTAATTTGTCTGACGGGTTTTGGACTTGCTAGGTACCAGATATCCCTGCTTTCCCTCCAATTTCACAAATTTGTAATGGAAATGTCTACCTTGTGCCTGTTGGACCATTGTACTTTGGAAACAGATAATTCATAATCTAGATTTTACATGTTCACAGATGAAGAGGAATTTTGTCCCAGGATGGAATATGCCTGAAGTCTCACCCACATTTCATTCAGAGGATTCAGAAGATGAGATTTTGGACTTGGAGTGGAAATAAGATTTTCAGGATGAAGTGAAGGGGAAAACGTGTTTTAAATGTGGAAGGAAATGGATTTGGGGGGATCAAGGGTGGAAAATTGTGGATTGAATTGTTTCTCTAAAAAATATGTCTTGTAAATCCTACTATACCGGTGTTTTACAACTTGTCTGTCAGTTTGCTGTACAGTAATGGCTTGCATGTTGCTATGATGCTGGAAGCTATGCCACCAGTATTTCAAATACCAGCAGGATCACCCATGGTGGACAGGTTTCAGTGGAACTTCCAGACTAAGACAGACTGGGAAGAAGGACCTGGCAATATACTTTTGAAAAAATTGGCCAATGAGAACCTCATAGATAGCAGAGGAATATAGTCTGATGTAGTGCTGGAAGATGGCCCCCTCAGGTTGAAATGCACTCAAAATACAACTGGGAAAGAGGTGCCTCTTCAAAGTAGAGTTGACTTTAAAGACATGATAGAGTAAAGTTTTCAAGACCTTCATCTGCTGATGTGGGACGACTGAAAATAAGTACAAACAGCAGCAAACAGCCATTAACGATCAGACGCAAACATCCATTAGTAATTGGAACAAGAAATATGCAAAGTATGAAACAAGGAAAGTTGGAAATCCTCAAAAAAGAAACGGAATGCTTGAAGATTGATATCCTACACATTAGTGATCTGAAATGGACTGGTATTGACCATTTTGAATCAGACAATCACATGGTCTACTATGCCAGGAATGACAAATTGAAGAGCAATGATGTTTCATTCATCATCAAAAAGAACATTCAAGATCTATCCTGAAGTACAACATTTTCAATAATATAAAAATATCCATACACCTATAAGGAAAACCAGTTAATATAATATTATTCAAATTTATGCACCAACTGCTAAGGGTAAAGATGAAGAAATTGAAGATTTTTATCAACTTCTGTAAGCCGAAATTGATCAAACATACAATCAAGATACAACTAATACTTACTGGTGATTGGAGTGCAAACATTGGAAATGAAGGAGAATTGGTAGTCTGAAGATATAGCCTTGGTGATAAAAATGAAGCCAGAGATAACATGACAGAATTTTGCAAGACCAATGACTTATTCATTGCAAATGTCTTTTTTCGACAACATCAATGGCGAATATACAGGTAATACTCAGGAATCAAATGGACTACATCTGTGGAATGAGATGACAGAGAAGCTCAATATCATCAATCAGAACAAGGCCAGGGGCCTACCACGGAATAGACCATCAATTGTTCATATGGAAGTTAAAATTAAAGCTGAAGAAAATTAAAACAAGCCCACAAAAGCCAAAGCAAGATTAGAGTATATCCCACCAGAATTTATAAACCATTTCAAGGATAGATTTGACGAGTCGAACACTAATGACCAAAGACCAGACAAGTTGTAGGATGACATCAAGGACATCGTACAAGAAAAAGCAAAGGTCGTTAAAAAGACAAAAGAAAGAAAGGAACAAAATGAATGCCAGAATAGACTCTGAAACATGCTTTTGAATGTAGAGTAGTTAAAGCAAAAGGAAGAAATGATGAAGTAAAAGGGCTGAAGAGAAGATTTCAAAGATTGACTTGAGAAGACAAAGTATTAAAATGAAATGTGCAAACTCCTGGAGTTATAAAACCTAAGGGAAGAACATGGTCAGCATTCCTCAAACTGAAAGAACTGAAGAAAAACGTCAGAATCAAGTTGTAGTATTGAAGGATTCTATGAGCAAAAATTGAATGATGCAGGAAGAATCAAAAGAAGATGGAAGGAATACACAGTCACCTGACATTCAACCATTTCAAGAGGTAACATATGATCAAGAACTGACGTTATTGAAGGAAGAAATCCAAGCTGCGCTGAAGGCATTATCGAAAAATAAGGCTGTAGGAATTGACGGAATACCAATTGAGATGTTTCAACAAATGGATGCAGACTTGAAAACACACATTCATCAATGCCAAGAAGTTTGTAAGACAGCTACCTGGTCTACCAACTGGAAGAATTCCATATTTATGCATATTCCAAAGAAAGGTGATTCAACCAAATGTGCAAATCATTACATAGTATCATTAATATCACATGCAAGTAACAATTCAAAAATGGTTGAGCATTATATTGACAAGGAACAGTCGGAAATTCAAGCCGATTTCAGAAGAGGATGTGGAATGAGAGATATCATTGCTGGTATCAGAAGAATCTTGGCTGAAAGCACAGAATACCAGAAAGATGTTTACTTGTGTTTTATTGATTATGCTAAGGTATTTGACTGTGTGAATTGTAACAAATTACAGATAACACTGTAAAGAATAGAAATTCCAGAACACTTATTTGTCCTCATGAAGAACCTGCACATGGATCAAGAGGAAATCATTCAAAAGAACAAGGGGATACCATACGGTTTAAAATCAGGTAAGCTGTGCATCAGGGATATATCCTTTCACCATACTTATTCCATATGTATGCTGAGTAAATAATCTGAGAAGCTGAACTATATGAAGAAAAACAAGGCATCAGGATTGGAGGAAGACTCATTAACAACCTGCGATATGCAAATGACACAACCTTGCTTGCTGAAAGTGAAGAGGACTTGAAGCACTTACTGATGAAGATTAAAAACTACAGCCTTCAGTATGGATTACACCTGACATAGAGTACTCAAAATTTTAGGGTGCTTAGCATTACTGAGGAGACTTGGTTGCTTAGTGGTTAAGAGCTTGGCTGCTAATCAAAAGGTCAGCAGTTCAAATGCACCAGCCACTCCTTGGAAACTATATGGGGCGGTTCTACTCTGTCCTGTAGGGTTGCTACGAGTCGGAACTAACTCAATGGCAACAGGTTTAGCATTACTGAAGGGGATGACAAGGGAGTAGGCCAGAATTCCATTTTATTTCTGTTCCTCTTTTTATTTTTTTGTTTAAAATTAATCTGTATACTGGTTTCACAAGTAACAGAAGGGAGGGTAGCAAGAATATAGTGATGCTTAAGCCAGGAGAAAATGTTCCTGGAAATATATGTTATGTTTTGCATAAGATTGTTCTTTTTTTTCTAAGAAAGTACACACATAAGACAATGTTTTGCTTAAGATTATTTTGTGCTAAGACCACGTCCAGGAAGATGTGTTCATATATGGAATGTGTTCCTGTGAGTAAACATATGTAAAGGTCTTATGACCAGGACACATCTTCATTCTGTTACTATTTTACAACATTAGTTATATCCTATAATTGTTTTCAAAATGTCAACCAAAACTTTACGAAAGGCACTGTAAAAATCCTATCCTCAGGGAGCTCTTAGCAGGAAGCGTTTAGCACCTTGTTTAGTGTTTCCCTTGTCTGTCTGGTTGATGGCCATCGCTGTTCTTAATCCTCAGTAAAAACTCTCTTGTTTTTAATTTTGAAAAGACTTTATGATTTTTTTTAGCTCTTCAACATATTTGGTGTCAGAAATCCTGATTTTGAGCTCAACTACTTACCTTAACATAAAGAAAACAAAAAAATCCTCTCAACTGGACCAATAAAAAAATCATGAAAAATTGAGAAAATGTTGAAGTTGTTAAGTATTTCATTTTACTTGAATCCACAATCAACACTCATGAAAGTAGCAGTCAAGAAATCAAGTGACATAGTGCATTAGGCAAATCTGCTGCAAAAGACCTCTTTAAAGTGTTATAAAACAAAGATGTGACCTTGAGGACTAAGGTAAGCCTGACCTAAACTGTGGTATTTTCAGTTGCCTTATATGCATGCAAAAGCTGGACAACGAATAAGAAAGACCAAAGAAGAATTGATGCCTTTGAATTATGTTGGTGAAGAATGTTGAATATACCATGGACCGCCAGAAGAGCAAACAAATCTGTCTTGGAAGAAGTACAACCAGAATGCTCCTTAGAAGCAAAGATAGTGAGACTTTGCCTCACATACTTTGGACATGTTATCAGGAGTCACCAGTCCCTGGAGCAGGACATCATGCTTGGTAAAGCAGAGGATAAGTGAAAAATAGGAAGGCACTCAAAGAGACGTATTGATACAGTGGCTGTAACTATGGGCTCAAACATAGCAACAGTTGTGAGGATACAGCAGGACCAAGCAATGTTTTGTTCTATTGTTGGTGAGGTCTGTATGGGTCAGAACCAACTCTACAGCACCTAACAACAACATAATTATTTTTAAAATGTTATGTAAACCCCAATGTAATGGTTAAGTTTATGTGTCAACTTGGCTAGGTCATGATTATCAGTGGTTTGGCAGATGTTATATAATCATCAGCCATTTTGTGATCTGATATGGGCAGTCAATCAGTTGAAAGACCAATCCGTTGAAAGCCAATCAGTTTCCTTGGGAGTGTTGCCTGCATCCAATATATATACAGATGTTCTGGCAAAGCTGTCTCTGGATCCTGCCTTCAACTCATCATCCTCTGATCTCTGATTCTTGAGATATGAGCTAGAAGCCTTCTGCATGACCTGCAGATCTTGAGATTCACCAGCTGCCACAACCCTGTGAGCCAGCAGCCTTCAGCCTGACATGCGGATTTTGGGTTTGTCAGCCACTGCAAACACATGAGTCAGGAGAAGTCTCCAGCCTGATGCCTGACCAACAGATTTAGGACTTGTTAGCCTCCACAACTGCATAAGCAATTTTCTTGAGATAAATCTCTCTATGTGTGTGTATATATATATATATATATATATATATATATATATATACGCTTCACTGGTTTTGCTTCTCTACAGAAGCTAGCCTAAGACACCTAAACATCATGAACAATTGATTTTTTATGTATCACTTATTACTGGATTTAGATACTATCTCAACAATAGATTTGACACATTGTACACCAATGACCAAAGACGAGTTGTGGGATGACATCAATGACATTATACATGAAAAAACCAAAAGGTCATTAAAAAGACAGGAAAGAAAGAAAAGACCAAAACAGATATTAGAAGAGACTCTGAAACTTCCTCTTGAAGGTAAAGTAGCTACAGTGATTGGAAGAAATGATGAAGTAAAAGAGCTGAACAGAAGATTTCAAAGGGCGGCTCAAGAATACAAAGTAAAATATTATAATGACATATGTAAAGACCTGGAGTTATAAAACCAAAAGGATGAAAATGCTCAGCATTTCTCTAGCTGAAAGAACTGAAAAAAAAAAAAGAAATCAAGCCCCCAGTTGCAATAGTGAGGGATTCTATGGGCAAAAAATTGAACAACACAGGAAGCATCAAAAACAGATAGAAGAATTGGTCAACGTTTAGACATTTCAGGAGGTAGCATATGATACAGAAATGACGGTATAGAAGGAAGAAGTCTAATCTTTACTAAAGACATTAACCAAAAACAAGGATCCAGGAACTGACAGAATACCAGTTGAGATATTTCAACAAATGGAGACTATATTGGAAGCACTCATTCATCTTTGCCAAGAAATTTGGAAGACAGCTACCTGGCCAACCAACTGGAAGATATCCATATTTGTGTCCATTCCAAAGAAAGGGGATCCAACAGAATTCAGAAATTAATGAACAATATCATTAATATTACACACAAGTAAAATTTTGCTGAAAATAATTAAAAAATGGTTGTAGCAGTACATCAACAGGGAACTGCCATAAATTCAAGCCAGACTCAGAAGAGGATGTGGAATGAGGGATATCATTGCTAATGTCAGATGGATCTTGGCTGAAAGCATAGAACACCAGAAAGATGTTTACCTGTGTTTTATTGGCTATGCAAAAGCATTCAACTGTGTGAATCATAACAAATTACAGACAGCATTACAAAGAATGAGAATTCCAGAACACTTCATTATGCTCATGCAGAACCTGTACTGTATATAGACCAAGAGGTAGTCATTTGAAAAGAACAAGGGGATACTGCAAGGTTTAAAATCAAGAATGGTGTTAGGGTTGTATCATTTCACCATACTTACTCAATTTGTATGCTGAGCAAATAATCCAAAAAGCTGGACTATATGAAAAAGAACTCAGCAACAGGCTTGGAGGAGGACTCAATAACCACCTGTGATATGCAGATGACACAACTTTGCTTGCTGAAAGTGAAGAAGACTGAAGCACTTACTCTTGAAGATCCAAGACTACAGCCTTCACTGTGGATTACACCTCTACAAAAAGAAAACAAAATTCCTCACAACTGGACCAATAAGCAACATCATGCAAAATGGAGAAAAGATTGAAGTTGTCAGGGATTTCATTGCGCTTGGATCTATGATCAACACCCAAGGAAGCAGCAGTCAAGAAATCAAAAATCGTATTGCATTGGGCAAATCTGCTGCAAAAGTGTTAAAAAGCAAAGATATCACTTTGAGAGGTAAGGTGCACCTGACCCAAGCCATGATATTTTCATTCGCTTCATATGCATGCGAAAGCTGGACAATGAATAAGTGCAATAGGATGGATGGCTTTTGCGTGGCCTTTCTCACCATGGTTTTGTAACTCTCACCTAAGTGATTGGGTGGCATTATGTGATAGGGTAACTGTGGCCCATCAAAGCGATTGATCGGTTTTGCCATCCTACTGGGCTTGAAATGAGCCACTCTAGAGGTGGGAAAGAGAAGATCCCACCACCACCAAGGATGAACAGCCAGGAGCTAGCACATCCTTTGGACCTGGGATCCCTGTGCTCAGAAGCTCCTCTAAGCTGAAGACCCAGAGAGAGAGCGAGCTATAACACTGAAGACAGTGAGAAGCATGGCAGAGATCTGGCAGCAGAGACCCAGCAGCAGAAACCGGGATGCAGAAACCGGGATGCAGAAACCGGGCTGCAAAAACCTGGCAATAGGAGGGGACATGTTGGGATTCCCAGCCTACAGAGTGAGACAGCTGAGTGCCTTTGGGTAGCGGCAGTGGGCCAGGGAGAGGCGTACCTGCCAGTACAGCTAGAAAGAGGCTATTCTGATGAAAGAAATGTATGCTGAGTCTCCTGAACCTGAATTGTAACCTGTTACTTCCCTAACAAACCCCGCAATCATGAGTATTGTCGGTGAGTTCTGTGTGGCCATTGCAATGAACTATCAAACCCAGCAAGGAAGTAAAGAGCACCATGAGAAGGACGGTTGGTGTAAGAATTGATAAAGATGGCGGAGAGAGGGGTATGTACGACCCCCACCTCATAGGAATCAGCCTTGGGCTGTTGATCTTGATTTTCCTTCCTCCTGAAAGGAAAGTTAGAGGAGGTCAGATGATGCACCCCACACCATTTTTACAGTATTGCTGTTGTTATTTCGTGCTGTCCAGTCAGCTCTGACTCATAGCAAACTTATGCACAACAGAACAAAACACTGCCCATTCCTGCGCATTCTCACAATGGTTGTTATGCTTGAGCCCATTGTTGCAGCCACTGTGTCACTCCATCTCACTGAGGATCTTCATCTTTTTTGCTGACTCTCTACCAAGTATGATGTCCCTCTCCAGGGAATGGTGCCTCCTGATAACATGTCCAAAGTATGTGAGACAAAGTCTCACTATCTGTCAGTCCATGGTATATTCAATATTCTTCACCAATACAATAATTCAAAGACATCAATTCTTCAGTCTTCCTTATTCACTGTCCAGCTTTCACATGCATAAGAGGTGATTGAAAACACCATGGCTTGGGTTAAGAGCACCTTAGTCCTTAAAGTGGCATCTTTGCTTTTTTAACACTTTGAAGTGTATTCCATCCACATATATAGTCACCTTTTATGTTGTTGAAAAAAGGCATTTGCAATCAAGAAGTCATTGGTCTTGCAAAATTCTATCATGTGATCTCCAACCTCGTTTCTATCACCAAGGCCATATTTTCCAATTACCAATCCTTCTTCTTTGTTTCCAACTTTCACATTCCAATTGTCACTAATTATCAATACATCTTGATTGCACGTTTGATCAATTTCAGACTGTAGAAGTTGGTAAAAATCTTCCATTTCTTGAACTTTGGCATTAGTGGTGGGTGCATAAATTTGCATAATCGTCGTATTAAGTGGTCTTCCTTGTAGGTGTACGGATATTATGCTATCACCGACAGTGTTGTACTTCAGAATAGATCTTGAAATGTTCTTTTTTACAATGAACCGGACCCGATTCCTCTTCAACTTGTCGTTCTTGGCATAGTAGACTATATGATTGTCTGATTCAAAATAGCCAATACCAGTTCATTTCAGCTCACTAATTCCTAGGATATTGATGTTATGCATTCCATTTCATTTTTGACGATTTCCCATTTTCTTAGATTCGTATTTTGTGCATTCCACATTCCGATTATTAATGGATATTTGCAGCTGTTTCTTCTCATTTTGAGTCATGCCACATCAGCAAATGAAGATCTTGCAAGCTTGACTCCATCTATGTCATTAAAGGTGACTCTCCTTTAAGGCGGCAGCTCTTCCCCAGTCATCTCTTGAAAGCCTTCCAACCTGAGGGGCTCATCTTCTGACACTATATCAGACAAAGTTCTGCTGCTACTCATAATGTTTTCACTGGCTAGTTTTTTTCAGAAGTAGACCGCCAGGTCCTTCTTCCTAGTTTGTCTTAGTTTGGAAGCTCTGTAACCTCTCCACCATGGGTGACCCTGCTGGTATTTGAATACTGGTGGCATAGCTTCCAGCATCACAGTAACACTCAAGCCCTCACAGTACAACAAACTGACAGATGTATGGGGGTGGGGGGTTACAATAAGAAACACCAAAGAATTGATGCCTTTGAATTATGATGTTTGTGAAAAATATTGAATATACCATGGACTGTCAGAAGAATGAAAAATCTGTCTTGGGCAAAGTACAGCCAGAATGCTCTTTCAAAGTGAGGATGGCCAGGTTGACCTTATATACTCTGGACATGTTACGAGTAGGGACCAGTACCTGGAAAAGGACATTATGCTTGGTAACATAGAGAGTTAGTGAAAAAGAGGACGATCTTGAAGGAGATGAATTGACACAGTAGTTGCAACAATGGGCTTAAACATAGCAATGATTGTGTAGATGGTGCAGGACCGGGTAGTGTTTCATTCTGATGTACAAGGGGCACTATGAGTTGGAACCAACTTGAAGGAACCTAACAACAATATATTGCTCAGTAATTGGTAGGATGACCAACTCATCCTGGTTTGCCCAATAATTTATTTATTTTACTCCAAAGGTTTCCATGTCCCAGAAAGCTCCTGAGTTCAAGGCAAATCAAGACTTGGTACAGAGGGAAATGTATATTCTTTTGTGAAATATTAGAATTATGGAAGCCTCAGTCAGCAATTTAATAAGGAATCTTGAAAGGATGGGAACTTGTTGACACAGTAAAACAAAGATCTCAGCTAATCATTATATCTCATTAGACAAGTGAAGTTTAACAAATATTTACGTTCCAGGAACCATTTAATTTAGGTTAATTCTATATATTCTCTGTATTAAAGCATCATAAATTAAGTTTGAATTTATACCTGTTTGTACAAAGGGAAAAGAAATTTTCCATAATATTGAAGAAACTTATTATTATCCTAAGTCCTATTGACTTTAATATTGAGAATAAAAATATTTGAGTTTAAATGATTTGGGGGGAAAACTGTGTATGCTCACTTAGGGTGATAAACTGTTATTTATTGAATTCTGTTCTCAAGAGTGATACACTGAAGTCCTAACTCCTGTACCTGTGAATGTAACCCAGCTTGGAAATAAGATCTTTGAAGATAGGTTAGCAAGAGATCATACTGGTATAGGTACCTAATCCTATATGACTGGTGTCTTTTCTAAAAGAAGAGAAGATGGAGACAAGGAGGCAGAGGAAGGATGCCATGTGCTACTGCAGGGGCAAGGCAAGGAATACCTGGAGCTATGACAAACCTGAAGAGAGATGTAGCCATCCACATGGCAAATACCCTGATTTGGACTTCTAGCTTCCAGAACTGTGAGAAAATACATTTCTATGCCTTATAATCCACCCAATTTGTGGTATTTTCTTAATGGCAACCCTAGGAAACCAATACACAGTTCAATAGGGGATGTAAATTTTACCCATAACTTTGAGATGATAAAGCATCATTACTTTATTTACATTGATCATAACAACAAAAAAAGACAAGACAGAATTTCAAAATAAAGATCACTGATACAAATAAAGTGAAAATGAAATTTTGTGACAAGAAGCTTGACTGTGAACATTTTTACTAGCACGTAATGAAAAGAGAACTCCTGTTTCTGAATATAGTAGAAAGATAGAGTAGATCAATGCTCCCTCTACAGCACCTAGGCAAATCAAGTTTTTAAAGACATACTATTACTATGGAAGCAACAAGAATATGGTGAAGTAAAACTCCAAAGGGAGAAAACCTTCCTGTGATGAGCACATAGAAAAGAGGTGCTCTTTTTCTGTAAGAAACTGTTATTAGGATCTCTACAGTTGTTTTATACAAAATAAGTTGCATACAATTTTAAATCACTACATATCTAAAGACATAGGAAAATGTGACTAGGAGGGAATGAAGAACACTAAAAAGAACAAATATGTGGGTAGATGTAAACGAACATTGACTATCTAAATCAACAAAATGATAATGTTTCATGGAGTTTATAACATAAAAATAAAATATATGAAAAAATAGTACATATTGTAGGAGGGTAGTATATACTTAAGTAATATATATATTTTTTTATGACAGACCTTCTGATTACAAATTTTCCAAGTCCTTCCCTGTACAATATTGACTAATTTTATCTTCATATACACCTGATAGTTTGACTAGTTATAGAATTATATGTACATCATACTTTCTTCCAAAGTTTAACAGATATCATTTTCATCAGAAAAATTCTGATTCCCATGTAAATCTCTTCCTACTGAGGATAACTTGATACTTTAATTAGAAAATATTTCTGAGTTCCCTTTTATCCTTACAGTTCTGAAATGCCTTGAGTATATATCTATTCCTGGATCTTTTTTTTTTTTTTTTTTTTTTTACTATATCTACAATCCCCTAGGTAGGAGGGCTTTCCAGTTCTGAAATGCCTTGAGTATATATCTATTCCTGGATCTTTTTTTTTTTTTTTTTTTTTTACTATATCTACAATCCCCTAGGTAGGAGGGCTTTCTATCTGGAAATATTTTTCTCTAGCTTTCAGAAATTTTCTTCTATTATCCATTTTGCTCTCTATTTTCCTGTTGTTCTTGCAATCAACTATTTCCTTTAGAGCATGTGGATTTATTAAATTCTCTAAAATTTTCAATTGATTTGATATTTTGCATCATGCTTCCTTTTTACTTCTTTTTTTTCAATCTTCTTGCTCGGTCATTCAATCTTCACCTGTGTCTATGCTCTCATTCAGCTAAACTATTAAAGTTACTTTTTAATAACTTAAGCAAATGTATTTTTAATGTTTAAGAACTCTGTTTCAATTTCACTTGTATTTAATTTGTAAAATATACAGATGAAAAATCCAATTAAATTTCTCTAATGATCATAATCATAGCATAAATCATTTAGCCAAAAGGTTAAGGAAAGAAAGCAAATAATAAACATACTTCAAAAAAAAAAGTTTTAATCATCCATTTTAAACAGTGTCAATGCAATAACTGAAGGAGGATTTGCTACACTGTGTGGAGTGTGATAGTTTTTGACCTGCTTGACTACAAATGTCCGGTCAGTGATGGTTTGATCCACACGACATGGACAGCAATGCTAACTGTAACAGACTGATTGAAAAATGACTCTGTCAGAAACTATTTCTTGTGAAAATTTTATAAATGTCATAGAACCAAGACAATTTACTACTAGCAAGAGATACCCTGGATGGACATCCTGAAAGAAGTTTGAGGAGAGAAGGTATAACAGATGACATTGCTGGAACTTCAAAAGAGAAATTGTGTCATTTCCTCTTAGATGTTAAAAATGTTACTACTAAGATTACTAAAAATACTTAGGAAAAATGCTTTTGAAGATGGTATATAAAATTAGGAAAGATTTCTGCTAAATAAACCTTTTTACAGTTATTAAGTGATTTATTTATTTTTGCCATATCAGTCCTTGTCATTACATATTTAATATTTTATGTAATATGTCTTTTTCATTATTTGGTTAACCCATCTGACTTTTTATCTGTGCAAAATGAAGTTATGTGTTTAATGAATGTTTTCAGCTACTTCAAGATTACATTTAAATATTGATATGCTTTTCATGATAAATATCATTTTTAAAATCTAAATTTTTAGAATTAAAAAAGATTTCCACTGCACTTTAATATTTGTAGTAAATATTTGTTGCGCTTTATTCATCTATGAATGAATAGAGAGAAAATAAGTGGTCCACACATAGCTCAGTTCAGTCAACTTCATTTGATCTTGCCTACTTTAATTGCACTTGTAAAAAATATGAGTCACCTTTCCAGCCACACTTGGAGGTACGGGTAGCCAGGGAAATATAAGCACAAATCTGATAAGTCTATCCCTTCTCTTACATCCCTTTCTTGATTTTAATGCACAGACAGGTTGTTATCATGATGCTAAGAAAAAAATAATTGCATGGAACTTGGTAATAACATCATTGTGCTATTAGTTTAGCTAGTTGCCTGATTACTGTTTTACTGTGTAAGAGAAATAAATATTATTTATGTGTTTATGCAATGGAAATACAATTTTATGTTATTTTCAGCTGAAATCTTGCATAGCTGACATGAAATGATGGGTTTTCAGACAAAATTGGGAAATAGACTATCAATGCTTTTTAATTTCTTTTTTACTAAATTTTGTACTGGTATTGGCCATTTAGAATTGGATAATCATATGGCCTACTATGCCAGAAATGACAAATTGAAGAGGAATGGCATTGCATTCATCACCAAAAAGAACATTTCAAGAGCTATCCTGAAGTACATCATTGTCACTGACAGGATAATATCCATAGGCTTACAAGGAAGACCAGTTAATATGACTATCATTAAAATTTATGCACTGACCACTAAGGACAAAGATGAAGAAATTGAAGATTTGTACCAATTTCTGCAGTCTGAAATAAAACAAACATGCAATCAGGATGTATTGACAATTACTGGTGATTGGAATGTGAAAGTTGAAAGCAAAGAAGAAGAGTAGTTGGGCAATATGGCCTTAGGGGTAGAAACAAAACTAGATACCGCATGATAGAATTTGCAAGACCAATGAATTCTTCATCGCAAATACTGTTTTTTAAAACAACAAACAACTTAGACCTTGCCAGATGGAATATGCAGGAATCAAATTGACTACATTTGTGGAAAAAAACAATTGAAAAGCTCAGCATCATCAGTCAGAACAAGGCCAGGAAACCACTGCGGAACAGACCATCAGTTGCTCATATGCAAGTTAGAGTTGAAGCTGAAGAAAATTTGAACAAGTCCATGAGAGCCAAGAATAGATTTGCACATTGAAGACTAATAACTGAAGACCAGAGGACTTGTGGAATGACATCAAGGACATCATACATGAAGAAAGTAAGAGGTCATTAAAAAGATAAGAGAGAGAAAAGACCAAAATACATGTCAGAAGAGACTCTAAAAGTTGCTCTTGAATGTCAAGTAGCTAAAGCAAACAGAAGAAATGATGAAGTAAAAGAACTGAACAGAAGATTTCAAAGGGCAACCAGAAAAGGCAAAGTAACGTATTATAATGACATGTGCAAAGACCTGGAGTTAGAAAACCAAAAACGAAGAACACACTCAACATTTCTCAAGCTGAAAGAACTAAAGAAAAAATTCAAGCTCCCAGTTGCAATAGTGAAGGATTCTATGGGCAAAATACTGAGTGACACAGAAAGTATCAAAAGAAGGTGGAAGGAATACACAGAGTCATTATACCAAAAAGAACTGGTAGACATTCATTCATTTCAGGAGGCAGCATATAATCAAGAATCAATGATACTGAAGGAAGAAGTCCAAGCTGCACTGAAGACATTGGTGAAAAACAAGCCTCCAGGAATTGATGGAATACCAGCTGAGATATGTTAACAAATGAAATCAGCTCTGGAAATACTCACTTGTCTATACCAAGAAATTTGGAAGATAGCTACCTGGCCAACTGGCTAGAAGAGATCCATATTTATGCCTATTCCAAAGAAAGGTGATTCAACAGAATGCAGAAATTATCGAACAATATCATTAATATCACACACAAGTAAAATTTTGCTGAAGATCATTCAAAAACAGATGCAGCAAGACATCCACAGAGAATTACCAGAAATTCAAGCCGGATTCAAGAGGATGTGGAACGAGGGATATCATTGCTGATGTCAGATGGATCTTGGCTGAAAGCAGAAAATACCAGAAAAATGTTTACCTGTGTTTTATTGACTATGCAAAGGCATTTGACTGTGTGGATCATAACACATTATGTATAACATTGAGAAAAATGGAAATTCCAGAACACTTAATTGTGCTCATGAGGAAGCAGTAGATAGATCAAGAGGCAGTCATTCCAATAGAACAAGGGGATACTGTGTGGTTTAAAGCCAAGAAATGTGTGGATCAGGGTTGTATCCTTTCACCAAACTTAGTCTGTATACTAAGCAAATAATCCAAGAAGCTGCACTATATGAAGAAGAATATGGCATAAGGATTGGAGGAAGACTCATTAACGACCTGCGTTATGCAGATGACACAACTTTGCTTGCTGAAGGTGAAGAGGACTTGAAGCACTCATTGATGTAGATCAAAGACTACAGACTTCAGTATGGATTACACCTCAACATAAAGAAAACAAAAATCCTCACAAATGTACCAACAAGCAACATCATGATAAATGGAGAAAAGATTAATGTTGTCAAGGATTCCATTTTACTTGGATCCACAATCAACATCCCTGTAAGCAGCAGTAAAGAAATCAAATAACACAATGCATTGGGCAAATTTGCTGCAAAAGACCTCTTTAAGGTGTTGAAAAGCAAAGATATTACCTTGAAGACTAAGGTGTGCCTGGCCCAAGCCGTGGTGTTTTCAAATCGCCTTATATGCATGCGACAGCTGGACAATAAGTAAGGAAGACCAAAGAAGAATTGACACCTTTGAACTGCGGTGTTGGCGAAGAATAGTGAATATACCATGGACTGCCACAAGAATGAACAAATCTGTCTTGGAAGAAGCACAACGAGGATGCTCCTTAGAAGCAAGGATGGCGAGAGTATATCTCACACACTTTGGACATATTATCAGGAGGAATCAGTCCTTGGAGAAGGACATCATGCTTGGTAAAGTAGAGGATCAGTGAAAAAGAGGAAGACCCTCAATGAGATGGATTGATGCATTGACTGCAACAATGGGCTCAAGCATAACAAGGATTGTGATGATGGTGCAGGACCAGGCAGTGGTTTGTTCTGTTGTACATAAGGTCTCTATGAGTCAGAACCAACTCTATGCCACCTACCAACAAAAACAACAACCAGAAGAATGAACAAATCTGTGTTGGAAGAAGTACAGCCAGCATGCTCCTTAGAAGCTAGGATGGCAAGATTTCATTTCACATACTTCCAACATGTTATCAGGAAGGACCAGTCCTTCTGGAGAAGTATGTCATGCTTAGCAAAGCAGATGGTCAGTGAAAAAGAGGAAGGTCCTCAAGACGAAGAACTGACACAGTGGCTATAACAATGGACTCAAGCACAATGATCATGAGGATGGTGCAAGACCAGGCAGTGTTTCGTTCTGTTGTACATAGGGCCGCTATGAGTCGGAACTGACTCAATGGCACCTGACAACAACAAGAAGCTTAGTTTTCTTTAAGGTTTAATTTAAAAAAAAAAAAAAAAGGTGAAAGGGAGTAAATTATTGAAACACAGGTAATAGGTTTATAAACTTTATAGGTTTGTAAAATATGATACTAAAGAAATACGTTATGAAAAATTTTGATTATATATATATATATACTTGTCTTCAAATTTTTAATATATATATATGGATCCCTGGTGACACAGTGGTTAAAAGCTCAGCTGCTAAGCAAAACGTTGGCAGTTTAAATCCAGCAACCTTGGAAACCCTATGGGGTGGTTCTACTGTGTCCTATAGGGTCACTGTGAGTTGGAATCCAGTCGATGGCAATGGGTTCTGTATATGTGTATATATATACATATACACACATACATACACACATGTTGTTGTTATGTGCCATGGAGTAGGTTCCGACTCATAGCCACCCTACATACATATACTTTAATTTGGATGTTGTAATACTCAGTTGATTCTCCTCTATGAAATATGAGAAAGCTAGTACTCTGATAGTTCTTACCAACTTGCATTCCTCATCTTAATGTTTTATTAATTGATTTATGTATTAGTTTGTGTGAATAATATTTATAACAATTATATTCCATAGACATTTTGAGATAAATAGATTTATTTGTTTGGTGGTTTGTTTTTTTTTTTTTTTGGTTTGTTTCTCTTAATTAGTGATTTTATTTTATTGTTATTTTTACTGTATTTTAGATGAAGTTTTACAGAGCAAACTAGTTTCTCATTAAACAATTAATGCACATATTGTTTTGTAACATTTGCTGCCAACCTCACAACATGTCAACACTCTCCCATTCTCGACCTTGAGTTCCCCATTACCAGCTTTACTGTTCCCTCCTGCCTCCTTGTCCTTGCTCCTGGGCTAGTGTGTTCATTTAGTCTTGTTTTGTTTTATGGGCCTGTCTAATTGTTGGCAGAGGTGTGAACTTCATGAATGACTTCCTTACTGAGCTATAAGTGTGTCCAGGGGCCATACTCTTGGGGTTTCTCCAGTCTCTGTCAGACCAGTAAGCCTGGTCTTTTTTGTTTTGTGAGTTAGAATTTGTTCTACATTTTTCTCCAGCTCTTTTCGGGACCCCCTATTGTGATTCCTGTCAGAGCAGTCGGTGGTGGTAGCCAGGCACCATCTAGTTATGCAGGACTCAGTCTGGTGGAGGCTACATGGTTGTGGTCCATTCGTCCTTTGGACTAATCTTTCCCTTGAGTCTTTGATTTTCTTCATTCTCCCTTGCTCTGCTTGGGGAGAGATCCGCAGAGTATCTTAGACGGCCGCTCATAAGCTTTTAACACCTCAGATGCTACTCAACAAAGTAGAATATAGAACATTTTCTTTGTAAATTATGTTATGCCAATTGAGCTAGATGTTACCCAAGGCCATGGTCCCCACAGTCCTCAGCCCAGTTATTTGGTCCGTCAGGGAGTTCGGATGTGTCTATGGAGCTTCCATGACCTTGCCTTGGACTAGCTGTGCTGACTTCCCCAGTACTGTGTCCTATCTTATCCTTCAACAAAGTTAACAGTTATCTATTGTCTATTTAGTGTTTTTCCCTTCTTACCCCTCCCCTCCCTTGTAACAATCAAAGATTTGTTTCTTTTTGTGTGTAAACCTTTTCATGAGTTTTTTATAGTAGTGATCTCATACAATATTTGTCCTTTTGTGATTGCCTTGTTTCACTCAGCATAATGACTTCCAGATTCATCCATGTTGTGAGATGCTTTGCAGATTCATCACTGTTCTTTATTGTTGCATAGTATTCCATTGTGTGTATGTGCCGTAGTTTGTTTTTCCATTCATCTGTTGATGGGCACCTAGGTTGTTTCTATTTTTTTGCTATTGTGAACAATGCTGCAATGAACATGGGTGCGCATATGTTTATTCGTGTGACGGCTCTTATTTCTCTAGGATATATTCCTAGGATGTTTGGTTGGTTGGTTTTTAATGAGACGTAATGCCAACAACTCGGATATTGATCACTGGTTTCTACAATTTTGGGGCTGGAAATTTTCACTGTATTTTGTGATAAGCCTCAAAGATGTTCTACTCCTGAGGTTCTGGCAAAATTAAGAATGTTTTTCTTTTTCTCTGTGATTGGAGGGAATTTAGCCCTACATACAATTATTGATTCCTTTTTTTTTCTGAGAACTTTGTGTATATCACCAACTATAATTTTAAAAAAATTCTATGTGCTTAAATCTTTTTGTCTCATTTAGTATATTAGCTTCTTCAGAAACAATAGTTTTATGTTGGTTCTCTTTATTATTCCTGCATATTTCAAATCTCTCTTCTCAAAAATTAGTCATTGATCATTGCTGTTTTACATCTCACATTTTATAGTTAACTATTATGAGTCGTATCTCTGATGACTTTTTGAGTTTATTTTTTTTTTTCTTTCTGTTATATATTTCTTGACCATTTTTTAAGAGTTCTGTCTTCTCATTTTAACCTTTCTCACTTTTTAATAATCTGTTCTTCAATCCTCTGTACCTAATCTTTGAGCTCCATTTAGTCATTAAGATCATTTGAAGCTATATGTTTCAAGTACGAGATAAACCTGTCAATCTACTTCCAAAAAATTAGCCACTCTAAATTGTTTGGAACACAGTTCTACTTTGATACACATGGGGCCACCATGAGTCATGATTGACTTATTTGCAACTGGGTTTGTTTATTTGCTTTCTAATGTTTCTTTAGATAAACTGCTTTCGGTATATAGTGTCTTCATTTGCTTTTTTTTTTTTATTAGCACGTCTTATTTTTAGAGGATTTTTATGTTTACAGAAAAAATGAGCTGAAAGTACAGACAGTATCCATATATTCTCTTTCTCCCTGCCCAGAATTTCCCTTATTATTAACATTTTCCATTGATGTGGTATGTTTGTTACAACTGATGAACAAATATTGATACTTTATAACTAAAGTCCCTAGTTTACATTAAACCCACCCATTGCCATAGAGTCTATTCCAACTCACATAGAGACCCAATACGATAAAGTAGAACTGCCCCCATAGGATTTCCAAAACTGCAAATCTTTATGGATTTGCACATTTTTCTCCCATAGACCAGCTGGTGGATTTGAACTGCTCACTTTTTGGTGAGCAGACAAGCGCTTAACCACTGTGTCACCAGTGCTCCTTAGTTTACATTAGGGTTCACAATTTGCGTTGTACAGTCTTTGGATTTTGACAACTGCATAATGTCATCTGTCCAGTATTATAGTATCCTACAGAATCATTTCATAGCCCTAAAAATGTCCTGTGGTTCACCTATTCTTCCCTCCCTTCTCCCCCTAAGTCCCAGGCAACCACTGATCTTTTCACTGTTTCTGTAGTTTCTTACTTTTTCCGGTATGTTATATAGTTGGAATCATACAGTGTGCCGTTTTTCTCCATCCTTTTTGTGAAGGGGCCCCTGTGGCACAGTGGTTAAGAGCTCGGCTGCCAACCAAAAGGTCAGCAGTTAGAACTCACAGCCTTGGATACTCTATGAGGCATCTCTACTCGTCCTATAGAGTTGCTATGAGTCAGAATAGACTCAACAGCAAAGAGTTTGGTTTTACACAGCTTATGAAGTGAATGCTCTACATTCTACCTTGGTGAGTAGTGTCTGGGGTCTCAAAAGCCTGTGCGTGGCCATCTAAGATACTCCACTGGTCCATCCCTTCCAGAGCAAGGGAGAATGAAGAGAGCAAGATACAAGGAAAAGATTAGTCTGAAGGACTAATTGTCCACAACTACCAGTGCCTCCACCGGACTGAGTCCAGTACAGCTAGATGGTGCCCGGCTACCACCACTGACTGCTCTGACCAGGATCACAACAGAGAGTTCTGGACAGAGCTAGAGAAGGATGTAGAGCATAACTCTAACCCCCGCCCCCGCAAAAAGACCAAATTTACTGGCCTAAAGGAGACTGGCGAAACCCTGAGAGTATTGCCCCCAGACACCCGTTTAGCTCAGTGGTGAAGTTACCTCCGAGGTTCACTGTTCAGCCTGGGAGTGGACAGCCCCGTAAAACCAAATGAGACTAATGAGGTACAGGAGTCCAGTGACAAGGGCCAGAAGGCAGAAGGGGACAAGGAAGCTGGTGATAGGGAACCCAAGGTTGAGTAAGGATATTGTTGATGTGTTGTGAGATTGTTAACCATTGTCATAGGGCAACATTTGTAGTAACTGTTAAATGAAAAACTGTTCTGTTCTATAAGTCTTCATCTTAAGTGAGAATAACAGCACAGTTGGAAGAGCGTAGTCAATGTCACTGAACTGTGCATGTAGAAATTTTTGAAATGGTGTATCTTTGGCTATGTGGATTTTCACCAAAAAAAAAAAGTTTGAGAAGTTAGAGGGTTGATATGTTGTGGGGTTGTTAACCAATGGCATAAAACAACATGTGTACTTCTGTTTCATGAGAAACTATTTGTTCTGTAAGCCTTCACCTGAAGTACAATAAAAAATAAAAATAAAAAATGAAGTTAGGGGAAAAAAAAAGAGTTTGGTTTGGGGGGTTGTTCTTTTCATGGATTGAAAGATTTTTTTTTTTTTTTAAACCATTGAGCCATATTCCATTGTACTACTGTTTCTTTTTCTACTCACCTATAGAAGGACATATTAGTTGCTTTCAATTTTTGGAAATTCTAAATAAAATTGCTAAACATTCAAACACAGATTTTTATGTGGATATATATTTTCATTTCCTTTGAGTAAATGCCTAGGAGTGCAATTGCTAGACCACATAGGAAACTTATGTTTAGCTTTGTAAGAAACTGGCAGCCTGTTTTCTAAAGTGCCCTTACCATTTTATTCTCCCACCAGCAAGCAGTGAGAGTTTTGTTGCACCACATTCACCAGCATTTGGTGCTGTCAGTGTTTTTAGATTTTAGCCATTTTAACAGGAGTAATTCTACTCTAACTCATGAGACCACCATGAGTCAGAATTGACTGGACTGCAATGGGTGTGGATTTTAGTTTTAGTAAGTGTGTAGTGGTGTCTCATCTTTTATTTTGCAATTCTTAATAGCATATGAAGCCGTGGTTGCACAGTAGTTAATAACTTGGCTGCTAACCGAGAGGTCAGCAGTTAGAATCCACCAGCCGCTCCTTGGAAACCCAATGGGGCAGTTCTACTTCTTCCTCTAGGGTCACTATGAATGGGAATCAACTCGACAGCAATGAGTTTCAGTTTTTTAATAGCATATAATGTTGGGTAGCTTTTCACATGCTTGTTTACCATCTGTGTATCTACTTTTGTGAGGTGTCTGTTCAGATCTTTTGCCCTTTTTGTGATTGGGTTGTTTGTTTTCTTACTGTTGAGTTTTAAGAATTCTTTGTACATTTTGAATGCAAGTCCTTTATCAGATAAGTATTTTGCAAATATAATATTCCAGTTTGTGGCTTGTCTTTCATTTTCTTAACCTTGTCTTTCACAGAGTAGAAGTTTTTAGATTTAATGAAGTATAACATCAATTTTTTCTGTCATGGATGGTGCTTTTGATGTTGTATCTAAAAAAAATCACTGCAAAACCCAAGGTTGCTTAGATTTTCTTCTATGTTATATTCTAGAAGTTTTATAGTTGTTCACTTTATATTAAAGTCTATGATCCGTTTTAGAAGCCCTAGTTGCTCAGTGGTTAAGTACTTGGCTGATAACCAAAAAGTCAGCAGTTTGAACCTTCCGGTTACTCCATGGGAGAAAGATACCACAGTCTGTTTCCAAAAAAATTTACAGCCTTAGAAACCCTATGGGACAGTTCTACTCTATCCAATACGATTGTTACAAGCTGGTATCAACTTGACAGCAGTGGGTTTGGTTTTTTGGTTTATGATCCATTTTAATTAATTTTCGTGAAAGGTGTTAAGACAATGTTTAAATTTGTTTTTTGTATGTGGATGTTTATTGTTCCAGTACAATTTTTTGAGAAGACTATCCTTTTTCCATTGAATTGCCTTTTTTCCTTTGTCAAAGATCAGTTTACTACATTTGTACTTCTGGGCTTTCTATTCTATGTCATTAAATATTTGTCTATTCTTTTGCTAATACCACGCTACTTGATCAGTGTAGCTTTTTAGAAAGTCTTGAAGTCAGCTAGGGTATTAGTCTTCTGGGGCTGTCATACCAAAATGTTATAAACTGATGGCTTCAATTTAAGCCACAGAAATTTCTCTCATAGTTCTGGAGGCTAGAGGTGTATATTTAGGGTGTCATCAGGCCATGCTCTTTCTGGATACTCGAGGAGAAGATCCTTTTTTGTCTCACCTAGCTTCTGATAGCCCCAGACATTCTTTGGCCTTCAGCTGCGGTGTAACTCTGTCCTCATGTGTCTATCTTTCCTCTGTTTCTCTGTGTCTCTTCTTCACTCTCATAAAGATACCAATCAGATGGAATTAGGACACAGCCTACTCTAGAATACCCTCATGTTAACTAACAACATCTTCAAACACCCACCCTATTTCCCAACAAGGTCACATTCACAGGTATGAGGGGTTAGAACTTCAGCATAAATTTTGGGTGGACACACTTCAATCATAATAAACTCTCCCTGGCTTTCAAAAATTCATGTTCTTCCTGCATGCAAAATACATTTATCCCATCTAAGAGTATCCAAAATCTTAACCCATTCCAACATCTACTCTCAGTCCAAAATCTCATTTTCTAAATCATCTAAATCAGGTATGATGAGATTATATGTATGATCCATTCTGGGACAAAATTTCTCTCCATCTGTAGGCCTGTGAAACCTAGAATACAAGTTTCCTGCTTCCAAAATACAACAGTACAGTATTAGGTAGATGTTTCATTCCAAAAGAGAGAAATCTTTGCAGATGTTAAGTTAACATGAGGTCATACTGGAGTAAAGTGGGCGCTAACTGAATTTGACTGTCATCTAGGTAGAAAAAACGAGAAGAGACACAGAGAAAAACGATTATGTTAAGACAGAGGCAGAATCGAAGTTATGCTCCCACAAGCCAAAGAACACCTGGGGATTACAGAAGCTGGAAGAGACAAGAGAAAACATCCCCTACAGCCTTGGGAGAGAGCATGGACTTGCTGACACCCAGAATTTGGACTTCTAAACTCCAAAAGGAGTCCTGGTGGCACAGTGGTTAAGCGCTCAGCTGCTAACCAAAATGTCAGAAGTTCAAACCCTCCAGCCACTCTGCAAAATATTTGGTAATCAGCTTCTGTAAAAATTACGGCCTTGGAAACACTATGTGGCAAATCTATTCTGTCCTCTAAGGTCACTATGAGTCAGAACTGAATCAAAGTCAATAGGTAGACTCCAGAACTGTGAGAGAATACATTTTTGTTGCTTTAAGTAATGCACTTTGTGGGAATTTTACAGCAGCCTTAGGAAACGAATATGAGCCCTTAGCATAATTATCAGGGTTGTTTTAAATTCCTAACCTGATAATTCAAAAATTTTTGTGATATCTGAGTCTGGTTCTGATGCTTACACTGTCTATTCAGTTTGTATGTCTTAGCTTTTTAGTGCTGCTATAACAGAAATAGGAAAAGAGGATGATTTTAAGAGATTTATTTTCTCACAGTTTAAGAGGCTAGACATTCAAATTTAAGCCACTGCCTCTAGGCAAAGGCTCTCTCTGTCCACCCTGGGGGAAAATCCTAGCCTCAGCTTCTGTAGCATTCTTCTTGGCATTACTTGGAGATCTCCATGTGGTATCTGTCTTTTCCCTATTTGTGCTTTCATGCTTCTCTGCCTGATCTGCTCCTCTTATATCTCAACAGTGATTGATTTAAAATACAGCCTAAACTTATATGAACTCATTAATATAACAAAGAAAACCCTCTTCTCAAATGGGATTACATCCACAGGTATAGGGGTTAGGATTTGCAGCACATATTTTTGGAGGACACAATTCAATACATAACACTGTGTGTGTGTTTCTTGCAGTATGCCCAATAATTTTTGGCTGAAATCTAGATGTGACGTACAAGGTAAAGGGAACTGGGGTAAAGTGTCCTTTAGTGTGAGGTTTTATGTTCATCTGGCTAGTATTTAAGCTGTGCTTGCTGTTTGTTGTAACTGTAGGTATCGAGGCTAAAAATTCCCTGGTGTCCTTGTTCATGTCTTCCTTGTCTGTCTTTGGATTTCCCTAAAACTTCTTAAATACAGTCTTAGACTTACAGTTCTTTCAGCTTTAATCCACGTTTATCATACAGGAGACATAGTGATGTGGTGGTAAGGTGGGGAATGGAGCAGGGGCAGTGTTCCATAATCCTATGATTATAGGGATAAGTTGGGATGTAGTATCTTCATTTGCTTTTACCTTGTGTACTTTCCCTTTTCCAATGGACAGTTCCTTTTCTGTGCGTCTTTTCTGTTTATCATTCATCTTTCAATGGGGCCAACTGTTCGTTAACAAGACTATGAAGATAGGAACATGGAGTGAGATGGGGTGGCTCTTGCCTTCAATTATGATGTGTTGTTTCAAACATCCTTTGACAACACGTTTTATTTTGTTCAGGGAAAAAAAAAGATTCTGGATTTTTGCTGTTTAAAGTGTGTATGGCTCACAGCATAGTCCTTTATATCTCTGGCTGTCTGTACTGATAATTAATTTTCATTGTCTTTTTTCCTCTTTCCTCCTCTCTTAGATCTGGTCATCTCCCTCAGTAGAAATTAGGTTGTAATGATATGTGTCAATATGGTTTTTCATTCAACTTCACCTTCCAGGCTACTGTATGGAGTTAAAGCGGGTCACTGTGAAAACATTCCGAACTTATGCTTTGAAAACACCATGCTTCTAGACTTTATCACTTGAAACACTGGTCAACTGCATAGCCCTTTCAAACCTGTGATAACTGGTTTTCAGAAATCTATTTTTTCTGTTCAATTTTTGACAAATTATGCACTATGGAAGACCCACTACGGAAGGCCCACAGCCTTAAATTTTTGGTGAAACTTGACTTCATAATGTAAATTAAACTGTGGCAATTTTCTAATACTTTTAAGCAAAATCTGTATGACAATTCTCTGAAATAGGCTTCATATCTGGAAAAAGAAAAGAGATCATGCACATTTGTAAATTCATTGTTGAAAATCCTGCTTGGTTTATATTTCATTTATTTATTTCTTATGGTTCTATTAAAAACTAAGGAGGATTGGGGGAAAAGACAGCACCTCATTATCTTCAATGAGCTAAAACACGTATGTTTGAATAGCACACGGAGTCTATAGTTTCTGCCACAAGGAAAGGCATACAAGTCAGAACTCCTAGTCCCTGTGTAAGTTCTGCTGAATATGCTTGCTGAGGATTGGCTCTATGTCACAGAAAAAACCTCTGGCATCAGCCTTCATCATTGAAGCTCTGATTCTCATTGAATTTGAACAGGTGAGTAACCAAATTCAATTATCAGGCAGAGGGCAACAGCAGGGCAGTTAATGGGGATCAAATAGTAAATACACTTAATTTAAAATAGTGTCTTATTAAATACACTGTTCTGTACTTTGGAAAGAAATTACTATAACATTAATTTGACCATATGCAACATATAGAAATCATACAAGTGCTCTTGTCTAAATATAAACAGATGGCTCATAGAAATCTATTGGAGATCCTTTTACTCCAGAATATGATTTTGCCCCTCCCCTTTTTTCATTGTTATGGATATAAGAATGAAAATGTTAGACTAAAGATTTTACACATTTCTTTGATAACAGTTGTTGAAAAATCACATCTGTGTTTTATCAGTTTATGGAAAAGACCATGTGGCAATTGAGAATATTTTCAGAACCAAAACCAAAAACCAAACCCATTGCCATCAAGTAGATTCCAGCTCATAGAGACCCTATAGGACAGAGTAGAACTGCCCCATAGGGTTTCCAAGAAGCGACTGGTGGATTCGAACTGCTGATCTTTTGATTAGTAGCTGTAACTCTTAATCACTGCCCCAGAAGGCTCCATTTTCAGCACAGTGGTACTCAAATAACTTTTTCTTCCCTTACTTTTCTATTTTGACAAAATAAAATTTAAATAAAGCACAAGAATATCTGCCTGTATCAAATGGACTATGATATATTAGAATAGTAGTCTCACCAAAATTACCCAAAATTTCAAGAAATCACCAAAAGCTCAAGAAATGTGGATTTTGATTTACTTTAAAAGTAACTTAAGAAATAGAAAATAAATAAAACTTTGTATTTTAATTCATAGTCTTTGGTCACTTTCTAGTATACTTTCTTAACTTACAAAGAACTTCTAAAGAAGTTTTTAATACATGGATTTAGAAAACACTGAGCATTAGGTAAATTGTACTGCTTGGATGTATTATTATTTGTAATAATGTTGGTGTTTAAGACTGTAAAGACTTTGACTTTATTCAGTAGGTTTTGATGTGAAGTGTTCTCACATTTATTGCTTTCTCTATAGTTTTAAATTTTGCTTTGGATTTTTTTATAGTTCCAATGGTATTGTAGAACTATGTTGCTAGTTTCAAAGTAGTTAGATATTTTTGATCATCCAATTATTTAGTTCTACTTTTTTGGATCATGATAAAAAATGGTACTAAAATGTTCAACCTTAGGGACTTTTTAATGATTTAGTTTGAGTTCAAGTGCATGAGATATTTTTGTAAACTTTCAAGCATGCAGGCAAGATTCTATGTATACTTACTAAACAGATTTTATTAATTGAATTACTCAGATCTTTTGCACTGATATTTATTTATTGTTTATTAAGTCTGTCAAACTTTAAAGAAATTATCGAAATAGATAATTCTAATTGTATTTTTAAATTTTCTTTACATTTTTAAGTTTTTGTTTCATATTACTCAGCTGTGGTTTGCTGTATATGTTTCAGCAGCAAGGCAATGAGTCTCTGGATCAGAGAGTTCCAACAGCAGTAGCATCCTTGAGTCTTTATAACTACAAAGTTGATCTTATCTATGACTAGTAGATGTTCAGCACAGTTTTTTTGGATTTACAAAGCAGGAAGGATTTACATAGCTTAAAATCTCATTGTGTGGGTTAATTAAAAAAAAGAAATTAGATGTGTAAAAATTTGAGTTTGATGCCAGTGAGCTTTTTGGGCTAATGACCGTCAGCCAGTTATGAAGAAGTAAACAACATGGTTCCAATACACAGAGACCATCTTTTACTCATTTATATAACAGTATGCCATTGTAGTACCTTATCAAATACAACTAATTATAACCAAGGTACACTCATCACATTCTGTTTCTCAGTCTCTTCTCTTACAGTTAAAAGTCTATTAGGTAAATCATTTGTTTTCCATGTGCTCTTTTGTGATGCCTTGTCAAATACAACAAATAACAGCAAAGTTACTTAGCATTCTATTTTTTCAATATCTTTTCTAAAGCAGAAAGTTTATTTGCATTTCATGTTTAAATAAACAAGAGAATAACACATATTTAGCACCACATAACATGAATGACCATTTTGGCATCCTCCTATAAAGATTAGCTACCCACCACCAATGTCTTCTATTTTCACTTTTCTTTATTTCAAAAACAATTTTGTTTTAGTCCACTTTGCTGCAACAACAGACAATTAAAAGCAGTGTCTTAAAAGAGTAGCCATTTATTTCTCACTCACATCATATGCAGACAGTTACAGATCAACTTTAGCAGCTCTGCTATATGTGTCCGCTTATTCCAGTACCCAGGCTGAAGAAATAGCCCTTATTTAAAATATGCTGTTCTAGCAGCATCGGAAAAAGAGCAAAAAGGAAAGCCGAACCACACCCTTGTATTTGAAACTTTTGTTAAAACAGGCTTGTAGTATGTCTGCTCTTATTGCATTGGCTGAAGCTAGTCAAATGGTCAAGTAAACTGTAAATTGGGGAGGGATGAAAAAATCATCCCACAGGAGGTACAAGTCACATGGCAATAAGAGAGGGTGTATAATCCTCTAAAAGGGGATACGAATATTGAATTCTCAAGAACAGTATTGTGGTCCCCTTCCCCTTAGTAATGCTGAGGTTCTACTTTTTCCTTGACTTTTCTTTAATGACTGCTTCTCTTTCCAGCAACACTTTATTGTACATGAAGTTTTATTAATATATTATAACAAGGTAACTATTTCTCCTTCTTCACCTCCCCCCGACCCCTGCCCTAGACTAATAAGATGAAACTACAATAAAATCTTTGGAACACTTTTCTTTGTTTGTTTTCTGTCATAGGAATTGTAATGGTATCTTGACAGGGTTGTGGTTGCTTTGTCTCAATTGTTTCTAGATATTAGTCCATTGATTTTGGATTTCATGTGTTGCACTGATTCTGGTACGTTTCTTTTTCCTTCTTAGATAACTCATTTATTTCCAGAGGCTTATAAGAAATCACCTGTATCTTTAGAGTAAGGAACTTTTTTTTACCAGAAAATGCTTTGTTGTATTTCTTTTCTCATTAATTTCTCCTGAAATTCTGTGAACCAATTTAATCTACAGGCTTAAATCTTTCTTTGTACCAGGGTGATTTTTCTCCTATTAAATTTTCATCAGATATTGCCCCTTTTCCATCAGTATCTTTTTCTTCTTGTCACTAGCATAATTATCTTTGTACCACCATTTGCTAAGCACAGCCCTGGTTTATGCATAGGTTCTAGCACATTTAGTAATACCTCTCCCCTTTCACTCTTAAGTGTCCAGTTTTGATAATAAATTCTATGGTCAGGCTATCTATAAGTTTTGTATTCACATATAAATCTCCTAGAATTACAGATCATCTTTTCCTCATAATATTTATATGTAGTTGATTGAACTGTTAGCTCCAAAATTTCACCCCCTCCTTGTAGCTACATTTTCCACGTGATTACAGTTATTCCATCAGAGATGAAGTATACTTCCCACCCCTTGACTTTGGGATCACTCACGTGATCTTTTTCTGGCCAATGAGATGTTTGCTGATGCAGTTCAAGCAAAACATGAAAAGTGCTTGTGCAATGGGGCTTTGTCCCTTGTTCCTTTTAATCACTAGGGGAAGAATATGCTCGAGCTAGCACACTGCTCAAAGGAGAATGAACCACCTCTGGACCAAAACTAGACCGAGTACACAATTCGCAGACATTTTCAACTGATCCCTGCTCACACCAGTGACTCCCAGGCAACAGATAAACGCATAAGTAAAAATAAACATTGTAAAAGCAAACAGACACTCTCTTTATATTTTGATATGTTTTAGTCATCTAGTGCTGCTGTAACAGAAATACCAAAAGCGGATGGCTTTAACAAAGAGAATTTTATTTCTTCGCAGTAAAGTAGGCTAAAAGTCCAAATTCAGGGCTTCAGCTCCAGGAGAAGACTTTCTCTCTCTGTCAGCTTTCTCATCAATCTTCCCCCTGACTAAGAGCTTCTCTGCGCAGGGACCCTGTGTCCAAATGACACACTTGCTCCCGGCACTACTTTCTTGGTGGTATGAGGTCCCCAACTCTCTGCTTGCTTCCCTTTCCTTTTATCACACCCCAGGGAAACTCCCTTTACATTGGGTCAAGGATGTGACCTGGGTAAGGGTGGTTTACAATCCCACCCTAATCCTCTTTAACATAAAATTACAATCACAAAATGGAGGACAACCATAGAATACTGGGAATCTTGGCCTAGCCAACCTGATATACACACTTTCGGGGAGACATAATTCAATCCATACCATATGTTTTATAAAATATTTCTTCCATTTGAAATTTCAAATCACTTAGCTGATTTTTAATAGTGAAGATTGGCTGTTTATCATCCACTGTTTTGTGTGTGTGTGTGTATGTGTATGTCTGTGTGTGTATGATTTAAGGGAAAACATGTTTCCTAAGCCCCAGAAAGATTTGCTGTCCTCTCCCGGAAATCATTTTCTATCCATCAGCTCCATTTCAATAGGTATGTTTTCTGTTTTTTCTAACTGATTTATAAACTCTATTTCTTGGATTATTTTAAATGGTGTGTTATTTTTGTCAACTCACTTGGGCTTATGTTTTAGTGATAGCATATTACTGATGTTGTTGGTCTCACAATGGTCAGAAGGTGAAATTATTTCTTCCTTCATGAACTAGTGTTGTAGAACCAAGAAAGATGCAGAGCATTCTTTGACATGGCTCCTGGAGAGCGTCTTCTGGTGTACCTCTTTCCCCTACACTCCCAAGATCAAACTTAGGGAGCCTTTAGCTAACTCCATCAGGCTACTCAATCAACATTTACTTTCTTCTTGAGAATATAATAGACTAAATACATTCCATAATGGTAATGTCAAAATTCAACAAAAAGTACAAAGATTTCTAAGGGCCAAGGTCCTTCCAAGATTTTTTTCTTAATAATTCTTATTTGGGGCTCTAACATTGAGCTTCATAGGTTTGCACAAAAGGATAAAAGTTCCAGCTTTCTTATTCCAGGGGACTTCCACAGAACCCAAGGTTTTACTTCCCCCTAAGAACTTTAAACCTTAACATTAATTCAGAAGAGACAGGTGAATCAATATTTTTTAATCAGGAAAATAAGCTGTGTACAGATTGCCGTTTTCCTCTTTATAGTTTCTCACATCTATAACTGCCTTATATGATCCATCTCACCCTTCTGTATGGCTCTGTTAATCTACTATTCTTCAAAGGCAGATTTTTGCTACTATTAATTTCGTCTACTCATTCCCTTCTTTCATATTTACTCTTCAAACCTCTCCAATTGGGCTTCCACCATCAAAATTCTCAGAGATCTCTATGCCCATAAGCCTACTGGGTGCTTTTGAGGCCTCTTTTTAATTGATGTATAAGCATCATTCTCCATGGTTGCTCATTCTCTCCCTTAAATCTTTGCTGTTTACCCTCTATGATGACAAAACGTCCTGTAATTTTTTCTTTGTTTGCTTTTAAGTTTTTCTTCCCCTCCCTCCTTTAAAAGTTTTACCTTAATCAGAGCTGTGTTATGGATCATTTTTTCATAATACTGTATATTAGTTTCATAAATAACCCAATTAAACCTAATCTCTATTTTCTAAATTTAAATTTAAATGCTATTGATCCTCAGCTCTCTATTTCTAGTTGAGGACTTTCTTCACTCCAGAATTTCGATGTGTCCAAGGCTTCTTATACTAGATTCTTAAGGATACTGTAATAAAATATTAAAAACCAGGTGGCTTACAAGAACAGAAATTTATTTTCTTACAGTTTAGAAGTCTAGTAGTCAAAATCCAAGGTATGGGCAGGGCCACGTTCTCTGTGAAGGCTCTAGGAAATGATCCTTTCTTTTCTCTCCCAGCTTCTTATAGCACCAGACATTGCTTGGCATATCGATGCATCATCACATGGGCTTATTTCTTCAGTCTTTCTCTCTGTATCTCCTCTCTTTTGTAAGGACACCACTCAGAAACGATTAAGCCTAACCTACTCCAGTATGATCTCATGTTAACTTAAATGATCTTTACATCTTCAAAGACCCTATTTCAAAACAAGATTAAATTCACAGGTACATCAGAATTACCTAGGTTAGATCTTCAACATATCTTTTTGGTAGACACAGTCTAATACATAACAGACTTCAAGTAAAACTCAAGCACGTTGCCCCCATTCTTCTCTGTAAACCCCACACACTGAAATTCAGTTAATAAAACCTAGGCATCATCTTTGACCACTGTCACAACCCAGTTTATGAATTCCTGAGTCTTATCAACTTTTCTAACTATCTTACAAGTCTTTCTCACCACCACCATCTCAGTATCACTGGCATTGCTCACTTAAAATATTCTAGTAGCACCTTATTTGGCGTCTTTTTAAATTCTCATGAACACAAAACAAATCAGGTCATTTTTCCCTATTTAAGTCCTTTTAATAACTTCTATTTTACTTTAAAAAATGTGAACAATATGACCATGTTTAGGGTGGTTCTACCTGTATCATTCTGCTATACAGTTTTTCTTTTCTCTCTTTAATTTGGCTACAGTGGCCTCTCCTCAGTTCTTCATATGTCATTGACTCAAGAAATATGCTTAAACCTAAATGTTTCTGCGTGTGCCCTAGTGAACCTGAACCCATTGCTGCCAAGTCAATTCTGACTCATAGTGACCCTATAGGACAGAGTAAGACTGCCCCGTAGAGTTTCCAAGGAGCAGCTGGTAGATTCAAATCGCCAACCTTTTGGTTAGCAGCCGAGCTCTTAACCACCACATTGGACTCCACCAGCTGCTCCTTGGAAATCCTATGGGGCAGTTCTATTCTGTCCTATATTGTCTCTATGAGTTGGAATACACTCCAAGGCAACATTTTTTAAAAAAATTTTTAACTCTTATTTGTCTTGCAAGTTTCAGTTAATGCATCATTTCCAAAAAGAAAAATTCCTTGACATACCAGACCAAGGTAAATACTTGAATAGCTCTCTTTCACAATTCCTTGAACATTTGTTATCACTGAATAAATTATTGTCAATTATTTATTTAATATACCTTCTAGTAGATAGTCTTTAAGTTTCCTGAGGCAACAGATCATGTATGATTCATTTAACCCTATGTATCCAGTAACTAATAAAATCATTAAATATTGATTGACTGACTAATTCATGTAACTTGAACAATATATGTGTCAAATTTAAAATATAGATTTACATCTGTGGGAGGAAAATAATACTGGAAAATGGAACATGGGAGTGAATTTTTCTTTAAATCTCTCTGTCAGTTTCTATCTTCCCCGATCCTCTTTTACATTCAGTCTCAAGTATTCACTACAAAGAAGTGGAATATATTTTTACTTACAGTGCATGCTATACAAGCAATTTTATCTCATGCATAACTCTTCAAGCATGTGGTCTATATTAACTTCTTGAAGTTTCTACCTGTGTGCTTATGCTAAAATCATAGCAGCCACAAAATTTGTGGGACGCAGTGAAAGCAGTGCTTAGAGGAAAATTTACAGCATTAAATTAGTATACTGGAAAAATAGAGATCTAAAATCAATAATCTAAGCTTCCACCTTAGGATACCCAATAAAGAAGAACAAATTAAATCCAAAGTAAGAAAAATAAAAGAAATAATAAAAAGTAGAGCAGAAATCAATGAAACAGAAAAATAATAGAGAAAATCAATGAAACCAAAAGCTGATTCTTTGAAAAGATTGATAAATTGATAAACCTCTGGAAATGCTAACCAAGAAAAAAGGGAGAAGACACACAAATTATTAATATTAGAAATGAATGAGAGACAACCACAACTAATTCTATGAACAAAAAGGAGAATAAAAGAAAAGTATGAACAACTCTGGGCATTGGTGGTTCAGCGGTAGAATTCTCACTTTCCATGCAGAACACCTGGTTTCGATTTTCAGTCAATGCACTTCCAACATCCATCTGTCACTGAAAGCTCATGTGTTATTATGCTGGACGGATTTCAGCAGAGCTTCCAGACTAAGACAGAACAGCAAGAAAGGCCAGGCAAACTCACACAAAGAGAAATCAATAATCTTAATAGGCCTATTTCTATTAAAAAATTGAAATTGACAATTAATTACATTCCAACAGTGGTAGCTCCAGATTTTTTTTTCTTGTGAATTCTACCAAGCACTTAAAAAAGAACACAAATCCATCTCAAATTCTTCCAAAAAATAGAAGACGAGGGAACACTTAGTTTCTGAGGCAAGGGTTACCCTAATGCCAAAACTCAACAAAGATATTACTAAGAAGGAGATGAATATCTCTCATGAGACAGATGGAAAAATTCTCAACAAAATATTAACAAGCCAAATCGAAAAATGTATAAAGGGATTTATACACTATGACCAAGTTCAATTTATACAAGGTTGATCAACACTTGAAAATCAATGAACGTAATTCACCATATCAACCAGCTGTTGTTGTTAGGTCTGTTGAGTCAGTTCTGACTCAAAGCAACCCTATGTACAACAAAATGAAATACTGCTCAGTCCTGCACCATCCTCATGCTAAAAGGGAAAAATTATATGATCGTATCAGTAGATTTAGAAAATGCACTTGACAAAATTTATCACCCATTCATGATAAAAGCTCCCAGTAAATTAAGAGTAGAGAACTACCACAACTTGACAAACAACATCTACAAAAAACCTAAAGCTAACATCCTACTTAGTGATGAGAAACTGGATGCTTTTCCCCTAAAATTGGGAACCAGACAAAAGATGTTCACTCGCACCACTCATATCCAACATTGTGTGGGAAATCATAGCTACTAACATTAGAGACAAAAAGGAAATAAAAGTGTACAAATTAGGAAGGAAGAAATGGAATTGTCTTTCTTTTCAGGTGATATAATTATCTATGAAAAAATTGGCAAAAAATTCCTGGAATTGATAAATGATTATAACAAGGTAGCAAGATGCAAGGTTAATTTACAAGTCAATTGATTTACTATATAACAGCAATGATCAATTGAAATTTGAAATTAAAAACACAACACCGTTTACATTAGTATCCCAAAACCGAAATACTTAGGTATATGTCATACAAATAGGTTCAATATCTATATGAAGAAAACTATGAAACTCTGGTGAATGAAATCAAAGAAAGTCTAAATAAATGGAAAGATATTCCATGTTCATGGATGGGAAGATTTAATATTATTAAGATGTCAATTCTTTTCAACTTGATCTACAGATTCAGTGCAACCTCAATCAATATCTCAGAAAAGTATTTTGTGGATATCAACAAACCGATTAAAAAATTTATGTGAAAGGCAAAAGACCCAGAATACCCAAGATAATACTAAGAAGAACAGTATTAGACAGAGTTAGAGGACTGACAGTGTTCAACTTCAAGGCTTATTATAAAGCTTCTGTGATCAAGACAGTGTAGCACTGGTAAAAGAATTAACAAACAGATCATTGGAGCAGAATAGAGTGCAGAAATAGATCCACACAAATGTAGTAAACTGATCTTCAACAAAAACACAGGGAAGTCAATGGAGAAAGAAACGAATGATACTGGAACAACTGAACACACACATGCAAAATAATAATGAATCTACACAGAGAACTTACAACGCTCACAAAAAATAATTCAAATGGATCAGAAACCTCATTTTAAAACACAAAACTATGAAAATTCTAGAAGTCATCATAGATGAAAATCTAGGTGATCTTGGTTTGGGTGATGAATTTTTAGATACAACACAAAAAGCACCATTCATGAAAGACAAAAATTAGTAAGTTGGACTTCATTAATATTAAAAATTTCTACTCTGAGAAAGTCATAGTTAAGAGACTCAAACTACAAGCCACAGTTTGGGAGAAAATACTAGCAAAACATATATTTGATTGAGTACTTATATCCAAGATATATAAAGAACACTTAAAACTCAACAAAAAGAAAGTGTGTGAGGAACTTTTAAATTCTGAAGTGCCGGTAGGTCTAACTAGGGAGATTTCAGGACTAAAATTAAGCACTCCATTCAGAAATTAAACTGAGGATTTTACTTTTACACTCCTGATAACCGTTCAGCTTCTGTTAAAGTTGCCTTTTGGAAAACAAAGCTCAGTCTTGCTTGTTATGTCAAGAATGTTCCCTCAACTGGCCTTAGAAAAAGCTTCATTAAGTTGTTAAATTAGACCTTACAGATAAACATGTTGGTTTATCTACCTTAAGAAGTTCCCCAGCAAGCACCTAGGCATTATCTTTTTTCGCTCAGCTAAATAAGCAGAGTTTATTTACACTTTCCTAACTAATGGTCAGTTCTGTATCCCAAGGTTCCAATTAAGTTGGCCCAGCTGCAAATATAGCACTAATTTCCATATCACTAAATTTTTTTTTGTTGAAATTGTTTATATTTTTCCTTTTGGAAACATTGCCTTAGCTAAATTGTATCAAGTATGAGAGTTGTGTTAGACTAAGAACTGATGTAAAGAAAGTTTCACACTTAATTACCACCCTTGTAAATCTCACCTCCTTTCCTGCCATTGCTATGATGTGAAGTTATTATCTGTTCTCACTCTACTGGTTAAATATCTCTTGTTTTACCCGTAAGGCAGAGTATACCGTTAAAACCAAACTGAACGCATGCTCTCCCATGGCACATTCCTTTAATAAGTTTTATTTATTTAAATATAGAATTACAATGTTGGTCCAGTGACTTCACAAGGACAAAAGCTAACAACTCAATTGCAAAATGAACAAAAGATCAGGACAGACATTTCAACTAAAAGACAGATGGCAAATAAGCATATTAAAAGATTCTCAGCATTATATGTCATTACCCCTACCCATTGCCATACAGTGGATTCCGACTCATAGCAACTGTATAGGACAGAGTAGAATTACCCCCTAGGGTTTCCAGGGAGCGGCTCATGGATTCGAGCCGCCGACCTTTTCATTAGCAGCCATAGCTCTTAACCATTGTGCCACCAGGGCTCCCTATATGTCATTAGACAATTGTAAATTAAAACAGCAAGATACTGCTATACAGCTATCTGAATGGGTGAAATCCAAAACACTGACAACATCAAATACTGGAGAGGATGCGGAGCAACAGGAACTCTCATTCATTGCTGGTGGGAATATAAAATGGTACAGCCACTTTTGAAGGCAGTTCAGCAGTTTCTTATAAAGCTAAATATAGATTTACCACACAATCCAGCAATCATGTTTCTAGGTATTCACTCAAGTAAGATGAAAACTATGTCCACATAAAAACCTGCACACAAATGTTTATAGCTATTTTATTTAGACTTCTTAAAAATTGGAAGCCATCAAAATGTCTTTCAACAGGTAAGTGGATAAACAAACTATGTTATATCCATACTTAGGAGTGAAAATATCGGTGGTTGTCACGGGTTGAGGGGGAGGGGAGAACGATGAACAGGTGGAGCGCAGGGCATTTTTAGGACATTGAAACAATTCTGCATGATACTGTAGTGGTGGACAGGTGACACTATGCATTTGTTAAAATCCATAGGACTGTAAAAAACAAACTGTGAACCCTAATGTAAACTATGGACTTTAGTTAATAATAATGTATTATATTGATTCATCAGTTGTAACAAATATATCACAGGAATGCAAGATATTAATAATAGGAGGAAGGCAGTAGGTGGGAACTTTCTATACTTTCTGCACAATTATTCCGTAAACCTAAAACCTAAAGCCTATTAAAAATTTAAAAAAAAAATCTAGCATCAAAAATTATTTTTGCATATGTTAGGTTGTATTTTAATTAGTTTAGTTTTCCATATGATTCAGCATCATTGTTAAAAAAAAAAAAAGAAAGAAAAACAGATGCGGCATTTCTCCTGACAAACTCTGCTAATAAAGTACTTCCTTTATCTCACAAATTTGGATGATAGCTACTTCACACCAGCATTATGAGGATTAAATGGAAAGAATATGAAAACATTTTATGAAATTAACTGGTATTAAATTTAGTTATTATTATATTTACCTTATTTTTGTGCAAACATTGTATTAAAATTTTTTCTGTATATTACTCATGATCATACTTCAACTAAACATAAGAAAAAAACACTGCCACTTGTTTTTCTGATCTCATGCATAATTATTTTTTAGAGAATGCATGTTCAGGGCCAGTGTAGGCAGTGCAATGTTAGTCAGAATCATTTGCTCATAAGTGACCATCTAATTAGCTAACAGAATACTTAAATTAGGGATCCTACCAGATCACAGCTAAAAGTTACTATCACTATAAATGTACTTGAGGGGGAGGACTCTGCTGAATAATTAAAGTAGCTAAATTATACCTCCATTACATTAGTGTGCATTTCACAAACTGTTCTTTAATTAACTTTTTTGGAAAGACATCTTTTCCCTTGGGATCTTTATTTAGGAACTATGATATTCCAGAACTAGACTTGCTGCCCTTTTAGAAAGCCATTCTTACAATTACCCTGGCAGTGAATTTTAATGTCCAGATCCTCCACGCTCTATGACCATTTAGGTAGGCTCTGAGACACAGTCCTAAAAAATTTATCACCAAGTGAGGCTCCAGACAGAGGATGTCATTTGTAGAATAATGAGAATAATACAATGGATGCCCATTTGTTCCAGCAATATTATGGTCTCTCCATAGCTATGATGTTATATCCCCTTGGAAACTTACTTATTGCTTCATCAAATTGAGGATCATGTTTTAATATTGCCAAGTAATACTTTTCCATGCAGCTAACATTTAATAGTAGATATATAACTTCTCTTACTGTTCCCATCGGAAAATACGGAATAATTATCAATTACTTATCTCTTATTTAAAATGTTCTCTGAAACAAAGGTTTAAAAGTTCTACGTATAAAATATTAATCACTAAAATTATTAATTATGAGATCAACTAAAATATTCAAGGCATTATAATGATAAGAGTTCTAAGTACAACTTAAATATATTCACTTCCAACTATGGAAGCTTGTCAGATAAAGCTAGTAAGTAATTAGAACTGTCTTTGAGCTCTTAAACTTCACCAACTACAATATCAAATCTAAATATACTATTTCAGCACATTTTCTCTGCAAAAATGAATTATTTTACTTTCATTTGACAATCATGCATACATAATTTCAAGCTGCTTATTGTTTTTATTCAGCAGTTTACACAGGAAAATTAAAGACATCGCTGAGCCCTGAGAAGCATGTCAGCACAACCAGCCATTTGTCCTAAAGAGAACATTGCTATGCTAAGTTGATTTTTACCACCACTGTATTTCAGAATATAAACAACAATACTGTATTCTTAGACTAAAAGCAACATTTAGCTGAAATAACAGTAGCATGTCAAAACAACTTGATCCATTTATTTTCAAAAGGAAAAGTGTAAATTTATAAAAGCATAAATAATGCTAATGTAATTGTTGTTGAAAATAGAAAAAAATATAATGCAAACATTTTCATAAGAAGCTTTAGAGGCAAGACAGACACTCCCAAACAGCAAAAATGTATTTAAAGTGAGATGCTGCTAAATAATTCATTGGGTGATAATCAGAAATAAAATATTTTGTATAAAATCTTAAAGAATGTTCAGTATCAAAGTGTATAGAATAATGCACACATTTTCTGAGGTGCTAAGAAAGGCTTTTGTGATTTTGGATTATATATCCAGAGGCATCATATTATGAAGATAGAAGATAATAGACCCTCACTATCCAATTTAGTTGTATTGCACTGAGAAAACTGCATTCCATTTTAGATACCTCATTTCTAACAAAATATATAAAGCCAGACAGATTTCTGAGAAGACCAAAAATAATGTTCAGGGATCTGGAGAGGGCATTTTTAATAAGATAATGTTCACAGCAGTCCTTTTCTCACCTCCCCAGAACATGATTTGATGTATGCTCAACATGGATTCTGTGTAAACACACAGCCCTTAGATAGAATAAAAGAAGTTTGCTAAAAATAAGATTATTTTCAAAAAATTTTCCAAACAGTAGAATTCAGTAAAAATCACCTTATCCAACACCGTTATTTAAAAACAAGGCTTTGTGACCCAGCGCTGTCATCCTTACACAAGTCGCTGGAGCCTGTTACTGTCAGCGCCAACATTAGAACTTCCGTTCATGAGAGTAAAAGTCTTTTTCCATTTGCCACACACTTCAAGTATTCCTAACTAGTGTTATTTTACTGAATTAAAAACTAAAAGTACCATTTTTTTTTTTTTTTTACAAATATATTTTGGACATAATAGTTAAGTGGGCTTTGGCATAAGCAGATTGATTTTAGTCCTCGTTCCATAAACTAGATGTTTGACCTTGGCCTAATTACTTGTGCTTCCTCTAAGTCTCAGGTCTCCTTTTTATAAAATAAGATTTTTATTAGTAGCAACTTCATAAGATTGTCAAGCTTACCATACAAGTAAATTCAAGTGCGATGGTTCATTTTATGTGTCAAGTTAGGTGGACAAGGGTGCTCAGTTGTTTGCTCAAACATTAGTCTAGATGATTCTATGAAGATGTTTTGTAGATATGATTTACATTCACAATCAGTTGGCTTTAAGTAAAGGAGATCAGTGGGTGGGCCTCATCGAATCAGCTGAAGGCCTTATGAACAAAAATTGAGGTTTCCCAGAGAAGAAAGGATTCTGTCTCAAGACCATAACATAGAATTCCTGTCTTGGTTTCCAACCTGCTAGTCATATCAATGGATTCCAGACTCAGTACTAAGACATCAACTCTTTCCTGAGTTTCCAGCCTACTGGCCTGCCATATAAACACCAAACTTCCTAGCCCCAGAGTAAGTCAATTTCTTAAAATCTGTTATCATAGATAGATAGGTAGACAGATAAATAGACAAACAGATAGGTGGACGGACAGACGGATGGATAGATAGATAGACAGCTAGATAGATAGATGAGAGTCCTGGTGGTACAGTGGTTAAGTGCTCAACTGCTAACCAAAAAGATTGGCAGTTCAAACCCACAAGTTGCTCCACAGGAGAAAGATGTGCTAGTCTGCTTCCATAAAGATTATAGCCTTGGAAACACTATTGGGCAGTTGTACCCTGTTCTACATGGTCCCTGTGAGTTGAAATCCACTCGACAGCAAGGGTTTTATATACCGTACTTTTATGCAGATAACACGTACCCTCTGTGTTTGTTTGCCAACTGCAGCCTCCCTGAGCAAAGTATTTTCGCAGATGCTGCTATGCCAATTTTTTTACACGTTGCTATAAGTACAACTGCATAGAGGATTTAGGAAAATACCTTGTGATGGGAGGGCACGGTTGGCAAACAAATCTAGAAGGTGCATGTTCTTTGTATAAAAATACGGTATATAAAATGGATTGACACGGTATCTGCAACAATGGTCTCAAGCATTACAATGATTGTGAGGATGGCGCAGGACCAGGCTGTGTTTCGTTCTGTTGTACATAGGGTCGCTAGAGTTGAAACTGACTTGACAGCACCTAACAACAACAACATTGTATAGTGTGTGTATGTTGAGAAAGAATTAGTTAACCAAGGAAGCATCTTTAATAGCCAGACTAATCACTAAAATAATACAAAATAATGTACAACTGAAAATCTAGGAGATAGGCAAAAAGAAAAAAGAACAGAAACAGAAGAGATGGAAAAATTAATTAGTAAGATAGTAGACATATACTCAAATGAATCAGTAATTAAACATTAAATGAACTGAATAATACAAGGTTGTCAGACAGGATACAAAAACAAAAATCAAGTATATTTTGCTTACAATACAGACACCTTAAATATGAAGACATAGAAAATTTAAATGTAAAATATACAAGCCTATATAACATGTACTCAGTAATCAAAAGAAAGCTTGTGTGGAGTAAAAGAAAGTTTTATTACTATTGATGAAGAGGAAAGTTTCATAATGATACATGAGCCAATTTGATAGATGTATAACCACCCTAAATTTGTATACACACACAAACATAGCTTTAAAAGTAAACACTGACATGTCATATAGGAGAAGTAGACAAAACAACAGTCAGAATGGGAATTTTAGCACAACTCTCTTAGTAAGTGATGGGACAAACTGACCAAAGCATCAGGAAAGAACGAGACTATTTGAACAGCATGATTAAACGATTCAATCAAGTAGACATTCATAGGCTGTTTCACTCATATTCTTTATAAGTTCACATGGATCATTTTCAAATTGGAACATTCATTCCACCACAAATTAAGTCTCAACAACTTTCAGATGACTGAAATTACTCGGAGTTTGTTCTCTGCCTACAGAAGAATTAAACTAGATACCAGTAATAAAAAGGTAACTGGAAAAATTATAGAACGTTTTAAAATAAATACATTTTTATATAATCCATGAGCCAATAAGAAAATTAAAAAAAAAAAATTTCTGTATTAGGTGATAATAGAAGGATCCCTGGTCATAGCGGTTAAGCACTTGGTTGCTAACTGAAAGGTCAGTGATTCGAAAACACTGCCCTCTCCACAGGAGAAAGATGTGTCAGTCTACTTCCATACAATTACAGCTTTGGAAACCTTATGGGGCAGTTCTCCTCTGTCCTATAGAGTCACTATGAGTTAGAATCGACTCCGCAGCAATGAGTTTATTTTGGTTCTGAGATGATAATGGAAATACATGCTTAAAGCTATGTTTAGAAGGAAAATTATAGCCATAAATGCTTCTTAGAAGACTAAAAATCAAAGCTCTTAGTATCCATCTTCACGAAACAGAAAGAGAAAAAATGAAATTATAAGACTAGAAATCAATGAAATAGGAAACAGACATACAACTGAAAAATCAGTAGGTCCTAAAGTTGGTTTGCTGAAAAGATTAATTTGTAAAAACCAGCATGACTTATTAAGAAAAAAAGAAGAAATTTACAAATCACTAATATGAATAAAAAGTAAACGTTATTCCAGATCTTAGAAATATTGTAAAGATTTTAAAGGACTGTTATCAACAACATTAGAAAAATAGATCTGAAATTTTAGATAAAATAGGAAAAGGTTTTGAAAAGCACAACTTCATAAAACTGACACAAGAATGAAAAAACATATGAATTTCCCGGTAACTCTTAAAGAAAATACATATGTACCTAAAAATCTAGCCACGAAGAAAACTCCTGATCTAAATAGCTTTCCCTATGAATTACTACAAACATTGCATAAGAATTTACAGCAATCTTAAATGTTTCTATATACTAGGGAAAAAAATAGAGAAAATCCACAATTTATTTTATCAGGTCAGTATAAAGTTAATTACAAAACCTGACAAGATCATTATAAGAAAGAAAATTGAGGGTTGCCAATTAGGAAATTTAAATCCTTCACTATGGATTACACTTCAATATAAAGAAAACAAAAATCCTCACAACTGGACCAGTAAGCAACATCTTGATAAACGGAGAAAATATTGAAGTTGTCAAGGATTTCATTTTATTTGGATCCACAATCAACACCCATGGAAGCAGCAGTCAGGAAATCAAAAGACGCATTGCACTGGGCAAATCTGCTGCAAAAGACGTCTTTAAAGTGTTGAAAAGCAAAGATGTAACCTTGAAGACTAAGGTATGCCTGACCCAAGCCATGGTATTTTCAATCTTCTCATATGCATGTGAAAGCTGGACAATGAATAAGGAAGACTGAAGAAGAATTGACACCTTCAAATTGTGGTGTTGGCAAAGAATATTGAATATACCTTGGACTGCCAAAAAAACGAACAAAACTGTTTTGGAAGAAGTACAACCAGAATGCTCCTTAGAAGGAAGGATGGTGAGACTACATCTTATACACTTTGGACACATTGTCAGGCGGGACCAGTCCCTGGAGAAAGACATCATGCTTGGTAAAGTACAGGGTCAGTGAAAAAGAGGAAGACCCTCAAGGCAGTAGATTGACACAGTAGCTGCAACAATGGGCTCAAGCATAATGATTGTGAGCATGGCACAGGACTGGACATTGTTTGGTTCTGTGGTGCATGGGGTTGCTATGAGTCAGAACTGACTTGACAGACCCTAACAACAACAAAACAATTAGGAAAAAAATGAAAATGATACTTCAACCATTCACATGGCATATAAAAAATCAATTCAATATATATTATAGACATAAATATAAAAGATAAACCATGACACAAAAGAATACCTTATTAATTTTGGCTTAAGTAGACTGCTTAATTAAAACTTATGTATGTTAAAAGACACCACTAATACAGTGAAGACAGTCTGTAGTCTGATGAAGGATATTTGTGATACAAATTACCAACGAAGGACTAATATCTAGAGCATATAAAGAATTTCCGCATATCTATATATATTTTAAAAAATACAACCCACTTAAAACAAATCAAAAAAATCAATAGGCACTTCACAAAAGAGAATAATGATCAACAAGCAAGCATATGAAATGGTGCACAAACTTATCATTCATAAAAGAAATGAGATACAAATACACACTCATCAGAATGGCTAAAAATAAAATGACTGACATCATCTATGAATGGTTAAGAGCTAAGCAACTGGAATCCACACACATTTCTAAAGCAGTGTGAATTGGTTTAACCAGTTTGGAAAAACATTTGACAGCATCTACTAAAACTGAATGTAAACATTGCCTGTGAATCAGAAATTCTTATATTTGTATCATAAGACACTTCTAGTAGTGTTTTATTAGTATTATTCTGATAGCTAAAAACTGAAAGCAACAAAAATGTCCAGTGAGTGCAGAATGGATAGATTATATTATATTTATATAACGGAATCTTATATAACAAAGAAAGGAGTAACCTATTGTAGTTAAAAACCTGTTTGAATCACAAACATTATGTTGAGAGAAAGAAGTCGGACACAAAAGAATCCAAATAATATCATTCTTTTTTTTGTTTCAATGTTTTTTAACAGGTACAACACATCTCTGTTCAGATTCAGGGCAGTACTACCTTTAAGGAAGTAGAAAGAATATCAAGGGGCTTCTGGGTACTGGCACTGTTCAATCTTTTTTTTTTTTTTAACCTGAGTTGTGTTCACACTAGGTGAATTTATAGAGCTCTACACTCTATGACACGCATTTTTTCAGTATGTGGGTTATATTATAAGTGTAAAATATGTGAATACAAGTATATATTATTCTCTTGAATATTTTCTCTGGATTCTTGCTTCCTAAAAAGTTTTCAGGTCCCTGTTTGGCTTTTGATGCCCCTCTTCTTAGAGGTTCATTTATAGTTTTGAGTCTTTCTCTGCCAACTTTTCAGCAGACACTTAATAAAATATCTGTTCAAGGGCTACTGGCAAAGAATTTCTGATCATGATATTCTACAGAAAACATGCCTCTTTTCATTTTCTCGGAAGAACACATCTCCCATCTCATCTCCTCAAAAGCTTTTTAAAAGTACTTTTCCAAGAAACTCATGACTAACATCATTATTTTGATGTGAAAACAGCTAACATCTGTGGCTTAGGGGAAAAAAATAAAACATGTTTCTGAAAGAACTTCTTCCATGTACTATACAAGTTTTACTGTATCAATGCTTGTAGTTAGAAAGAATCTGTTCTCATTTTTTTTTTTTCCCAGCTTATGCCAGAAAGAGAAAGAAAGCATTAACTCTGCTTGTTCATTGTTCACTTTTGTCAATTATGATGACTGGCCTTCAGAAACTGGATACTGGTTTGTCTGGAATTAATTATCAATTATTTTTTCTTTCTTTTGATTTATGAAATACCCTGAGGGTCATCCTAGAAAAATTTTTACCCTGTACCTTCCATAAATTCTTTGGATGGATGGATACATGATTAAAACTATTTCTCTGCTCTATTTCTTAGAGACATTTGTATCTAAGGGAATATAAATTTAAAGCATCTTAGTATAAAATGTTATCTTAGTTATCTAGTGCTGTTATAACAGAAATACCACAAGTGCATGAATTTAACAAAGAGAAATTTATTCTCCCACATTCGAGGAGGCTAGAAGTCCGAATTCAGGGTACCAGCTCCAGGGAAAGACTTTCTGTCTGTGTGGTTTCTGAGGGAAGGTCCTTGTCATCAGTCTTCCCTGATCTAGGAGCTTCTCAGTGCACGGACCCTGGGTCCAAAGAACATGCTCCAATCCAGCACTTATTTCTTGATGGTATGAGATCCCTCTCCTCTGCTCGCTTCTCTCATGTGTCTCAAAAGAGATTGACTCAAGATACAACCTAATCCTGTAGACTGAGTCCTGCCTTATTAAAATCATAGAGGTTAGGATTTACAACACATAGGATAATCACAACAAATCACAGAATGGTGGACAACAACACAGTACTGGAAATCATGGCCTAACCGAGTTGACACACATTTTTTTGGGGACACAGTTCAATCCATAACAAAGGTGAAGGGACTATAGTGATCATTTAGTCTATTCTCTTCTACCATATATTAGGAGTCATCCAGAAACTGTTTTATACGTTCCTGCTAAAAATAATTTTCACTATTAAATGCTGTTAATTCTTGGAGAGAAATAGAAATGTCTCTCTTATACTGAGCCTTAAATTTCTGCCTTTTCCATACTAGAAGGTTATATGGATTGAATTGTGTCCCTTAAAAAGGTATGTTGAAGTTCTAACTCCTGTACTTTAAATGTGAGTTTGACTTTGTTTGGAAATAAGATCTTTGAAGATGTTATCAGTTAGGCTAACATGAGGTCACATTAGGGTGAAGTGTGTCCTATTCTATACGACTTGTGTCCTTATTTAAAAAAAAAAGGAGGCGCTATATAGAGACAAGAGGAAAGTGAAAGGAAGGCTATGTGATGATAGCAGCAGATACAGCTACAAGCCAACGAACACCATGAATTGCCGGGAGCCATCAGATGCTAGGAAAGAGACATGGAACAGTTTCTTGCTCAGTAACCTCGAAGGAATCAAAGTACCTGATACCCTGATTTGAACTTCTAGACTTCAGAACTGTGAGACAGTAAATTATGTTCTTATAAAAACCCAATTTGTGGTATTTTTTACTGCAGCCTTAGGAAATCAATACAAATACGTTTGGCAATCTCCAAAATCGTAGTTTTTTTTTTTTTTTTTTTTTCCTGCTTTCTTCACTGATATATCCCAAATACCTAGAACAGTTATTGACACAGAATAGGAACTCAGTAAATATTTGTGAATAAATGAATCTATCTTTCACATAACAGACCTCCAAATATTTGAGGACAGCTTTCATATATGAGATGGATTGACACAGTGGCTACAATAATGGGCTCAAACGTAACAATGATTGTGAGGATGGTGCAGGACAGGGAAGTGTTTTGTTCTGTTGTACATAGGGTTGCTATCAGTTGGAACCAACTCAAAGGTATCTGACAACAACATAATTACTCTCATGACACAGTTTCCCCTATTAAATTTATTTCTTTTAAACAAGCATGCCATTTTTCTAAGGCACTGTCCTATAATGATATTGTCCTTTAATAACATCCCTGAAAACATTTTTATCTGTTTGTATCATCCCTATATTTTGTTCTAGAATCATTTATTTGTTACTGTGCAGTTATTTACCAATCCAAGTGTGTACCAGCTTTGTTTTAGGGGCAACATATGCAAAGACTGCCCTCATGGATTTCACATTATGTTTTAGAACTTATATCAGGTGAAATGTCCTTTATACCAAATACCAAGGTCACCACCTTGAGAAATAATGTTTCCATTCTCCTAAATCCAATGTTGGTTAAAGTTACACATTTTTAAGTCAATTTTCCGATATTTCCTGGTATTACGCATGCAGTTAAAACACAGGGGATCTTGTGTCTAGATCAAATATCCATGGCTAAGGAACATTCTAAAGTCTCCCAATTATTTCTGCTCAATATGAGGAGGATTAAAGTTTTCTAATCCCATCTCCCTCTTAGACACTGACATCTTTAAATGCTGCTTCAGTCAACAATGGCATGAAATTCAGCTACTGCTTTGTTTTCCACAGCAAAAATAATGTAGTCAAACGTTTAATACATTTCACTGACGTTTGGGAAAATCTTGCTTTCAAGTCATGAAGTGTGTGACCTTCCAGATCTCACTGTTTGCTCTGTTCTCTCCTCATTCCTTCCTTCTACATTGTAACCACAAGCTCTATGTTTTTGTTCCTGCATGATGCCGTTTGGCATTTTCTCTCAAGAAAATACTTGAAACTAGCTGATTCCAGGTATCTCTTAGGGATGGGAGAGAGGATGACTTCCAGGCATTCATCAAATTATTATTATTTTGCCCAATAAAAATCATTTTCTCTTTTGAATAAACACTGGTTCAAACTATATTGTTATTTCCTTCAAAGAATTAAATACATACATATGCATTTATACTTGTATATTTTTTAAATTTATACCAAGTTGGGAATACTGTATTTTACACAACTTTGTAGCAATATCATTTAATGGAAGACGAAGTAGAAACTAGATAATCTAATACATAATAAGGCAATGAATCAATTATCTTAAGTCTTTTTAAAATATTTTATTTTATTTTATGTTCACTCCATGGAATTTTATATAGAATGTTGAATACATATATTTTTTTCTTGATATTAAAATATTCTCAATAAATATTTCTATCTTTCTTCCAGTCAAGTTGAAGCTGCTCTATTTTAATTGTTGTTGTTGTTAGATGCCATCTAGTTGGTTCTGACTCATAGAGACCCTATGTACGACAGAACAAAACACTGCCAGTCCCTTGTCACCCTCTAAATCCTTGCTACTTTTGAGCCCATTGTTACAGTCACTGTGTCAATCCATTTTGTCTATGAATTTCTTCTTTTTCGCTGACCCTCTACCTGGCTAAGCATGATGTCCTGACTGTTCTCCCATGATAACATGTCCAAAGTACATGAGAGGAAGTCTCGCCATCCTCACTTCCTAGGAGCTCTCTGGCTGTACTTCTCCCTAGACAGACTTGTTAAAGAGATCAGTTCTGTGGTCTTCTTTATTCATTGTCCAGCTTTTGCATGTATATGAGGCAATTGAAAATATCATGGCATGGGTCAGGTGCACCTTAGCCCTCAAAGTGACATCTTTGCTTTTCAGCACTTTAAAGAGGACTTTTGCAGTAGATTTGCCCAATGCAATATGTCGTTTGATTTCTGGACTACTGCTTCCATGAATGGTGATTGTGGATCCAAGTAAAATGAAATCCTTGAAGACTTCAATATTTTCTCTATTTATCATGATTTTGCTTAATAAAGGTCCAGTTGTAAGGATTTTTTATTTCTTTATGATGAGGTATAATCCATACTGAAGGCTGTGGTCCTTGATTTTCATCAGTAGGTGCTTCAAGTCCTCTTCATTTTCAGCAAACAACGTTGTGTCATTTGCATATTGCAGGTTATTAAAGATTCTTCCTCCAAACCTGATGCTGCATTTTTCTCTGTGTAGTCCAGCTTCCAGGATTATTTATTCAGCATACGGATTGAATAAGTATGGTGAAAGGATACAACCTTGACACACACCTTTTCTGATTTTAAACCACACAGTAACCCCTTGTTATGTTCTACTAATAGCCTCTTGGTCTATGTACAGGTTCTGCATGAGCACAATTTAATGTTCTGAAATTCCCATTCTTCGAAATGTTATCCATAATTTGTTATGGTCCACACAGTCAAATACCTTTGAATAGTCATAAAACACGAGTAAACATCTTTTTGAGATTCTCTGCTTTCAGCCAAGATTCACCTGACATCAACAATGATATCCCTTGTTCCACGTCCTCTTCTGAATCCAGCTTGATTTTCTGGCAGCTGTTGATGTATTGCTGCAACTTTTTTTTTTTTTTTTTTTAATTATCTTCAGCAAAATTTTACTTGTGTATTGATATTGTTCAACAATTTCTGCATTCCGTTGGATCATGTTTCTTTGTAATAGGCATAAATATGGATCTCTTCCAGTTGGTTAGCTAGATAGCTGTCTGCCAAATTTCTTGGCATAGACAAGGGAGAACTTCCAGTGTTGCATCCATTTCTTACATGTTGAGATTTAAGGGAAGTATTTTACAGCTGGAGCCCTGGTGGCACAGAGGTTAAGCGCTTTGCTGTTAATTGAAAGTTCAGTGATTTCAACCCACCTGCAGCTGTGTGGGAGAAAGAAGTGGTAGTCTGTTTTCTTAAAGATTTACAGCCTTGGAAACACTATAGAGCAGTTCTGCTCTGTCTTGGAGGGTCTCTATGAGTCAGAATTGACTCAACAGCAGTGGGTTTGGTTTTGATGTTTATTTTATTGCTAGAATGATATATACCTTAAAATCTTCTGAGTAAGCTATTCTCTATTGTACTCTCTGATAGCATAAATATTACATTTTGTTTGGTTAATTAATCCACCATCTTATAAAAAAAAATTAAAAACAAAAAAAAGAAATACTTGCTACTGAGTCATTTTCTGCTCATGGTGACCCGATGTGTATCTGATTAGAACTGCACTCCATAAGATTTTCAATGACTGTGACATTTCAGAAAGAGATTCCAAGTTCTTTCTTCTCAGGCATCTCTGGGTGGACTCGAACAGCCAATCTTTTGGTTAGTAGCCAAGCACTTAACTGTTTGGACCACCCAACAACTCTAATCTATCATAGTACAAGCTATAATATGCATTGTACATGATTAGCAAACAGACATATTGAAATTCTAAAGCAAACTTTTATTTACCAAGAACAATAATTACTATGGTTATATGACAATAATGTAAAGTTTATCTACATTATTTTCATCCACTAATAATCCATCTATCAAATGTACTATACAAAATTTATTTATCATTGCAAAATATTATAAGTTAAGCCAAATTTAGTTTTATGGGAGGTAAGTAAAAAGGAAGACAGAATTAGTTGAGATCAATACCATTAGCTCCTCAGAAAAAGGTCAATAGTGTGAAGAGAAAACTTTTAAGAAGCTTTATTCTGGCATGTTAAATAGAGAAACCTCATCAAATATATGGATATAGAATGTTATGTCTTTTGATTGGAAGAGACAAATCTAACGAGATTCAAATAGGATTTCAGAGAACAATGAGAAACCTCTCATTTGGGATCCTGTTAGAGAAAGCTGGGCAGAAGTGACTTGCCACAGCATATGTATTAAAGCCACATTTCTATGGCACACTCACTAATAAAGCTGGAAAAGAATAATATATACAGAAATATTTTCATTCCTCTTTCTAACCAAATTCTCACAAATTACTTCAAAACTAAATATTTCAAAACCTTGAGGTAGAAGAAATTCACCAGTAAATGAATTACTGTTGTTTTTGTTAAGCATTCCAAGAAGAATGTATATTTATTACATTAATTCTGTTTAAGTTTGACCATAGTGAAAGCCTTCATATCAAAGAATTCTACTCTGTTTTTTTTATTAACAAACGAATGTTGTCTACTTACTACTACTCATTTGGTATACCAGACACGAGGGATACACAGGAATATAAACTGTGGTCTCTGCAGTCAGAGACCTTAGAGTAGATTCAGAGAAAGAGGCAAAAAAAAAAATTACTAATGACAGCACAGTGGAATAAGTGAGATAATAAGGATATGCAAAGACTACACTAGGGAACGGCGGGGAGAAAAAAAATATTTCATTTGAATTATAAAAAGGATTTATTTAAGTTAAGAAAAAACTAATGCCAAATAGAGGAAAAAGCACGTGTAAAAGTAGCAAGGCATTAGTGAGTTGGAATGGACTGGTATTGGCTGTTTTGAATCAGACAATCGTATGGTCTACTATGCCAGGAATGACAAAAAGAAAAGGAATGACATTGCATTCACTGTCAAAAAGAACATTTCAAGATCTATCCTGGAATACAATGCTGGCAGTGATAGGACAATATCCATATGCCTACAAGGAAGTCAAGTTAGTATGACCATTATTCAAATTAAAGCACCAACAAAGATGAAGACATTGAAGATTTTTACTAACTTCTGCAGTCTGAACTGATCAAGCATGCAATCATAGTGCATTAATAATTACTGGTGATTGGAATACAAAACTTGGAAACAAAGATGAAGGATTAGCACGAGGAAAATATGGCCTTAGTGACAAAAACACCTCCAAAGATGGCATAATAGAGTTTTTCAAGACCAATGAGTTATTTATTGGAAATCCTTTCTTCAACAACATGAATGGCAACATACACATGGATCTCACCAGATAGAATACACAGGAATCAAATCAACGCCTATGGAAAGAGATGATGCAGAAGCTCAATACCATCAGTCAGAACAAGTCCAGTGGTGGACTGCAGAACAGACCATCAATTGCTCGTATTTAAGTTCAAGTTGAAGCTGAAGAAAATTAAAATAAGTTCACAAGAGCCAAAACAAGACCTTGAGTATATCTCACCTAAATTTAGAGACTGTCAAAAGAATAGTTTTGACAAATTGAACACTAATGACTAAAGACCAGATGAGTGGTGGGATGACATCAAGCACATCATACAGGAGGAAAGCAAAAGGTCATTAAAAAGACAAGAAAGAAAGAAAAAAAAACAAAATGGATGTCAAAAGAGACTCTGAAAAATGTACAGTAGCTAAAGGGAATTGAAGAAGTAATGAAGTAAAAGAGCCAAACAGATTTCAAAGGGTAGCTAGAGAAGAAAAATAAAAGTACTATAATGAAATGTGCAAAGATCTGGAGTTAGAAAACCAAAAGGAAAGAACATGCTGGGCATTTCTCAAACTGAAAGAACTGAAGAAAACACTCAAGACTTGAGTTGCAATATTGAAAGATTCTATGGGAAAAATATTGAATGATGCGGGAAGCATCAAAAGAAGATGGAAGGAAAACACAGAGTCACTGTAGTAAAAAATATTGGGTAACTTTCAGCCATTTCAAGAGGTAGCGTATGATCAAGGATCAGTGGTATTGAAGGGAGAAGTCCAAGCTGCACTGAAGGCATTGGCAAAAAACAAGGCTCCAGGAATTGACAGAATACCAATTGAGACATTTCAACAAATGGATGCAATGCTGGAAGTGTTCATTCATCTATGCCAAGAAATTTGGAAGATAGCTACTAGGCCAACCTACTAGAAGAGATCTATATATGTGCCCATTCCAAAGAGAGGTGATCCAATAGAATGCAGAAATTATTGGACAATATCATTAATATTACGCACAAGAAAATTTTGCTAAAGGTAATTCAAAAACAGTTGCAGCAGTACATTAACAGGGAACTGCCGAAATCCAAGCCAGACTCAGAACCGGATGTGGAACAAGGGATATTATTACTGATGTTGGATGGATTCTGGTTGAAAGCAGACAATACCAGAAAGATGCTTACCTGTGTTTTATTGATTATTCAAAGGCATTTGACTATGTGGATTGTAACAAATTATAGATAACATTTCAAAGAATGGGAATTCAAGAACACTGAATTATGCTCGTATAGAACCTGTACATAGACTAAGAGGCAGTTGTTCAAATACAATAAAGGTATACTGTGTGGTTTAAAATTAGGAAAATGTGCATCATGGTTTTATCCTTTCCCTATACTTATTCAACATATATGATGAGCAAATAATCCTAGAAAGTGGACTATATGAAGAAGAACGGGGCATCAGTATTGGAGGAAGATTCATTAACAACCTTCAACATGCAGATGACACAACATTGCTTGCTGGATGAGAAGGGTATGTGAAGTGCTTGCTGATGAAGATCAAAGATTACAGCATTCAGTATGGATTATACCTCAACATAAAGAAAACAAACATCCTAACAACTGAACCAATAAATAGCATCATGATAAATGGAGAAAAGATTGAAATTGTCAAGGGTTTCATTTTACTTGGATCCACAATCAAAGCTCACGGAAGCAGCCGTCAAGAAATTAAGTGTCATATAACATTGGGTAAATCTGCTGTAAAAGACATCATTAAAGTTTGAAAAAACAAAGATGTCCCTTTGAGGACTAAGGTGTGCCTGTCCAAAGCCATGGTATTTTCAATTGCCTCATATGCATGTGAAAGCTGGACAATAAATAAGGAAGACAGAAGAAGAATTGATACCTCTGAATTATAGTGTTGGTGAAGAATACTGAATATACTATGGGCTTCCAGAAGAACGAACAAGTCTATCTTGGAAGAAGTAGCTAGAGTGCTCCTTTGAAGTGAGGATGGAAAGACTTTGTCTTAAGTACTTTGAACATGTTATCAAGAGGGACCAGTTCTTGGAGAAGGACGTCATGTTTGGTAAGGCAGAGACTCAGCAAATAATAGAAAAGCCCTCAATGAAATGGGTTGACACAGTTGCTCTAACGATGGGCTCAGACATAACAATGACTGTGAGGATGGCACAGGACTGGACAGTGTTTCGTTCTGTTGTACCTAGAGTATCTGACTCGATAGCACCTAATAACAACAACAACAGCAGCAAGTAACTGCTTGGATATGTACTGGCGGGGAGCTTGGGGGTGGCTGCCATGGACATCCTCAAATGATAGGGTTGGCAACAAGGTGTAGGTATAGGGGTAGAGTTCACCAAGAAAGAAGGATTACAATGTGGTACATATTGCAAGAAAAATATAATAAGTTTACTTTTGGACACACAAGTGATGATGTCCAAGAGAGAATGGCCATAATTTTTGAAACTCAGTAAATCAGTGTGGACTAGATATATAAGTGATTTTCTAGAGCAAGTATGTGCAAAATAAGGACCTATAGGCCCTTGCTGAACACCTAATTTTAAGATATGTGAAGTGTAAATAGAAACTTGGATAAGATCTAAGAGGGAGCATTGGATAAAAACACAGAATTCAGGGAAAGAGGGAGTTTCAAGTTAAAAAATAAATTCAATAAATTCTTGCTGCAGGGATGTCAATAAGCTATGGGTTAAAATATTTCTTTGAATTTAACTAGGATCAGTTAGTGAATTAGAGGGACCAGTTTTACTGCTACGGAAACCACAGATGCAAGATTGCAGCTGGATTTAAAAAATGGTGAAATTTGGAAGTTACATGTATAAAATATATTTCTCAAAATGGTGGGAGGAAAAAAAAAAGGTGCAAGTTACGGTAATATAACAACCAGAATGTTCTGTATTATGCGGCCCTAATGTCTCACTGGTTAAAATACCTACAGTTTATTTCTTGCTTTGGCTTCATGTCCATCTCAGGTCAGCAGAGGTCTCTGATCCACACTGTCCTCACTCAGGATCCAAATTAATGGAGCCTCCAAATTATGAAATCATCATGGCATTAAGGAAAAAAAGATGGAACAAAATGTGCTCCGAATCTTAAAGGCTTCTACCCAGAGGTGACATATGTCACATTTGCTTGCACAAATACCATGGTTAAAGCAAGTCATGTGTTCAAGCGGGTCGGAGTTCAATTTACTCTCTCCCAAGGAGAAAAAAACAACAGGAATATTGATGGAAACAGTAAAAACTACGGAAGACTATTCTTGTTAACAAATATTCTGTTCACTCTCCTTCCTGAACACTTGCTTTACTCACCTCAGCTATAAGTTTCATTCAATCACGGTGTCAGACTGAAAGTGTAAGTTCTGTAGATGAAAAGGCCTTTCTGCTAGATTGATAAATGGAAGTTTTTAGATCAAGATAACTGTGGCTACTCTTGAAGATTTATGAATTCAGAAAGACATGTTATCTGCCCCCACCAACACACCCCAATAAACATTGGTAGAAGAAGACCTGGATAACTATAATAAATACTCCCATTTAGAAAACAGAAGAATGTAACATACATCAGAAACCAATTCTTCTTTGCCACTATCTTCCATGGCCACAATTGATATGGACATCAGGGAATATGCTCTCTTTGGGTGCTGCAAATTGTTCTCAGATTACTTTTGGTCCATAGGTATTCGGAGCCAAGAGTCATTTCAAGTTTCACACAACCACAGCCTCTTATGGTCCAAGCTGGCAGTACTTTGACAATACATTCTCTTAAAAAAAATAAAAACTCAGCTGGAGTCTTATCAGTTTGATGCCAGTCACTTTCGTTTTCATATGTCAGTATGCACACTTAAAATTTCTTTCTGTAAATGAATATCATGCTATATTTCTCTCTTTCTCTCCCTCTCTCTTCTTCTTTCTCTCTGCCATGAATTTTGTATACCTTGAGCTTACCATTTTTGATAGATGCACACACATCACTTTTCTCTGTTCCCTAAGGCATTTTGCCCATTCAGAAGTATTTACTATATATCATAATCTTAATTAAACTGTTTTTCTGATGCACCTTAATCCAGTCAGTGGTTTTAAGTATGACTGTTATGGTCATGTCTTTAATTTTATTTTTACCCTGAGGCAACTTAATTGGCTGAAAATTTTGCTCTTTTTTTCCTCCCAGTTTCAAGGGTTAGTTTTAATCTATCTTTGTTCTTCAAAAGTTTCTTCAATTTTTTTTCCTGCTCTTCAAGGTAAAAAAAAAAAAAAATGTTTTTTTAACATTGCAACACATCCAGTTTCTGAAAGTTCCCCTTTATTTCTTCTTTTTTTAAACTTTCTTTTCTTTATTTCTTCTATAAAACTGGACAACGTATTTTGAGATCTTACTTTTCTTGTAATACCTTTCTAAATTTGTTAACAACAACCAATGAACTTTAATACTTTCTGTGTTTCAACCTTTTTCTTTTAGAACAATCTGCGCATTAAATGTGTGATCTGACTTCAAATGACATACAGTACTTTATCAAAAATTTTGCTTCTGTATAGTGTGGATCACTATCTTTTCAGTCTTAAGTACTTAACAATTTCCTATTTGCCCACCATATGAACAATGAGAAAATATCTTATATTTTTTAAGTTTTTATTATTTTAGTTCCCCCATTCTAGGAACCAATTTCTGTATTAATTATGCTTTGTTAAAAAAGAACCCCAAAATCTCAGAACGTATACAGAAAAGTTTCTTTCCTCATCACACCAATTATCTTTATCTCAAATCAGCCTGGGTATCTACACAACATTATCATCACATGGACCTCTGCTGACAAACAGCTAGTATCTGGAATATTACCTGTTGCATGAGAGGAATATTGAAAAATAGAGAATCCTGAGCTGCTCATAAAAGACTTTTGCTCTAAAGTAAGGTATATCACATTTCATTGGCAACCCTTCTACATGTCTGGAAGGAGGAGAATCTTAATATTGGTGAACTGCTCTGTTGGTCAGCATAGACCGTTTCTTCACTGAGGAGATATATTCAAAAGAGAATGAAATTAGGAAGATGGTCCAAAGTGTATAAGACATAATCTCACCATCCTTCCTTCTAAGGAGCATTCTGGTTGTACTTCTTCCAAGACAGATTTGTTCGTTCTTTTGGCACTCCATGGTATATTCAATATTCTTTGCCAACAACACAATTTGAAGGTGTCAATTTTTCCTCCGTCTTCTTTATTCAATGTGCAGCTTTCACATGCACATGAAGCAATTGAAAATTCTGTGGCTTGGGTCAGGTGTACCTCAGTCCTCAAGGTAACATCTTTGCTTTTTCACACTTTAATGAGGTCTTTTGCAGCAGATTTGCACAATGGAATGTGTCCTTTGATTTCTTGGCTGCTGCTTCCATGGGCATTGATTGTGGATCTAAGTAAAATGAAATCCTTGACAATTTCAATATTTTCTTTACCGTGATGTTGCTTACCAATCCAGTTGTGAGAATTTTTGTTTTCTTTATGTTAAGGTGTAATCCATACTAAAGGCTGTAGTCTTTGATCATCATCAGTAAGTGCTTCAAGTCCCCTTCATGTTCAGCAAGCAAGGTTGTGTAATCTGCATGTCAAAGGCTGTTAATGAATCTTCCTCCAATCCTGATGCCACATTCTTCTTCATATAGTCCAGCTTCTCGGATTATTTGCTCAGCATACAAATTGAATAAGTATGGGGAAGGAATACAACCTTGACACACACCTTCTCTGATTTTAAACCATGCACTATCCCTTAGTTCTGTTTGAACAACTGCTTTTTGGTCTATTTACAGGTTTTGCATGAGCACATTTAAGGTTCTGGAATTTCCGTTCTTTGAAATGTTATCCACAATTTCTTATGATCCCTACAGTTTAATGCCTTTCCACAGTCAATAAAATACAGGTAAACATCTTTCTGGTATTTTCTGCTTTCAGCCAAGATCCATCTGACATCAGCAATGATATCCCTTATTCCATGTCCTTGTATGAATCTGGCTTGAATTTCTGGCAGTTCCCTGTTGATATACTGCTGCAACCATTTTTGAATTATCAGCAAAATTTTAATTACTTGTTCAATAATTTCTGCATTCTACTGGATCACTTCTCTTTGAAATGGGCACGTATATGGATATCTTCCAGTCAGTTGGCCAGGTAACTGTCATTCAAATTTCTTGGCATAGACAAATGAGAACTTCTAGCATTGCATCCGTTTGTTGAATCATCTCTATTGGTATTGCATCAATTCCTGGGGCCTTGTTTTTCGCCCGTGCCTTCAGTGCAGCTTGGACTTCTTCCTTCAGTACTATTGGTTCTTGATCATATGCTACCTCCTGAAGTGGTTGAATGTCGACCAATTCTTTTTGATATAGTGACTCTGTAATCTTTCCATCTTCTTTTGAAGTTTCTTTCTTCATTCAATTTTTTGCCTATTGAATCCTTTAATGTTGCAACTCAACTCTTGAATTTCTTTTTCAGTTCTTTACGCTTGAGAAATGCCAAGTGTGTTCCTCCCTTTTCATTTTCTATTTCAGGTCTTTGCACATTTCTTTATAATACTTTGCTTTCTGTTCTCTAGCAGCTCTTTGAAATCTTCTGTTCAGTTCTTTTACTTCATTTTTTCTTCCCTTCACTTTACCTACTCTACATGCATGAGCAAGTTTCAGAGTATCTTCTAACATCCATTTTGGTCTTTCTTTCCTGTCTTTTTAACGACCTTTTGATCTCTTCATATGTGATGTCCTTGATGTCATCCCACAACATGGTCTTCAGTCATTAGTGTTTAATGCATCAGTTCTATTCTTGAAACGGTCTCTAAATTCAGGTGGGATATACTCAAGGTCACACTTTGGCTCCTGTGAACTTGTTTTAATTTTCTTCAGCTTTAACTTAAACTTATATGGTTGGAATTGACTCAACAGCAACGGGTTAACTTAAACTTTGATATGAGCAGCTGATGGTCTATTCTGCAATTGGCCCCTGGCCTTATTCTGACTGATGATATTGAGCTTCTCCCTTATCTCTTTCCACAGATATAGCTGATTTGTGTCCTGTGTATTTCATCTGGCAAGGTCCATGTGTATCATTGCCGTTTATATTGTTGAAAAAATGTACTTCCAATGACAGATTCATTGGTCTTGCAAAATTCTGTCATGTGATCCCCAGCATAATTTCCATTACCAAGGCCATATTATCCAACTTCTGATCCTTCTTCTTTGTTTCCAGCTTTCACATTCCAATCCCAAGTAGTCATCATTACATATTGATTGCATGTTTGACCAATTTCAGACTGCAGAAGTGGATAAAAATCTTCAATTTCTTCATCTTCAGCATTAATGATTGGTGAGTAAATTTGAATATTAGTTGTATTAACTGCTCTTCCTTGCAGGTGTATGGATATTATCCTATCACTGACAGTGTTGTACTTCAGGATAGATCTTGCATATTCTTTTTGACAATGAATGCAACACCATTCATCTTTAGTTAGTCATTACCAACATAGTAACCATATGATTATTGTATTCAAAATGTCCAATACCAGTCCATTTCAGTTCTCTAATGCCTGGTACATTCGTCTTTATGTGTTGCATTTCATTTTTGCAACTTCAAATTTTCCTTGATTCAGACTTTGTACATTCCTTATCACAATTACTAATGACGTTTGCAGCTGTTTCTTCTCATTTTAAGTTGCGCCACATCAGCAAATGAATTTCCTGAAAGCTTTTCTCCTTTCACATCATTAAGACTGAGTCTACTTTGAGGAGTCAGCTCCTCCTTACTTGTGTTTTGAGTGCCTTCCAACCTGAGGGGCTCATTTTCCAGCAGTATATCAGACAATGTTCTACTGCTATCCATGAGGTTTTCACTGGCTAATTTCTTTCAGAAGTAGGCCGAGAGGTCTGTCTTCCTAGTCTATCTTGATCTGGAAGCTCCACTGAAATTTGTCCACCATGGATGTCTGTCATGGATTGAATTGTGTCCCCCAAAAATATCTGTCAACTTGGCTGGGTCATGATTCCCAGTATTGTATAATTGTGTACCATTTTGTAATCTTATGTGATTTCCTTATGTGTTATAAATTCAATCATTATGATCCAATAAGATGGATTAGTGGCAGTTATACTGATGAGGTATACAAGATTGGATAGTGTCTTAAGCCAATCTCTTTTCAGATATAAAAGAAAGAAGTAAGCAGAGACACATAGGAACCTCATACCACCAAGAAAGCAGTGCTGGGAGCAGAACACATCCTTTGGACCTGAGGTTCCTGCCCTGAGAAGCTCCCAGACCAAGGGAAGATTGATGCATCACAAGGACCTTCCTCCAGAGCTGACAGAGAGAGAAAGACTTCCCCTGGAGCTGGCACCCTGAATTTGGACTTGTAACCTACTAGACTGTGAGAGAATAAATTTCTCTTTGTTAAAGCCATCCACTTGTGGTATTTCTGTTATAGCAGCACTAGAAGACTGAGACATGGTCCCTGCTGGTATTTGAAATGCTGGTGGCATAGCTTACAGCATCACAGCAGCATACAAGCCACCACAATATGACAAAATGATATACAAGTTGTGGATATACATAAAGATAAATTTGAAAGTGTAGAAAATCATACCTGAGAACCAGGACTTTGTCATGAAAGATGAAATTGGAATGTAAAGATACTGGGTGCATGCAGTGCATTCAAAATGTCCTCTGTAGTCTGAGTTAATCCAATAATATCCTTCAGGAGAAAATTTCACCTAAAAGACATTCTGTTTTGTTAATAGGCACAGGTATTTCATCTCACAACTAAAATTGGGAACAAAAAATATAAACAGAGACTAAAGTTTGCATGTGAGCAAAAGGATCTTTCAGTGATTCTTGTCTGTCATGAAGATGAAGCTTATGAAGCAATTTAAAAATTCACATTGCAGCAAAAATGGCATAGTCTTTTTTATTTATTTTATTTTAGATGCTAGCTATCTTTTATTTCCTAAATAGATTCTCCTTAGCTTTCACTTGAGTGAGGATAGTGATTGACAAGAATCATTTTAAATGGAATAACATATAAACTTTTTATAAGATTTGCAATATCCTAGTGATAGTGATAAAAATCAAACGTAGAACTCACTTCCTAGAGCTTTTTCCTTCAGTATTTATAGCTTCACTTTTCAATAGATATTTTTAATGCCTAATGTGGGAGTCTAGTAAGCATTGTGGAGGATTCCAAAATGAATAAGGTACTGACTGTCTTTACAGAATGTATACTGTAAAAGAAGGATAAGACATATGCTTATGTATTTTATCACCTGCACTTCAAATTAGAATATAGGCACACAATTACACATCTTATTTATGTGAATTCTCACCTGTTCAGAGTAGCAGAAGGTTAACATATCTCTCAGTCTCCCACCTCTTTCACCCCTGTCCCAACTAAGTCATATAAGAACATGCAAGGCTTACTGAATCCAAGGCAGTCAATACTGATTTCAAACCCTCATAAGTAGTTGTCCATTATGTCTTGGGTCATGAAAGCAGCTCCTCACAAACTCAGTATGACCGCAAGGATCTCTTTGTCACAGAATAGCACAAAACCTGGACCCTCTGGCATATCCCACATGCAGGAAGGGGTAGCCGCCCTTGCCCTCAATTCCTTGTCAGATGCCACAGTGCTGGAGCAGGTCACTCCTTCCCCAGTCCCCTTGACTACAAGGGGAAATGCTTAGAATTAACTGAGTGAACAGGTATGTAAATTTGTACACTTAGTGTCATCATATGTGATAGAGCTCTGTGGATTATTGTTGATTTTCATCTTTTACAAAGGGCATTCTTGATAAAGGACACAATCCAAGGTTCAGAAAAATTGGATGAACTTTAGACAGTCGTATTAGCACTGAATATCCTGGCCAAAAATTGTCCCCATCTGCACATGTTAACAAAATCTTGGGACATTGTAAATGGACTGGCTGTCTGATCCTGCCAATGGCAGCAACAACAATTCCTTACCCAAAGTTTCTCCCTTTGGAGTAAAGAATTCTAGGAATCTCCTGCCTCACAGGAGTCTGTCTAGTTAAGAATATGGCCTTGCTCAAAGAGAAAGTCTGGCCTTTGCCCTCTACTCCTGGGAGGTAATCTTTGTCTATATGCCTTGGGCTAGCCAGATAGTAACGCTGTGATATAGTGCAAGGATTGACCACAGCCATATAGTATTAGAGTGGGAGCTAGCCCTCTCAGAAAGATCAGTAATGTGACGTAGGTTGGGATTTTTTGGGTCCCTCGGTATCAGTCAGCCTAGAGACTGAGTTCAACCATGTGGACAGTTGATCAATCAAGCAATCAATCAATCAATAATTCCTACATATGAAGCCCTAATAAAAACTGTGGACACCAAAGCACAGGTGAGCTTCCATGGTTGGTAAACTCTTTACATATTGTCACAATTTAATTCTAGAAATTTATCATGCCCTTACTTTATAGGACAACGAAAGCTTTTTGTTTGGAACTCTTTCAGAACCTGCCCTATGTGTCACTTCCTTTTTATGATTTAAGTCTGTATCTTTTTTTTTTGTAATAAACCACAACCATGTGTATAATAGTTTTCAGTGAGTTCTGTAAATTATCAAACCAAAGAGTGGTTTTGGGAGCCTTCTTAAACTTGTAAGTGGTATCAAAAGTGAATTAGGGACTATGCCCTCTAACTTTGCAATCTGGCTAACTCCAAGGTCATTCATATCTCTACACCCACTGAAGCCACAATACAAGTCTTCATCAAAACACTTCCTATCCACTTCAGAGCTCTGGACATCATTGATAGTGACCAAGGCACTCATTTATTCCTCAGAATACACAAAGCTTGGCTATTGAAAAAGGCACTCAATAGAACTTTCACATTTTTTACCAGCCTCAGGCTGCTGCACTCACAGCACATCGTCAAGGTTTACTTAAACAAGTTCAAACTCAATTAAATGAAAAATGACATATTTCAGTTATCAGCAAACAAACTTTAGGGATGAATTGTAATAAAGCATCTGACTCCATTTTTTGGGGTTTGACTGCAGAGAGCTTTTAAGTCTCACTCCTCTCTCTTACCCTCCTGCCCCACATCTGGGCAAACACATAAGAAAGACTGGATGCTCCCTCCTTTCACACCACATAAACCTCTTCCTACACATAGGAACACTCACCCTGGCCACACCTCTAACTGCAATAAAAATCCCAAGCCAGTCTCCTTTTCCTGCTTTCTCAAATCATCTTGACCTGCTTGGGAGCTGTCCTGTTCTCCCCAGAGTCTCATTATGTGGTGTTATGGCTGCAGGTGGGTGAAGGAGCAAGTTTTTAGCAGCCAGGCCAGAGACCTCCTTAACCAAAAACCAAACCCATTGCCTTTGAGTTGATTCTGACTCACAGTGACACTATAGGACAGGGAAGAACTGCCCCATAGGGTTTCCAAGGAGTGGCAGGTGGATTCCGACTGCCAACCTTTTAGTTAGCAGCTGAACGCTTAACCATGCATCAGTGCTCCAGAGAGCTCCTAGTATCCTAATATCAACTGATCTCAGTGAAAGGGCGAGGGAAACATTCAATCAATTACATTAACATTAGTCAATGGTTGATCTTCTATTCTTTTCCCTTCTCTTCTTCTTGTAAGCGTCGTTGTAATTAGCCTACCTCTAGCCATTTGCTTTTTTAGAGAATCATAAAGACACATTGCATTGGGCAAATCTGCTGCAAAAGACCTCTTTAACGTGTTAAAAGCAAAGATGCCACCTTGAGGACTAAGGTGTACCTGACCCAAGCCATGATATTTTCAATCGCCTCATATGCATGTGAAAGCTGGACAATGAATAAGGAAGAACAAAGAAGAATTGATGCCTTTGAATTGTGGTGTTGGCAAAGAATATTGAATACACCATTATCTTAGTCATCTAGCACTGCTATAACAGAAATACTACAAGTGTATGGCTTTAACAAAGAGAAATTTATTCTTTCACAGTTCAGTAGGCTATAAATCCAAATTCAGTGCATCAGCTCCAGGGGAAGGCTTTCTCTGTAGACTCTGGAGGAAGGTCCATGTCATCAGTCTTCCTTTAGTCTGGGAGCATCTCAGCACAGGAACCTTAGGTCCAAAGGACAAGCTCTGCTCCCGGTACTGCTTTCTTGGTGGTATGAGGTCCCCAACTCTCTGCTTGCTTCCCTTTCCTTTTGTTTCTTGTAAGATCAAAAGTGGTGCAGGCCACACCCTAGGGAAACTCCCTTTACATTGGATCAGGGATATACAATTTCTTCCTAATCCTCTTTAACATAAAGTTACAATCATGAAATGGAGGACAACCACACAATACTGGGAATCATGGCCCAGCCAAACTGATACACATTTTTGGGGGACATAATTCAATCCACGACAACCATGGACTGCCACAAGAATGAATAAATCTGTCTTGGAAGAAGTAAAACCAGAATGTTCCTTAGAAGCAAGTATGGCAAGAGTACATCTCACATACTTTGGACATGTTATCAGGAGGCATAATTCCCTGAGAAGGACATCATGCTTGGTAAAGTAGAGGGTCAGCAAAAAAGAGGAAGACCCTTAAGGAGATGGGTTGACACAGTGGCTGCAACAATGGGCTCAAGCATAACAACGATTGTGAGGATGGTGTAGGACTGGACAGTGTTTTGTTCTGTTGTGCATAGGGTCACTATAAGTCAGAACTGACTTAACGACACCAGACAATAACAACAACAACAACAAAAACTACAAACTGCAACTTCATAAATCTAGGCAATATTTGTACTTCTGAATCTCAATCTAAGAGACAAAACACATTGTAGAAATAACTAACTTAGAAGTGAGGAGAGAAGTTCCTCCTGATGGCCTACAGAGGTAGATACCAGTGAGAAGCAGTCCATCTTAGCACACAGAATTCTAGAAAGACCCAGTAATCAGATATACCAAACACCATTAAGGTGGAAATCAAGCAAGGCTGAAAACATGGCAATTACTTGAACGTCTATAGAAGACAACACCCAGGACATCATCCATACCCCCTTCCTGTTTAATCAAGTCACTACTGACTCTCAGTCTCTGCAAGAGACAAGCATATGATCTTTGGAGAAATTGATCTAGAAAGTTACAAGTATCAGAGATACCAGCCTCAGAGAGAATAGAAGTTACTTATTAAATTCAGGGGAACCAAAAGAAAGCCTATATTAAATGATAAGACCCATCCCCCTTCTTCTGCAAAATCCAAAAAGCTGGGAACAGGGTTAAATCTACTTCCAATGCAGAATACTGAATGATCCTTCTCTTAAAAAATGGAATTTCTCTGGGTGAAAAGATACAGAAAAATAGAAAAAGAATGCAGAGGATACATAGATAATGCAGAGTACCAAGAAATACACGTAGTATCATAAGAGAGAAAATAGATGTTATGGCATATAAGAAATAAGACCATTTTGTATAACAAAATAAAAAAAGAGAACAAGAGAGTTATCTTAAAATTAAAAACATAATACCTTAAATTTTAAAATTTATTTAAAAGTCTATAATGGAAATTTAAAGAAATCTCCCAGAGAAGAAAATATAGAGATGTACAAGAGAAAATAACAAAAAGAAAATTATAGAATCAGTCCAAAGATCCAACATCCCAATAATAGAAGCTCTCTAGGATACAGCAAAAGAAATTGTGGAATTATCAAAAAAATGTTTTAAAAAAATCCCTTGGAACAAATGAACCTTATTCTTTAGATTTCAAAGGCCCACCTAGTTTAAATAACAATGAATAATAATAATAATAGACCCAAACATAGATGCCTCATCATCAAATATGACAAAATATCTTAAAAGTTTACAGGTAAGTAACACATATCAAATGTAGGAGAACTAAGCTCTGAAATATTAGAAATTTGAAGACAATGGAGTAGTCCTCTCAAAATCCTAAAGTGAAATAATTTTCTACTTTATGAATGTTTGGAATTTACACACATTTTAATTACCTATGAAGAATAACAGATGTGACATACACACAGTATTTAAAAATGTAAAATATAATACTAAGAAAACAATTGAAATTCAAAATATTGCCCTGGGGAGTGGTTTTATTAATATGGGGAGTTGAAATTTTTCTTATATTTCATTTTTGTGAAATATATGCATGTATGGAAATATGTAAAAAGAAAAAAATCAATAAAATGTTTGTGAATCATGGAGGTTTGCTTTTGTTTTATCCAGCCATCCATTAAATATTTAGACAGAAATTTTAATATGTCCTAAACACTGGAGTCATCTGTTTTAACTTCTTTTATACAATCTTTTTGTTGAATGTGGTTGATGGAAAGAGGGGCAATATAATCAGTAAGAGGGGCAATATAATCAGTAATAATCATGGGTAGTTTTGTTTATGTTAGAAGCTTTAAACATATAAGGATTATTAGCCATATGAATAAACATATTTTTTTGAAATATATGCAAAAATAGCTTGCTGAGTGTTATCATTTATAATGTCTTTTTCATTTTTTCTTTTGCAAACAATAAAAATATGATTCTGGCTAGTTTCAGGAAAAAGATAAGTACTGTGAATATTTTGTTGCTTCACAGAAATGAAAGAAAAGCTAAAAAAGACTCAAAAGACACTGTGTACTATATAGTATACTAGTTGTCATCCAGTTGATTCTGACTCATAGTGACCCTATATGACAGAATAGAAATGCCCCATATAATATCTAAGGTTGTAATCTTTACAAAAGCAGATTGCCACATCTTTCTGTGGTGGAGCAGCTGGTGGGTTCAGCAGCCTAACTTTTGGTTAGCAGCTGAGTGCTTTAACCACTGTGCTGCCAGGGATCCTTTAAAAGAGACAATGACCACCTCTACGATCTGGATAGCAGAAATTAATAAATAATCTCATATAGATAGATGGATGGATGGATGGAAGGGTGGATAGACAGACAGACAGACAGACAGATAGCATCCCTAAGATTACTGAGCTACAATCATTTGACCATTCATGAGTTACTCTAAATAGTGAAGTTCTAAAGTACAGCTAATATAATTACAGCAAGTTCCCATTCATTGATTAAGGGTGTATGGTACATGTTTTGATTCTCAGCTTGACCAACATTACATACAATGGCAAAGAGATAACTCCCCCAAAAAAATCTTGGGAATTATTATCAAGTTAAAAAAAAAAATGAAAAGGAGATAGGAATAGACTTTGTGCACAAAATATCTAATTACTAACGCTCATTCCACTTGGACAGTGAGTTCCTTCAACATGGTTGTACCTTGGTAAACTGATTTAATTCTCCCTGAAATCCTATAACCTTCATTGTTAGCAACTACTCCTCCAAAAACTCAAAGCTTGTGTTTATTACTGTTACTGTTGAGACAAAATTAAATAATAAAATAAAATCCCTACTGTCCAATGTGACAAAATTTGTCTCTACTGTCAGGCCACACAGTCAAGCCAAGAAATAATGTCTGCGTGTTGGGAGCACAAATTTGTGGGTGATTGTTTTGGTTACTGCCAGTGTTAGTCTGTGTTTCCTGGTGATATTTCCTTAAAATCTTCAGTCCCAGTTTGCCTCAGTGTATGTTTCTTGCCAAACTCTTCAATTTCCTAAAGCCTTTAGGAGTTTCATGAAAATGACTGCAGACATGCGTACAAAGATAGCATACATATACAGGATCTATTTTCATTTGCGGCCCTACATGCAACATCAACATGATCCATTTGATTTTATGGACATATTTACATACTTCTCTCTTCTACTGTTAACTTACAAAATATAGATAGACTTTATTTTAATGTTTATTTTTATGCCACTCATGACATTTTATCTGCTGTTGCAATTGTGGGTGTTTCATTATTGTTTGTTTAGGTTTCCTATTTTGATTCCCAGTAGGAGCAAGTTGTGTATTCCTACTGTTCACAGATTGGGAGTGTAGAATTTCTAATGAAGTTTCTTCATGTTTACTTTTACTGTATGCCAAATGATGAGGCTTTATTACAGCAATTCCCTTGCTTGCCTTAAATCCTGTTATCCTGCACAGGGCAAATGCTTATTGGACTACAAAACCTTCACCAATCATCACAAATCGGAAATTAGATGGTTTGTTTATTAAAGGTACTGGGTCACTGCTAATCATTGAGTTTGTTATTGGCTATGTGTATTATTCATCCTGCTGGAACTCTTTATATATATATCTTTTAAGTGTAAGTTTCTAGGATTGTCCTAAACATGCTGATAATATTAAGAAACTTTATTTTGATTTACTGCATTGACCTTTCACTTTCAGATTTAAGCATTTTCTTCTCTCTGCAGGAGATTCATAAGTCAACCTTATGTGATGACATAACCTCCTATCTTCCACCCTGCATTGAATACCGTCAAGAATCCAAGTGTCAAGTTCATTTTACCTACCCAAGTGAAGCAGAAATTTTTCATCTGTTAAAATAAGTCTCACCTATTATGCTTTTCTTATGAAAACAGGAATTAGAGGAATTCACAGTGCTTGGTCTCAGGAAGGTCTAGTAGAAAACAAAAGTTCTAGAGACAACGTATATGAATATTGACCTTCTACTCACAAATCCAGCCAAATAGAGAAAGATGTCAAAGAATATGGCAATTTCTGAAAAATTAGGAAAAATTATTACTTCTCCCTTGGTGCCCTTGGAAAATGTAAGTGGGTCAAGTTGTTGGAAAAAATTCCCTTCTTTTTTCACCAAGGGAGAAACATCAGTGAAGAAAGGAAAGGGTTCACATCAACACTCCTCTACATCTAGAGGTACAACTCAAAGCTCATTTTATAGAGTTGCATTTGAATCTTCAAATGCTCACTATGCACAGGAGCTGTTCTACGTGGTACAGATAGAAAAGGAAGTAATTCAGAAAAGCACCTGTCTTTCTGGAGCTTACATCCTAAATCAGTAACTTGAATTACACATTTTTATTCTCTTGGAATGTTAGGGCTTCAGATCAGGAAAATCTAAAGGCCATGATTTTGGAAATTATCCAATACTATCTACAAATTTAAAATGTGAAGAAATGGGGGGCCATAAACCACTAGCCAAGTATTTTCTTTTGTCCAATTTAAGTTGTTATTTATTCTGAAATTCTGAGAAATTCAAGGGCAATAGGCATATGTCATCATCCTGCAAATTTCTGACAGAAGTTGGTAGTAGCTCAAGATACACTAATTATGTTGATATAAGACTGGTATGAACCAGCTTTCCAATATAAATGGAATTATCCCCAATTATATTTACTGATTCCTTCCTCTCTACTTGGAAAGTAGCCACCTACCATCCATCCAAAATGTTCATATCCTTAAAATCCAAAACTTGACACATATACTCTATAAGGAATACCTATAGAATATTTTACATATCTTTATTTTTATTCAACAAATATTTCTTGTATTTTTCAAAATCTACTACGTACCGGAAAGAATGTCAGAGACTTGTCATAAAACAGTTTGCAAGAAAAGCCCGATCTCTCCCTTCAAGGGGATTCTATTCTTGTGGGAAAGGCAGGAAATAAGGAATATGAATAAATAAAATAACTATAGATTGCGACAAAAATTATGAAATACTTAAAATTTTATAATAATTATGAAGGGCGCCATTATAAAAATGTCAAATAGAAACTACTTTGGATGGAGTGACGAGGACCTCTGAAGAGGTGATATTTATTTTGAGATGGAGAATGAGAAGGAATTAGTCATGTGACAAGTGATGAAAGAAGTGTTCCAGACATAGAGATTAGCAAATGCAAAGGTGGGAAGCAGGTTGGTATATTCCATGTTCTGTCAGATGCACCTTGTGTCAGTGCCATAGGTAAAATATTTGCATATTAGTGAGACTATTCAGCAAACATAAAATGAAAGAGAAAGAGTATAATAGAAAAAGTAAACTCCTTGATCCAGGTGAGAGGAGAAGGATTAAACCAGCGCTTCTCAAATTATAATGTGCTTATGAATCAGATTCTATTCTTCTTAAAATGCAGATTCTGATTCAGTTGATGTGGAGTGAGATGCAAGATTATGCATTTCTAACCAGAACTCAGATGATGTCATTATGGCTGGGTTTTGGACCACATTTTGAGTAGTAACAAGATTTTGAAACTCAAATGAAGGATGGATCTCTAACAAGAGGAGGGATATTGCGAGATAAAGGAAGAGGAAGAAGATGCGTACCGATGAAATCTGGAGTATAGATTTGGTGTTAGAAAGATAGAGAAATTCCAATATGTGTCTTGTCATTTCTCAATAAATATGAAACAAAACCAAATATGAGATGTGATGGGAAGAGTTTAAGTTTGAGAAGAGTGTAAAAGAGCATATTTCCTGGACAGAGTAAGCTTCCATTTGAGGTTGGTGTTCATTAATTTTTAGTAGAGCCAGTAAGCCTCAGTTGTTTGATTTGTTGTGTCAGTTTTCTGCTGTTTCCCTTCAGGAATAGACAAGCAGTTTCTTACCTTAAACCAAAGCTGAGTTTTGTCAAGTGTGTATGATAAAGGAAGAAAGAGCATAGTGAGGAGAGGGTGTTGGAAAAGGAATACATGACCATGATGAACCATGGAATCCAAGCTGCATAAGGAAGTAAATGAACAGTTGGGATAGTGAAAGTAAGAGGGGTGCTGGGTTCTTATTAAGTGAAAGAAATGTAGGAGTGGAAGTACCAGAGCAAAAAAAAACTAAACTCACTTCCATAGAGTTGATTTTGACCCACAGCAACACTATAACCCATAGGGTTTCCAAGGCTGTAAATCTTTATGGAAGCAGACTGCCACATTTTTCTTCCACAGACTGCCACGTCATTATCCTTCGGAGTGCCTGGTGGGTTCAAACTGCTGACCTTTCCATTAGTAACTAACTTGTTTAACCACTGTACCACCAGGGCTCCTTACTAAAAGTTTGAGACAAAGACTATGTTTTACTTTGTCTATTGTTTGAGACATAGTGTCAAATATTTAGAGCATACTTTTTAAAAACACTGTATTTTAGCTTGTCATTAAGACAAGACATTTAAATAAAAAGTTTGATTACTGTAAATCTTGAATCACATCTGTGTGATTATTATAAAAATATAGTAGAGAGGGTCATTAACTATACGATTGCTAGTGCTGCTACTACTGCTACAATGACGATGACAACGACAATGGTGAAGAATTGCTAACTCATGGTTATATACTATTCTAGTAATAGCTAGTAGTTTGTAAATATCTACTTTTAGTACCCCTAACTCTTAGTACATCATTTTATATACCTCTAATGACCTTACAAAGCTAGACATTGATTAATAAACAAATATTTATCAAGTGCCTTATCTATGGCACTTACTGATGAAGGTCAAAGACTATAGCCTTCAGTACGTATTACACTTGAATCTGAAGAACATAAAAATCCTCATAAATGAACTGATAAAGAACACCATAATAAGTGGGGAGGGGGGATGAAGTTGTCAAGTACTTCATTCTACTGGATCAGTATTCATTACCCATGGAAGCAACAGTCAAAAAATCAGAAGATGTATTGCACTGGGAAAATATGCTGCAAAAGACCCCATTAATGTTTTAAAAAGCAAAGATGTCATTTTGATGTCTAAGGTGTGTCTTACACGAAGTATGGTCTTTTCAGTCACCTCATATCCATGGGAATGCTGGACAATGAAAAAGGAAAACAGAAGAGGTTATGCATTCAAATCGTGTTGGCAATGAATATTGAATATATCATGGACTGCCAGGAGAACAAATAAATCAGTCTTAGAAGAAATACAAACAGAATGCTCCTTAGAAGCATTTATTTAATCCCAACATACCTTTAAAATATTTTGTTCTGTTGATTGCAAAAACGCTGAGTTAAAAAGTAAAGGAAGAAAGTTAATGACATAAGAAGTATATTTACAAAATACAAGGTGCTCACATTTGAAATCAGGTAGACTAAGATTTGAATTCAGGCTAAGCCACTACCCAAGTGAGTGTGACTTTGCCAAAAACATTTAACCAGTCTCATTGTCAGTTCCTTCATCTGTAAAATAAGAATAAATTAAGAGATTAAGTATATAATATACTTAGGGAGGAGCCTGAAATATAATACTAAAAATCACTAATAAGTATAGACTAGTGATTTGTGCCTGGCAATTTTCTAAGGACTTTTCACATGTTATTTGTTTAGTTAAAATTATGATCTTCATTTTACAGACTAGGCACAGAGAGATTACCTGATTTGACCAAGGTGACACAGCTAAGAAACTGAGGGTCCAGGTCTAAATTTATAAGGATCCCATATTAAAGCAGATGCTATATTGTCTCTAAAGAACTGTGATTTGGTAGCTATTCTCATTTTTTTAATGTTACACTAAAATAATGTCTTCTTATGAATTAATTGCAGAGTTATAATAATGAAAAACCATTTTTGACTTTTTCATCAGAGAACACAATCCTGAGTATATAATAGATGCCAAATAAGGACTGAATTTTTTTTTATAATTGCTTACACAGAAACCAAGACTTGGCAGTTATTTGTGAAAATTGTGTAATACTAGGTGGGAGGATAAAAAATCATAAAAGGTATTAATAATGTCTTTGAATATGTTTAAGAATGAAAATTTGTTTTATAAAGCCCTTAAATTCACCACTATCTTTTATTTATGATACCCTAGTATCTTCATATCTTTCAAAATGCCATTTTAATTAACATTACCCACATTATTTTCTCAGCACAAAAAAAATTATTTTCCTAATTCTAGTGTTCGAATCTATAAAGACCATTAATTAACTGCCCCACAGCTTTTTCTCTTTCATGGTCTATGATTTCTCTTCTTTTCTCTAGTTCCCAATATGAATGAATTTAATTAATTTCATGCCACCCCTTTGATTCCTCTCCAAGTCTTTCCCAAATATCATTCATTATTGGTTGTATTCCAGACTGGACACTGAACAATGAAAAAGTGTTCCCTGATGCAGAGAATCAGAGGATCACTTCAAGATGCAAAATTGATTTAATTATTAAAAGATAAAAGCTTCACTAAGCTACAAATATCCTCATCCCCATCTGTTATCTTCTCTAGAGTGTTTCTTGCTCCACAGTTTTGATTTTGATTTGATTTTGAAATTTGATATCCATTTTAAGATACTTAAAGCATCTTTGCTAGGGTATATATTCATTCACTTAAGTATGACTCAGAGCAGATAGAGAATACCTACTCTATATCCAGCACCATGAGGTCTGAGGTCCCAAAGAAGCAACTGAAATAGTTCTTGATCTTGAGGGACTTAGAAGAATTCACTGGAAGAGAAATATGGGTAAGAGACTAGGTTTTGTTTGATAACATATAAATATGCATATTCCCCATTTCCACTTCCGCAAGGGAGTTAATATTATTTTTCTAATAACAAAAGAATTAAGGTTTAGTACGAAGTAAAGAGGGATAAGCAAACCAAAACAAGAAAAAAGAAAATAATACTTTCAAATAAGTTCAGACTTAATCAAAACATAAATGTTTGGATCCTCTCCTATTGGACATTTTGTAGCAATATTGAAACGTATGACAATTTTTTAAAATTTTATCTCTTTAGTAAATTCCAGATAACCAAATGAAATATTCATTTTCCATTATTTACCTTAATATTTGTAATAAATGGACTCACGACATAACCTTAGATAACCAGGAGTATATGAAAAGCATAGCTATTGTATTTTTTTTTCTTTTTTGAATTGTGAATTTGGTGAAAAATCTTTTGCTTTGGAATATTTTTAATATGATTATAAGAAAAAATGTTCTCAATAATAATATAAAAACTTAAATATAGCATAAATTTAAATGCATTATCCTCACATAAAAACTAAAATATTGACATATTTGTATGTTTTCAATTGTTGTAGGGTAAAAACATAAAGTTTAGTAAAGCAAAAAAGAAAGTTTTATTTGGCATATATTCAAAAAGGCAAAAGTGGGAAATCAGACAAGCATATTGCCAGAGCCAAGTCTGCCCAAATCAAAGGAAATTACAAAACAGACAAAAGTGGGAAAATGGATAAGCATGCTGCCACAGGCGTATCTGCCCAACTCCAAGGAAATATTAAAGAATAGCTAAGAATGGGAAAATGGACAAGTATGCTGCTAGAGCCATGTCTGCTGTAGTCCAAGGAACATTACAGAGTCTTCAGTATATATTAACATTACAAATGGGCAAAACCATTGAAAGCTTCACCTTTTCACAGATTGGCTAGAAATTATGATCCTACATTCTGAATTGTCTTTCTTAACAATCATTGGTACTGTAACTGGAAGAACAGTCAGGTACTGCATCAGTAAGGACAGTCGGGAGGGTCTTCCAACAAATTTTGTATTCACTAAATGCTAATACCACATTTAATTTGAACAGAACAAGGGGATATTGCATGATTTAAAGTCAGGAAAGGTGAGTGTCAGGGTTATATCTTTTCCTCATACCTATTTCAATCTGTATGCTGAGAAAATAATCCAAGAAACTAGACTATATGAAGAGGAACATGGCATCAGGATTGGAGTAAGACTTATTAACAGCCTGTGTTATGCAGATAACACAACCTTGCTTGCTGAAAGTGAAGAGGACTTGAAGCACTTACTGATGAAGATCAAAGACCACAGCCTTCAGTGTCAATTACACCTCAACATAAAGAAAACAAAAATCCTCACAAATGTACCAACAAGCAACGTCATGATAAATGGAGAAAAGATTGAAGTTGTCAAGGATTTCATTTTACTTGGATCCACAATCAACATCCATGGAAGCAGAAGTCAAGAAATCAAAAGACACATTGTGTTGGGCAAATCTGCTGCAAAAGACCTCTTTAAAGTGTTGAAAAACAAAGATGTCACCTTGAAGACTAAGGTGCGCCTGACTCAAGCCATGGTATTTTCAATCACCTCATACGGATACGAAAGCTGGACAATGAATAAGGAAGACTGAAGGAGAATTGACACTTTTGAATTGTGGTGTTGACTGCCAAAAGAACAGACAAATCTGTCTTAAAAGAAGTACAACCAGAATGCTCTTAAGAAGCAAGAATGGTGAGACTACATCTCACATACTTTAGACATGTTATCAGGAGGGATCAGTCCCTGGAGAAGGACATCCTGCTTGGTAAAGTAGAGGATCAGGGAAAAAGAGGAAGACTTTCAACCAGATGGATTGACACAGTGGCTGCAATGATGGGCTCAATCATAATGACGACATGAGCATGGCACAGGACGGTGCGATGTTTCGTTCTGTGGTACACAGGGTTGCTATGAATTGGAACCAACTCGATGGCACCTAACAACGACAACAACAAATGCTAATAGAAAAAGAGTGGAAACTCTTTCGTATTCTGTTTGTTTGGTTTATGTGAAAGTTTCCCTAAAAGATATTTTCCAAGATTGTTCTAGCTATTGTCTTTATATCTCAGGGCTTGGTTGATGTGTCCTTGTGAGTCCTTGTGAGTCTAACTCCAACTTGGTCACATTCTCTATGCTCAAAGATAGGGAATAATTACTCCAATATTATTTCCTAAATCACAACTCAAAAAGTTTTCATAAATGTGCCCACATACTCTTTGTTTTATATAAATAGGACCATACTCTAAACACCTTTTATTAACGTTTTTTCATTAAATAATATATACATAATTGTTATATTTTCATTAATAATGAAATGTTAATAATAATGTCAAAAATAAATGCCTTCTTATATGTTTTTAGATGCCCTCAATAGGGTTCCAACTCAGTGACCCTATATACAACAGAATGAAACACTGCTTGGTCCTACACCATCCTCAAAATCCTTGCTGTGTTTGAACCGATTGTTACAGCCACTGTGTCATTCCACCTTGTTGAGGATCTTCATCTTCTTTACAAACCCTCTACTTTACCAAGGATGATGTCCTTCTCCAGCGACTGGTCCCTCCTGATAACATCTCCAAAGTAGATGAGACAAAGGCACACCATGTTCCCTTCTAAGGAGCATTCTGGCTATACTTCTTCCAAGACAAATGTTTTCATTCTTCTGGCAGTTCATAGTATGTTCAATATTCTTTGCCAACACCATAAATCAAAGGCATCAATTCTTCTTTGATCTTCCTTACTCTTGTCCAGCTTTCACATGCATATGAGGCTATTGAAAACACCATGGATTGGGTGAGGCACACCTTAGTCTTTGAAGTGACTTCTTTACTTTTTAACACTTTAAAGAGGTCTTTTGCAACAGATTTGCCCAATGCATTGCATCTTTTGATTTCTTGACTGCTGCTTCCCTGGGCGTTCATTGTAGATCCAAGTAAAATGAAATCCTGTTTATTTTGATGTTGCTTATTGGTCCAGGGTTGTGAAGATTTTTGTTTTCTTTATGTTGACGTGTAATCCATACTGAGGGCTGTGGTCTTTGATCTTCAAGTCCTCTTCACTTTCAGCAAGCAAGGTAGTGTCATTTAAATATTGCAGGTTGTTAATAAATCTTTCTCCAGTCCTGATGCTGCATTCTTCTTCATATCGTCCAGCTTCTTTGATTATTTGCTCAGCATACAGATTGAATAACGATGGCGAAAGGATACAACCCTGGCACACCTTTCCTAACGTTAGATACACAGTGTCGCCTTGTTCTGTGTGCCTCTTGGTTTATGCACAGTTCCTCATGAGCACAATTAAGTGTTCTGGAATTCCCATTCTTCACAATGTTATCCATAATTTGTTATGATCCGCACAGTCGAATGCCTTTGAATAGTCAACAAAACTCAGGTAAATATCTTTCTGTTATTTTCTGCTTTCAGCCAGGATCTATCAGACATCAGCAATGATCTCCCTTGTTCCATGTCCTCTTCTGAATATGGCTTGAATTTCTGGCAGTTACCTGTCCATGTACTGCTGCAACTGCTTTTGAATGATCTTCAGCAAAATATTGCTTGTGTGTGATATTAATGATATTGTTCGATAACTTCTGCATTCTGTTGGGTCACCTTTCTTTGGAATGGGTACTGTTATGGATCTCTTCCAGTCAGTTGGCCAGGTAGCTCTCTTTCAAATTTCTTGGCATGGATGAGTGAGTACTTCCAGTGCTACATCCCTTTGTTGAAACATCTCAGTTGGCATTCTGTCAATTCCTGGAACCCTGTTTTTTGCCAATGCCTTCAGTGCAGCTTGGACTTCTTCCTTCAGTACTATCTTTATCATATGCTACCTCTTGATATATTTGAACATCAACCAATTCTTTTTGGTACTGTGACTCTGTGTATTTCTTCCATCTTCTTTTGATGCTTCCTGCTTCATTGAATATTTTCCCAGTAGAATCCTTCAATATTACAACTTGATTGAATTTTTTCTTTAGTTCTTTTAGCTTGAGAAATGCCAAGTGTGTTCTTTCCTTTTGGTTTTCTATCTCCAGCTCTTTGCACATGTCATAATACTTTACTACGTCTTCTCAAGCTGCAGTTTGAAATCTTCTGTTTAGCTCTTTTACTTCATCATTTCTTCCTTTCACTTTAGCTACTCTGCATTCAAGAGCAACTTTCAGAGTCTCTTCTGGTATCCATTTTGGTCTTTTCTTTCTTTCCGTCTTTTCAATGACCTTTTGCTTTCTTCATGTATGATGTCCTTGATGTTATCCTACAACTCACCTGGTCTTGGGGTCTTCAGTGTTCATTGATTTCTTATATAGTATCCCATTACATAGCTATACATAATTCATTAAATCAATGCTCAATTGATGGGAAATTACTTTATTTTCATGATTTTCTTATGTATAGATAATATTGTAAAGAATACTCTCCTAAGGAGCAACTTCTAGTCATGGAATTGCTTTTGAAATCTACATTATGCATTTTGTTAAATTGCCCACTTAAACAATTGTACTGAAATATTGTTCCATCTGAAGATTTTTTTATTGCTACTGTGTAAAGCTAAGTATTTTTTTGAAAGTGCTAATGTTTATGAGTTATAATAACTTAAGCCAGCACAATATTTAATGAGTAAGGTTTTGTTTTTCTTGGCTACTAACATGCAGTCTACATTAGACAGTAGAATAAAATGCATCAGGTATATGATTAATAAAAAATAAATCTGTGTTGCTTTCAGAAGTCTATTCCATGCTATTGATTTAATTTTTTTTAACAAGTAAGCATATGTAGAAGTATAAGAAATCCAATCTAAGAATTGCTATCTTGGTTTTTCCATCAAATGACATTCAGTAACCCTGTAATGTGTCTTCCAGCAGTTCCTATTAAAAAAGAAAATCAATTTATTTTTCCTACAAAGAAAATGGAGCTTATTGTATCTATCATAAAGTTGCTGCTATTTGATCTACAATGTAGACTCTATTTGAAATCCCTTTTAGTCTATGTACTTCATATCATTTTATTCATGGCCGCAAAAACATGTAGAAAGTAAAAGAGAGAAGGTTATTGTAAACAAAAACAAATCCACTACACTTTCCACCTCATTGTGAGTACTATTGTTACGGCAATTAAACTTCTAAAAAAATACATGAAATGAAAGATTATCTCACCTTAAGAAATGATTTGAGTAGTAATAACAACTACTACTTTAAAATCAATTATTGATGTCCAGTGTTTTTCTTTTCCCCTGATCTAAGGTTTGTAAAATATTGTTGCTACATTTCTTCAAGTTTTATTTTTAAATCATAAAAATATAAATTTCAGATGTGTCAGGCTGTTCCCAGTAGTTTTTCTGCCAGCAGCTAGATATCAGCAAACATGAAGATGGTGTTGATTGTATTATTTCCTCACAGTCTTTGGAACCATTATATGTAATATCAGTTTGAAATTGAAAAGATGGTTTAGAAACATCAGTAACAGCAATGTTTTTGTTATTAGGTGTCACTGAGTTTGTTCCAACTCATGGTGACCTTATGCACAACGGAACAAAACACTGCCCTGTCCTGCGACTTTCCCACAATTGTTCTTTGCTATGTTTGAGCCCATTCTGCAGCCACTGTGTCAATTCATTTTGTTGAGGGTCTTTTTTTTTTTCACTGACCCTCTGTCTTACCAAGCATGAGGTCCTTCTGCTGGGACTGGTCCCTCCTGATAATATGTCCAAAGTACATGAGATGAAGTCTCTCTATCTTTGCTTCCAAGGAGCACACTGGCTATTTCTTCTGAGACAGATTTTTCTTTTTTCTGGCAGTCTGTGGTATATTCCATATTCTTCACCAACACCATAATTCAAATACATCAGTTCTTCTTTGGTCTTCTTTATTCACTGTCCAGCTTTCGCACGCATATGAGGTGATTGAAAATTCTATGGCGTGGGCCAGGCACACCTTAGACCTCAAAGAGACATCTTCGCATTTCAACAGTTTAAAGAGGTCTTTTGCAGCATATTTGCCCAATGAAATACGTCATTTGATTTCCTGACTATTGCTTACACAGCAACAACAATATAAATACCAAAATATCTTTGAGAAGCTCAAGATTTTTAGCAGTTAGATTCTGTTTTGTTTGTTTTATAAAGCCAGGTTTATCTTTTTAACAATTATAATTTCAGCATTTGCTTTTCTGAGATTTCTTTCATTTTTTATTCCCCTTAATTTTTTTTTCTAGTTTGCCTACAGTAAATTATTTTAGGCATTCTCTTTGTAATCTTTTGTAATTTTCTTTGTAATCCTGAAATGATAGCTATGTGTTAGTTGTACACTGTACTCTCTTTAGGACATGCTCAATTCCATTCAACATCCTTGGCCCACCACATCACTTTGATAAATAAGGTCAAAAACTAAAGATATAGTATTAATGCTCTAAAGTGAAAATTTTCTTGGAACAGTTACAAAGGTTAAAATATATTTAGTGATTGCTCTCTGTCTGGACTTTTCAGATCTTTTTAGATTGTGTTCCATTGATCTTATCTTGTGAAGATGTGTACCTTATAATCTCGGGTCTCCCTCGTCCTGATAGAACTCCCAGAAACATAGCAGGTTCTAGGAGAAAGGGCGCATGAAATAGATAAATCAATGTAACTATTCTAGGCCTAAAGGAGAAGGATTATCTTTTCCCATAATGCTCTTTCTTGAGATTTATCTTTCTAGGCCTCTTTTTATGAACGAAGTAGAACAATCTTTAGATCCAAAACTATGATGTATGTGTAACAGTGTATATTGCTCTTGTTGTTAGGTGCCATCAGGTAGATTTTCAACTTATCACAACTGCACATGACAGAGTAGAACTTCCCTATACTCATTCTTATAAGGTTGCTATGAGTCAGAATAGACTCGACAGCAACGGGTTTTCGGTTTTGGATAAGGTTTTCTATGCTCTCACCTTTACAGGAGCAGATCGCCAAATCTTTCTCCCACGGAGTCACTGGGTGGGTTCCAACAGCCAATCTTTCAGTTAGCAGCTGAGCTACTAACCATTGGGCCACCAAGACTGCTTAACAGAGTGCATAAACCAAAAGCAAACCAATCCCACTGCCATCAAGTCAATTCCGACTCTTAGTGACCCCATAAGAATGAGTAGAACTTCCTCATAGGGTTTCCAAGGCTGAAAATCTTTACCGAAGCAGACTACTACATCTTTCTCCTGTGACATGGCTGATGGGTTGAAACCACTGACCTTTAGGTTAGCAGCTGAGCACGCTTTAACCACTGCGCCACAGGACTTCCTCAACAGAGTATGTAACAGTGGTGAATTTTCACCCAGATGCAGATTCCCCTTATTTCATAGCCTCCTCGTTTTTTGCAGGGGGAAGGTTCAATTTAAGTATTGAAAAGAGAAGTGATCATTTTAGTGGGCCTCAACAAAATCTTAGGAAATAGATTGAAGATCTCTTCTGTTAGAAGATTCTTGGATGATAATGTCAAAGAAGGACAAATGGTATGCAGTGCTCAGTCACATGATTACAGATGGTCTGATGGTGTTGGCTCAGTTCCTTTCCTGTATGTTCCTTATTGCTAAAACAGACTGTGATGGGCAGTCAGTCCCAAGGCAATGCTGTCCCAAATCCCTTCAGCGTAGTCCCCTAGGTCTAAGTCTCTCATGCTGGGTCCAGCCAATGACCTCCTTTTGGGCCTCACAGACCCCTATCAAACTTTCTTTCTCCATTCTCCCAGACACAGTCACTCTATCTAGTATCCCCTGTGGTTGGGATAGCCTGGGTTTTTCTCTTCATAGTGTCTTGTATTTTGTCGTGGTATAAACCCCATTCTCTACTTCTTTTGGGGCTTTCCCTTTTTATATTTGCCTGCTACTATCTCCAGGTCTGAATATTGCAAACCAAATATCTGGCTTTCAAAATGTCTATGTCTGGGGATGACTTTGACAGCCAAGTCTGAAAGTACATTCATTATTCCGGGAGTAATGTAGATGCCACCATTTGACTGGGGGAATGGTCACTGAAAGAGAAGTGAAGGGGAAAAAAAGGAATAAATGTTATTATTCAAAATGTTATCTGCATATATTTGCTGAGATGAGTTGAGCCAAGAAAACCTTTTGTCTAGAGGAGTAAACGGAATTTTTACAGCTTGAGTTACTCTAGTTCAATTCACTGAGGTAGAACAGAAATAACTGAGGTCAAACACCTAGTGTTTTCTTAAATGCATGTTTCTCAGCATATTGATGATACTTTCAAGTAAAATAAAATAAAAAGAGAAATGTTTTTCTATAAAATAACATTTGAGAAATGCAAATGTTATACAAGGCTTAATAGGTTCTGATACCTCAGGACAATTCAGCCTTTAATATACTTACATGCAAAGTAAATATCCATTTATATTATACATTGAATAAATAGGATTTCCCAAATACTTTTTTCCAAAGAATTGTATTATTCAGAATCCATGCCTCTACCCCAGCCACCAATTATTTAATGCTTATGTTGAAGAAATATTTAGACATTAAATAGAGATTAAATTGCAATTGTCACTTTAAGATATTGGGCAGAAAATTAATAAAGTGGACAATTTTTAGGTTATTTCCCTTTAACATGTTCTCATCAATAATCGGTAGTCAAGCTCTCCTGGTCTTGTGTGGAAAGAAAAATTAGATAATAGAGAGAAAATTACAAGCTTGAGTAATTTTAATTTATTATATAATTTTTAAAAGTTACATGAAAATTGTAAAAACAGGTTATGAAATTAATTTCTCTGACTTGATTAACTAAACCAAAATCTAAAGGGTCATATATAATAAGCACCCAAATCAAATCAAACCCACCGCCTTCAAGTCAATTCCAACTCATAGCGACCCTATAGGACCCAGTAAAACTGCCTCATAGGTTTCCAAGGAGCCGCTGGTGGAGTCCAACTGCCGACCTTTTGGTTAGTAGCCGAGCTCTTAACCACTGCGCCACCAGGGCTTCCATAATAAGCACAGACTTAGTAAACTATACAAAATATTCCACTCTCATTCACCAACTCTTTAATGTAAATATTGTATTGTGTTTAGTATGTACTTTTCATTTTTATGTATCCCTATCAAATAGGTACTATGTGTGTATGCGTGTGTGTCAAAGACTGTGTCTGCGTGTCTGCATGTTTGTCTGTACCGATCTTTATCTGTATCTGTATCTAATACTTATAGATATATATCTCAACTAAGAAATAACAAATTATTCTCCCATATGAACAGGGTTGCTACATCCCTTCACCCTCATGAACATTTGGCATTATCAACCTTTCTATTTTACTAGTATAATAGGAAAGAAATGAAATCACTTTCTTTAATTTCCATTTTTCTTATTACTAATGATTTGGAGATACTCCAAGCATACTCACTAGCTCTTTCTATTTTCTTTCCTGTAATTTGCCTGTTCATATCCTTTACTATTTGTTCATTGAGACTGATGTCTTTTTATTATTTGCAGGAATAAATTGTCGATTCTAGGTATTAATGCTTTCTTTGGTTTCAAACATTGTATATATATTTTCCTGTTCTGTAATCTGTTATCTTCATTCATAATATCCTTCATTTAGCAAAAATGCTTACTCACATAAGAAAGAATTTAGCCATTTTTTGTCTTAAGATTTTTAAAAGTTTGTGAACTTTTTTAAAGTACTTTCCAACCTTAGGTCACATAGATATTCTATAACAGTTCTTCTATTAACTATGCACTTTTACTCTTCACATTTTTGTGTTTAATTTATTCTAGTCTGTGCCTTTGTGTGAGGTTTTAGGTATTGATTAATATTTAGTATTTTTACATTTTTGAGAAAGACACTGAAATTCTATTAGCATAGCATTTTCTCAGCACTTATTTCAGTTCATTTACAACATTGAGATGGTAGAGTCCCATATGTAACATAGCTGATATCCAGAGAAGATCACTTATAAAAATCCACTTCCTCAATATGACAAAATTATTTTCATTAATTTGTGTGCTAATCAAGAGCAATCATTATCTTGATTCATTCTTTAGTTTAAACAAGATATTTCTTCTCTTTAAATTTTTACTTGTTTAAAGAAATGAATGTATCTCAGTTTTAAAGAGTTTATTTAAATTGATTGAAATATTTCATGCCTAAACTACAGTTTCACTTATCAAACAAAAATATGACACCTTACATTTTGTACTGTGTTTTCCTGATTTAAACTTTAAACACAAATAAAAACACCCAGTGATTACATAGAATGACAGAATTGAAGTAAGTGAAGCTTTAGTTTTTGTTGTTACATTCACTGTGCTATCACTCTTTATTTTGAAACTGCAGTTTAGATGCAAGGGTATGCAGTGCCTCAGGGAGTGGAGACAAGAACTGTACCCAAAGCAAGCTTAAAGAATTCCAAATACGAGCAGCTTAGTTCAAGTGTGTGAGGAGTCAACGGTATAACCAGACTTTCTCCAAATTAACATCCATGTACCATACAATGTTAATCAAAGTATAAGTAATAAAAAAAATTTGAAGTTTACGTATAGGTATTATTAAAACTCATAATAACCACAGCAATTGTTTTTTAACTCTGATCAAGAAAATACTGTTTAGAGGGAGAAATACTTTACTACTAACATTATTTATTTTTTTTGGTTCATGGTGATGATAAAAAGCAGGACAACTTTTAGGGAGTTTGATTATAGTTTGTAAATTCTCTACAGACAATGCACCTTGCTGTTGCCACCACTTGAGAACAATTCCCCCTACCATGCCCTTGACACAGAAGGACTCTGAGGGCAGATTCTGAGGCTCCATTCCAGGCCAAGGCATCCTATGCATGTTTCTGTTGTCCCCACGTTGAATTAAACATTTATTGTGGAAGTTTTTAATCAGCAATAATTTCTACCTGTGATCAAAGTAGGAAGTCTCCTGTTTCAGGGAACTCTGACATCAGCGGATCTGTGCAGTTAAGAAGGGGCAGGGAAACTGGACGCCTCATTCATCTCCATCTTGAAAATTGCAATACGCACCATTTGTGAGGATGCCACAGCAGCCTAACGAATCAGAGTGCCACGTGGCTCGTTTGTGAAACTTCACAAGTTAAAAAGCCCCAGCTCATCTGGGTTGGCTGGGTTGGGCATGAACAAGCAAAGGGACACTTGTCTAATCGAATGATTAAAAGTTTTTAAAATGCTGTTTTAATTCAATCAATTAAAAGCATAACCAGCATGAGTTTGATTGAATCAATTTAAAGAATTACACAGCAATCAATGCGCTTGTCAGCAGGAGTGAAAAATTCATGTATCACCTAAACACAGCTTGAAATCTGTATCTCTCAATTAGATATAACAAACAACCTTTTAGCACATCACAGAAAGGTGAATTTTTGTGCAGAAGGAAAAAGTGGTGCTACACCAGAGATACAGGCTATTAATTACCACAAGCACATCTGACATCTTGTTTTAAATATTTACCAAATAATCTGTCTTGGTTATGAATTATTTTATGTCTTGGTGTTTTACTGGTTAAGAGCTCAGCTGCTAAGCAAAAGGTCAGCAGTTCAAATCCACCAGCCACTTCTTGGAAAACCCATGGGTCAGTTCTACTCTGTCCTTTAGGGTCGCTATGAGTTGGAGCTGACTCAATGGCACCTAACAACAACAGCAACAAAATTGCTCCAAGTTTGAGACCTCACCATAGAAATGTACTTCTAAATTAATACATATGTATATAATTGACACAGTGGCTGCAACAATGGGCTCAAGCAAAGCAATGACAGTGAGGATGGTGCAGGACCAAGCCGTGTTTCGTTCTGTTGTATATAGGGTCACTATGAGTCAGAACCAACTTGACAGCACCTAACAGCAACGTACAATTGACTCACTTTAAAAAAAGAGAATGAGAATATTTGAATGTTATCAAGATATAGTCTTAAAATTCAATAATACGAAATGGTAAGTGTACTAAGAGCAATGATAGTTTAAGATAATCATGAAATGATTGAGATAATAGTTGTGTTTGTGCTTACTCTAGCAAGAAATTACTAAAATGGATATTACTATTTACAACTGTAGCCATATTAAGGTAAATACAGAGTGATATACATTAGCTTTCTAAAAAGATAAATAAATACCTTTAAATTTCTAATGTACTCCCTTTTTAACTTTTCTGGAGTCTGACTCTGATTAACAGTTTTGTTTTGGGTCAGTCGTACCTTAGTCCTCAAAGTGACATCTTTGCTTTTCAATACTTTCAAGAGGTCTTTTGGAGAAGATTTGTCCAATGCAATACATAGTTTAATTTCCTGACCACTGCTCCCATGAGCTTTGATTGTGAATCCAAGTAAAATGAAATCCTTGGCAACTGCAATCTTTTCTCCATTTATCATGATGTTGCTTATTGGTCCAGTTGTGAGGATTTTTGTTTTCTTTCTGTTGAGGTGTAATCCATACTGAAGGCTGTGGTCTTTGATCTTCACCAGTAAGTGCTTCAAGTCCTCTTGACTTTCAGCAAGCAAGGCTGTGTTATCTGCATATCACAGGTTGTTAATTAGTCTTCCTTCAATCTTGGTGCCACATTTTCAGATTGGTTGCTCAGCATACAGATTGAATATGTATGGTGAAAGGATACAACCCTGAGGCACACTTTTCCTAACTTTAAACCACACAATATTCCCTTGTTCAGTTCGAACAAGTGCCTCATGCCCTATGTACAGGTTCCACATGAGCACAATTAACTGTTCTGGAATTCCCGTTCTTCACAATATTATCTGTAATTTGTTATGACCCACACAGTCGAATGTCTTTGCGTAGTCAGTAAAACACAGGTAAACATGTTTCTGGTATTCTCTGCATTTAGAGAAGCTGAGCATTTCTATCTCACCAGCAAAAACTATACATTTTGATTTTTAAAATTGTAAGGGTCTGTGTTCACATATATACATACACACACACCAGGTTTTAAAAAGTTTTCAAAATTTAGTGAAAATAAAGAAATACTAGCTTTTTAAGTGGCACAATTCCAGTGTTTATCCTTAGATCTAGTCAAAATATGTATGGGAACGATAATCCTATAGGCTGAATTACCATGAGAAGAACCTGGTTTAGCAAGTTCTTAGAGAATGTTAGTATCTGCCAGAGTTTTTTCTATTTAATTTTGGATCACTAATTTGATTATTATTAAGTCCACAAAATTTATTCCAAACTCCTGGAGGCCATATATTTATGTATTTATCCCAATTTTCTGGGCCTTTAGTATTTTGAAATTTCAGATTTTATAAAGGTAATACTGTATATACCATATTTTTACTCAAATAACAAGGCCTTGTATATTTGTTTGCCAACCACTCCTTTCCCCCACCAGGTATTCTTGTAAGTGCTGCTATGCCAATTTTCTTACATGTTGCTGTAAAAAAATTAACATAGCACATGTTATGGATAGAATTATGTCCCCCAAAAATGTGTGTCAACTTGGCTAGGCCATGATTCCCAGTATTGTGTGCTAGTCCTCCATTTTGTGATCTCATGTAATTATCCTATGTGATGTAAATCCTAACCTCTATGATGTTAATGAGGCAGGATTCAAGGCAGTTATGTTAACGAGGCAGGATCCAGTCTACAGGATATGGTTGTATCTTGAGTTAATCTCATTTGAGGTATAAAAGAGAGAAATGGGCATAGAGGAGAGGGACCTCCTACCACCAAGAAAGAAGGGTGACAGAAGAACATGTCTTTTGGGCCCGGGGTCCCTGTGTTGGCAAATTCCTAGATCCAGGGGAAGATTCATGACAAGGACCTTCCCCCACAGCCAACAGAGAAAGAAAGCCTTCCCCTTGAGCTGGCACCCTGAATCAGATTTCTAGCCTCCTAAACTGTGAGAGAATAATTTTCCGTTTGTTAAAGCCATCCACTTGGGGTATTTCTGTTATAGGAGCACTAGATAATTAAGACAGCACACTTACGAAAATACATCATGGAGGAGGGAGCAGTTGGCAAACAAACATAGAAGGTGTGTGTTATTTGTTTAAAAATATGTGTGTGTGTATATGTATATATATATATATTGTTGTTGCTGTTGTTAGGCACCATCAAATAGGTTCCGACTCATAGCGACCCTATGTATTACAGCAAGAAACACTGCCTGGTCCTGTGCCATCCTCACAATGGTTGTTATGCTTGAGTCCCTTGTTGCAGCCCCTGTGTCAGTCCGTCTCCTTGAGGGTATTCCTCTTTTTCTCTGAGCTTCTACTTTACCAAGCATGACGTCCTTCTCCAGGGACTGATTCCTCCTGATAACGTGTCCAAAATATGTGAGACATCGTCTCTCCATCCATGCTTCTAAGGAGCATTCTGCTTGTACTTCTTCCAAGACAGATTTGTTCATTTTACACACACACACAAACACACACACACGCACACACACACCATGTTTGCACCTACCCAGAGGCGCCTTGAAAGACAGCCAGGTGATCTGTTTTTGAAAGGTCACAGCCTTGAAAACCCTGTGGAGCAGTTCCACTCTGCACACATGGTGTTGCCACGAGTCTGAATCAACTCTGCAGCAACTAACAACACTGATTACATCCTTCCTTCTCTGGTTGTAGTAAATAACAAGTATTTTAAACAATTTCATTCCATACTCTACATTCATCAAAACCCAACTGTGTCTAATCTCAGGAGGAAAGAGTGTTTCACAAGTTAGGTAGGAGAAAAACAATTGATGGTTTTGCCTGTATTTTTGTTAGGAGCCCCAGAGCAGAGCGTATTCTTATGGAGTTCTTGATGCACATTGCCTAACAGGGATTTCACACAGATTTATTGCCCTACAACTGCAATAATTTACTAATCATGGATTAAATTTTCTGTTTATGCCAGAAATCATGTGTCGTATTTCAAAATACAGATGTAGTGATAACGAGTTCATGCTTCATTTAAACCAGCAGCGTTTTGCCTGTGCTGACCTGCATAAAAGGACACAGTAGAGGACAGATGTGAGTATGTGTCCATCAAAAGTAAGAGATTGGTAGGTGAGCTCTGTAAATCTAATGGCTTCCAGATATAAATCTGTTCATTTGCGGGACCTGCTCACCAAAGCATAGTTGTTAGTGCCTGTGGCAAAGTGATTATACCTGTAGGAGATTAGAAATCAATAGCTTGCATATATGGGGGTGCTGATTTTATTATCTCTTTGAGGTAAATAATGGGAAAAAAATTATAAAAACCTGATTTGAAGATTCAAAGAAATCTTTTCAAGTAATTTAAAAGTACTTCTCATTCTGGTACTGAGGATATTTTCTTAATTACCTAATACTACAAAATGTAATGATATACGATGAAGCCAGTAAAAGCAGTTTTATTTAAACTAAATTCCACTACATTACTTGGAACAGCAAAAGGCCCTCTCATCCAAAATAAAGACATAGAATCAAAATATCCATTCATATTGAAGCACACTAATCCAGTTACTTAGAACAAAGTAACAAATGCTTGAAAAAATGTTAAACTTTTCTAATATTTTAATAACCAAATGAAATCATTAATGAATAAAAGACAAATCTCTGAAACACTCCACCACAATCAAAAAATAATATAGGCTTTCTTAAATAAGAAAGGGTCTACAAGCATCAATAAAAGCTCTTACTTGACAAGTTTTTGAAAACACGTTTCTCACAAATACTTTGATTTGGAGTCTTCTTTTGACATTTTTTGTATAAACCTTCTTCAACTTAAGAAGTATTCCTAATATAAACATGTCTAGTCTATTAGAGTGGCTGAGAAGAGTCTGTAAATATTTCACTGAAGATAAAGCTCTCATGTTTATGAAAAAGGAGGTGATTGGAAATGATATTCTGATAAACATGATAATATGGATTATAACTTCCAAAATTCCATTTTAAATTTTTTTCTTGTCTTTTTTTTAATTGTACTTTAGGTGAAGGTGAAGGTTTACAGAACAAATAGTTTCTCATTAAACAGTCAATACACATATTGTTTTATGACATTGGTTAACAACCCCACGACACGTCAACACTCTCCCTTCTTGACT
>NW_004443970.1:2512309-2552417 GCF_000243295.1 Trichechus manatus latirostris | reverse complement strand
TTTCAAAAATTTCTACGTGCACAATTCAGTGATATCGATTACGTTCTTCCAGTTGTGCTGCTATTCTCACTTTAGATGAAGGTTTACAAAACAAAATAATTTTTCATTAAAGAGTTTGTACACCTCTTGCCCTATGACAATGGTTAACAACCCCACTATATGTCAACACTGTCCTTACTCAACCTTGGGTTCCCCATCACCAGTTTTCCTGTCCCCTTCTGCCTTCTAGTCCTTGTCCCTGGACTGCTGTGCCTCATTAGTCCTGTTTAATGGAGTTGTCCAATCCCCGGTTGAACGGTGAACCTCGGTAAAATTCCATTTTAAATATTTTGCTGTGATATTTGTACACAAAGTTGTTTGTCTTTACATACTGAACAGTTAAAGACAATAGTTGATATAACAGTCATTGTTATGAGTAAATTTTATCACCTGTGGAAACCACTCAATTTTGCTTTTTAACCCACAGTCCATTTGGTATTTCAAAACTCTCTCCACAAGATAATTTTATACCATTCAGTGCCTATGAAAAGTAATAATAAGTGATGAATATACTGGAACTTAAAACAAATCAACAGTGGAAAATATGATTACCAGTGCCAAGTAGTTGTCTGAGTCCATGATATTTTTTTCTTCTAAGACTCGCAAGTGAGTTGTTTATATCTCACCAAACTAGCACATTTCTACTGAAAAGAATAAACTTAAATCAAAGTTCTTGCTGTATAAATGAAATAAAAAAGAACTATAATCTTAAACCCACTCCCATTTTCCTTTATTCCTCACTGTAAGAATTTTTCTTCTAAAAATAATGTAGTCAAGTTTGTTGAAATTACATTTACATACTTTCTCCCCACTCCAACAATGTGACACTGCCTCTATTCTATATTATGATAAAACTTTGATTAGGATTTCTTATATTTATCATATTATATGAATCTCATCTGCTTACTTATCTGCCTCATCCACTAAATAGGAGTTCCTATAAAGGACTTGATTGAATAGATTTTATGCATTTTTAATTATTTTTATTATGATGTTTAATAAAAGGTAGCCACTTAATGTCTGGTCAACCACATTGAAATACATTATTATAAGTGATATACCAGTCTGACTATTGACCTTAAAAGATTTTTCTCATGCCCCAGTTTCCTCACCACTAAAATTAGAATAAATTCATCAAAATACCACACACAGTACATATTGGAGGATATTATGTCAACACCTTCTAAAGTACGTTGGTTACAATTATAAAAATGTGGTCAAAATCCATGTATGGGAGGTGGGGCCAATATGGCAGAATAGTCAGATGCTTCGTGCCATCCCTTTTACAACAAAGACCCGAAAAAACAATAGGATATATATGATAATTTCGGAACCCTAATCATCAAAGACATAGCTGAAGAATCTGACTGAGTGACAGGCGGAGGGAGAAACACTTCAAAAACAGATGAAATGGGAAATTCTGTATTGCAGGATCGCCTGCATCCCACTAGCTGAATCTGCACAGAACACACAGGTTGAGGCAAGTAGCAACATCCAAAGCTGAAACCCACACAATCAAGTGCAGCCAAGCAGAAGTGAATCTGCATGCACCTTCAGAACCAACCAGGGGTGAGTGACGCCAGACCTGTGAAAGTTAACGCAAGCTCCCAAATCACCATAGACAAAGCAATAGAAGAATTCAGGAAAACAATAAAAGGACAAAATAAACAGGCCATTATAAACCATACAAAGACAGCAACTAGAAATCCAAAAGATAAACAATAAATTTTCAGAACTATTGTTGTTGTTGTTAGCGTGTCTTCAAGTCAGTTCCAACTCATAGTGACCCTATATGCAATAGAATGATGCACTTCCCAGTACTGCACCATCCTCACAATGGTTGTTGTGCTTGAGCCTATTGTTGCAGCCACTGTCTCAATCCATCTCCTTGAGGGTCTTCCTCTTTTTCCAGGACCTTCTACTTTACCAAGCGCAATGTCCTTCTCCAGGGACTGATCTCTCCTGATAACATGTCCAAAGTATGTGAAACGAAGTCTCACCATCCTCCCTTCTAAGGAGCATTCTGGCTGTACTTCTTCCAGGACAGATTTCTTTGTTCGTTCTTCTGGCATGCCATGGTGTATTCAATATTCTTTGTAAAACATCATAATTCAAAAGAGTCAATTCTTTTTCAGTCTTCCTTATTCATCATCCAGCTCATGCATGCATATGAAGCGAACAAAAGTCCCATGGCTTGGGTCAGGCACACTTCAGTCCTTAGAGTGACAGCTTTGCTCTTTAACACTTTAAAGAGATCTTTTGCAACAGATTTGCCCAAGCAATGCATCTTTTGATTTCTTGACTGCTGCTTCCCTTGGCATTGACTGTGGATCAAAATAAAATGAAACTCTTGACAACTTCAATCTTTGTAACATTTATCATGATGTTGCTTATTGGTCCAATTTTGAGGATTTTTGTCTTCTTTTTGTTGAGGTATAACCCATACTAAAGGCTGTAGCCTTTGATCTTCATCAGTAAGTGTTTCAAGTCCTCTTCACCTTCAGCAAGCAAGATTGTGTCATCTCCATAACACAGGTTTTTAATGAGTCTTCCTCTAGTCCTGATGCCACGTTCTTCTTCATATAGTCCAAGTTCTAGGATTGTTTGCTCAGCATACAGATTGAAGAAGTATGGTGAAAGAATACAATCCTGACACACACTTTTCCTGACTTTAAACCATGCAGTATCCCCTTGTTCTGTTCAAACGACTGCTTCTTTGTCTAAGTACAAGTTCTTCATGAGGACAATTAAGTGTTCTGGAATTCCCATTCCTCACAATGTTATCCATAATTTGTTATGATCCACACAGTTGAATGCCCTTACATAGTCAATAAAACATAGGTAAACCTCTTTCTGGTATTTTCTGCTTTCAACCAGGATCCATCTGACATCAGCAATGATATCCCTGGTTCCATGTCGTCTTCTGAATCTGGCTTGAATTTCTTGCAGTTCCCTGTCAATGTTCTGCTGCAGCCGTTTTTGAATGATCTTCAGCAAAATTTTACCTGCGTGTGAAATTAATGATATTGTTTCATAATTTCGGCATTCAGTTGGATCACCTTTCTTTGTAATAGGCATAAATATGGATCTGTTCCAGTTGGTTGACCAGGTAGCTATCTTAGCTGTCTTCCAAATTTTTTTGATGTAGATGAGTGAGCACTTCCAGTGCTACATCCATTTGTTGAAACATTTCAATTGGCATTCTGTCAATTCCTGGAAATTTGTTTTTCTCCAATGACTTCAGTGCAGCTTGGACATCTTCCTTCAGTATATATATGCAAGACTGGGCAGTGTTCTGTTCTGTTGTACATAGGGTCATAGGGTCTCTATGAGTTGGAACTGACTCAATGGTATTTAACAACTACAACAGTAAATGAATGTATATATATATATATGTATATACATTCATTTTTTCAAAAACTATTAATTGACCACACACAATATACATACTAATGTTCCAAGTACTAGAGATACAGCAATGAAACAAAATAAATCATCAATATTATATTTAGTTATGGAGGATGCTATAAAAAATAAACACATACTTATGGAGAATTTACTGTATATACTACATTTTTTCTATCTTGAACTGTTAATGGCAATTTTATAAACTGTATTCCTGCAAAAAGCTAAGACAATTAGAAACCAGATTTACTGAATACCTTGAGACTGGAGGAATCCCCAGATCTATTACCTGGAAAGAACTTTTAAACTTTGAACCAAAACTATCCCCTGAAATCATCTTTAAACTAAACAGTTTAGCTCAATAAATAATGTTTGCCTTGAGCATTGTCCTCTTTTAAAGAATTACTTATATAAGACCAAAATGACAGCAATAACTCTAAAGCACAGATGAGAACTTTAAAGGGCAGGCGGAGAATCTAAGTTAATGGTGGTGCAGTGATATGGGCAGAGATAGTGAGAACGGTGACACAATGTCAAGTAAGGAACCACTGTCAATGAACTGTACATGTAAAAATTATTGAATGGGTGTATGTTTTGTTGTGTACATTTTCCCCAAAATTAAAAAAAAAAAATAGTGCAGGTTCTGGAATCCTAGAAAACATGCACTAGTTATTAGGCCCTGGGCAAATACCTCCTCTGTTGCTGAGTGTCCTTAATCTGAAAAATGAGGAGAAATATTACACCCAGTTCATGTTGTGGTTGAAGGTATTTAATAAGACAATACATAAAAAACCTTAAAACAGAATACAGAATGCATTAATCATTTGATGCATGTCTGTTGTTGTTGTTGTTGGACAAAATTGCCACTTAACTGTGTGGTTTTTTTTTTAAGCATGCATATCTAAATTAGACAAATCACCACATAAATTTTCTTCTGTTTTTAGACAGATAGATGATAGATCAGATGGATAAATTATAAATAGATAGATGACAGTCAGACAGACAGATGGTAGATAGACAGACAGACAGATTTAAATCTCACAAATCTTGGACCATGCAACATGAGGCTTGATTTCAATTACAGTGACTCAGTTAAATGTAATATGACACATAAATAAAAGTATTGATTTACTGAAGCTAAAAACAAATTTTAAGTAGATTGATTGCTTTATAATATGAAAAACTTTTTTTTTACAAAATATGCAACTACCTGCAAGACTTTAAAATATTTATGCATTCTTTCACTCATTTATTCATTCATAAATTCTGTAAATAGTAATTAAAGACATATCTGAGGCAAGTAATGTACTAAGCACTGAGAGTGTATCAGTGTAATTCTCACTATTAGGAACAAATACAATTTAAACAAGTAAGTCCTATGTTACCAAGACATATTGTAAATTCACAAAGATGAAAGATTGTGAAGAAAACATCAGCAAAAGACCAAATATTTTATTTCATAGTACTTGTCTATTTATACATAGGTTATTTTTTCCCAAGAATATTTAATATAGCATAGAAAGATATACAAACTGTGAATAAGAAAAATTAAATGTATAAATAAAAGAATAAAAAATAATCCAAATATAAAGAAAAAATAATACAAATAGAAAGACAAAAACAAATCCAAATGTTATTCCCAGAACAATATGTTTTCATAATGACATATCCCTTTGTTCTAAGATAAGCAAAAAATTTAGCCCTAAGTTTTCTAACAGTGATGATGAAAAGAGCAATTTGATCAATTGCACAATTTACATTTTCCATGAGGTAAGATCTTAAGAGAAGTTATTTGTACTAAGGCTAGTCATGAACTTCTGTGTAGGTATTGTACAGGAGAATATGGTGTGATGCATATTAAAAGCATGTTTTTAAGAGATGCAACGATACATTTATGTTGTTGTTGTTAAATGCCTTCAAGTCACTTCCAACTCGTAGGGACCCTGTCTACAGCAGAATGAAACACTGCCCGGTCCTGAGCTATACTCATGATCGTTGTTATGCTTGAGCCCATTGTTGCAGCCACTGTGTCAATCCATCTTGTTGAGAGTCTTCCTCTTTTTCGATGACCCTCTAATTTACCAAGCATGATGTCCTTCTCCAGGGACTGGTCCTTTTTGATAACATGTCCAAAGTATGTGAGATGTAGTCTCACCATCCTGGCTTCTAAGGACCATCCAACACCACAGTTCAAAGCGGTCAATTCTTCTTCAGTCTTCCTTATTCGTTGTCTAGCTTTTGCATGCATATGAGACAATTGAAAAGACCATGGCTTTGGTCAGGCACACCTGAGTCTTTAAAGTGACATCTGCTTTTTAACACTTTAAAGAGGTCTTTTGCACCAGATTTGCCAATGCAATGTGTCTTTTGATTTCTTGACTGGTGCTTGATGTCCTTGATGTCATTCCACAACTGGTCTGGTTTTTGGTCCTTAGTATTCAATGTATGAAATTTATTCTTGAGATAATCTCTAAATTCTGGTGGGATATACTCAAGGTCATACTTTGGCTCTCTTGGACTTGTTCTAATTTTCTTCAGCTTCAACTTGAACTTGTATATGAGCAATTGATGGTCAGTTCCACAGTCGGCCTCTGGACTTTTTCTGACTAATGATATTGAGCTTTTCCATAGACTGTTTCCACAGATGTAGTCAATTTGATTCCTGTGTATCCCATCTGGTGAGGTCCAGATGTATAGTTGCCATTTATATTGTTGAGGAAAAAAAGGTATTTGCAAGGAAGAAGTCATTGGTCTTGCAAAATTCTATCATACAATCTCTGGCATCATTTCTATTACCAAGGCCAGATTTTCCAACTACCTATCCTTCTTCTTTCTTTCCAACTTCCACATTCCAATCATCAGTGATTATCAATGCATCCTGATTGCATGTTCTATCAATTTCAGACTGCAGAAGTTTGTAAAAATCTTCAATTCCTTCATCTTTGGCCTTAGTGGTTGGTGTGTGAATTTGAATAATAGTTGTATTATCTAATCTTCCTTGTAGGCATATGGATATTATCCTACCACTGACAGTGCTGCTCTTCAGGTTAGATCTTGAAATGTTCTGTTTGATGACGAATGCAATGCCACTTATCTTCAATTTGTCATCCTCAGCATAGTATACCATATGATTGTCTGATTCAAAAATGGCCAATACCAGTCCATTTCAGCTCACTAATGCTTAGGGTATCAATGTCTTATTAAGGATTTCATCTATTTTGGATGAACAATCAACATTCTTGGAAACAGCAGTCAAGTATTGCATTGGGCAAATCTGTTGCAAAAAAAACCTCTTTAAAATCTTAGAAAGCAAAGATGTCAGTTTGATGACTAAGGTGTGCTTGTCCCAAGCCATGGTATTTTCAATCATGTCATAAGCATGCAAAATCTGGCCAATTAAAAATACAAACCAGAGAAGAATTGACATGATTGAATTGGGGTGTTGGCAAAGAATATTAAATATAACATGGACTGTGCACTGTACTGATAGATTGCCTTAAAAGCTATCTCCAAATCCCAATTCTTCTTTGGTCTTCCTCATACATGGTTCAGCTTTGGCATGCATATGAGGCGATTGAAAATACCATCACTTGGGTCAGGGACACCTTAGTTCTCAAGGTGACATCTTTGTTTTTTAACACTTTAAAGAAGTCTTTTGCAACAGATATGTCATAGACCGCCAGAAGAAGGAACTAGTCGGTCTAGGAAGAAGTACAGCCAGAGTGCTCCTTGGAAGAGAGGATGGCGAAACCTTGTCTTGCATACTTTGAACATGTTAACAGGAGGGAATATTCCCTGGGTAAGGACAACATGCTTGGTAAAATGAAGGATTAGTAAAAGAGAGGAACACCCTCAAGGAGATGGTTTGACACAGTAGCTGTAACAATGGGCTCAAACAGAGCAACAATTGTGAGGATGGTGCAGGACCAGGCAGTGCTTCTTTCGATTGTACATAGGACTGCTAGAAGCTTGAACCAGCTCCACGGCACCTAATAACAACAGTCAAATCCCGAATAGCCACCAGCGTACTGGGTGAGAATTCCACCCAATAGTACCAACCACTCCATGAGTATTATATACATTTATCCTGATCAAGTTGTACACACGAGACATGTGTAAAGTGTTGGCAGTAGTGACAGACGTTAATTACTCACTACAACAGACAGTGTACAACAGAAAAAGTTCCATCATGAGCAGTCTTCCCTGGTTCAAAGGCTGTTCGAGCTTCCCTGGCTCTCTTTACACCATGGACAAAGGACCCCAAGGATCTTTCTCCATCTGGTTTTATATTTCACCGCTCAGAGTGTAATGGAAGCTTTACAGCTTGATCAGTTGACTAGGGGTGTTATCAGACAAGGAGTTGCCAACCCTGAATTGTTTGCCCAAAACTGTATCTCTTTAGCCCTGCAGCTTTTTTAGACACTGCCTTAGGCTTCGAGATGGAGGTGCAGTAGTTTCTTTCAAAGTCCAAATAGGGCTAGCAGAAGGGAAGGAACAAGGAGCAATTATAGTCTTTTGGGCCATCCTACTGACTGCCTCCTCTCAGACTGCCAAAAGTGAACAAATCAGTCTTGGAAGAAGTACAGCCAGAATGTTTTTTAGAAGTAAGGATGGTGACACTTCGTCTTGCTTACTTTGGACATGTCCTCAGGAGGGACCAATCACTGGAGGAGGACATCGTACTTGGTAATGTAGAGTGTGAGGGAAAAAGAGAGAGACCCTCAATGAGGTGGATTGACAGTGCTTGCAAAAATGGGTCAAACATAGCAATAGTTGTGAAGATGGAACAGGATCAGGTAAGTTTTGTTCTGTTATATATAAGGTTGCTAAGAGTCAGAGCTGACCCAGTGGTACCTAACAACAACATTCCTTTTTCCTATATTTTTTTCTTTTTTGAAGAGCATTGGGAAGAGTTTATAACATAATATTTGAATATCTTGTAATATTTTTTGAGAGTAATAATGATAAAGGACTCTATCTCTGTTTTAGGACAACATCACAGTATACATGTCTTTCCAAAGAATTTTTCATCTCGTATGCAGATGTTAGGTTAAGGAACACTGAAGTCTGCAATTTTAAAGGTGACACTGATAAATATATGATAATTACTGAGGTATGATATATATATTTCTTCTTCTAATGCAAAACTTTCCAAGTGCATGGCAGGGCTCTTAATTTAAAGTCTGTAACATCAAACCTAATGATGACTTGTTAGATTCCAAGAAGGTTTTCCACCAAAGAAGCATAAAAATCAAAGAAGAGCATGACCCATACTGACTTAATCCATTGTTCTGTCTCAGTTTCGAGCAGAAAAACAATTTTTTAAAAATCATTTTCAAGGCTCTTGTCAGTTGTCCTGGAAAACTACAAAGTTCCATAAATATGGCATCATTTTATTCAATTGTGTTGAAAAAGAAAAAAAATTCTAATTTGGTAACCTCTGTTAGACAAACATCATTCTTGTATTTTTCCTAGATAGCAATTACCATATATCTATTTCCTAAGTATGACAGGCCAATCCTTAGACTTCTGGTATAAAGTGTTTTGGAATTTTCTCAGCAAACAGACACCAGGTATTATGGGGATGTGTCATGTATTGAATTATGTCCCCCCAAAAATGTCTGTATCAGTTTGGCTGGGCCATGATTCCTGGTGTTGTTTGGTTTTCCTATATGGTAAATCCTGCCTCTATGATGTTAATGAGGGAGGATGGGCAGCAGTTGTGTTAGTAAGGCAGGACTCAGTCTACAAGATTGGATTGTATACTGAGACAATGTCTTGAGATATAAAAGACAGAAGTGAGCAGTGAGACAGGGAGACAGGGAGACCTCATACCATCAAGAAAGCAGTGCCGAGAACAGAGCGCATCCTTTGGACCAGGGTCCCTAAGCAGAGAAGCTCCATTGATTAGAGGGCCGACAGAGAAACAAAGCCTTCCCCTGGAGTTGACGCCCTGAATTTGGACTTCTAGCCTACTTCACTCTGAAAAAATAAATTTCTCTTTGTTAAAGCCATCCACTTGTGGTATTTCTGTTGTAGCAGCACTAGATGATGAAGACAGGATGCAAATATATTTTAAATTAATCTGGAAGTGTTAGTTCTTTACTTATAACATTTTGTGTATTTTGAAATTATGTATATATTTATGATACATATATGCCCATGTAAGTATTCATCAACAATAATATATATGCATATATATGAATTATATATACATATTCATCAACAATATGATATATGCATATATGTTACTCAAACTAATTAAATGTTAAATTATTATGAAAATCTAAAAATGTAATTATCTATTTTGCTAAATGGTTTTGCATTTAAGTCGAAGTATCCAGCTGATCTATAAAGATCTATAAAACTTTGTAGATCCTGCCCTGAAGGGTGGGGCTGTCGATTACAAATGAAGAAGAAATAGTGTCACACTGATAAATCTAGTGATTAATTGAATTTTTGATACTGTATAGTAAAACAAAAACAAGTAGAATCTATTATTTTAAAACTCTTTAAAATTAAAGTGCTACAATGTTTAAACTGTAAAACCTTAAAATACTGAACCAAACAACTTCATGCACCACATCCTATGGTGAGGGAATTGACTCCATCAGACTGTAGGAGCCACTTAAGATTACCAAATTAGATATGGACAGGTGTTAGTATGACATTTTCACAGATGGAAGGATTCAGACATAGAAAGATTAAGGAACTTGTTTAGGAATCTACAGCTGTTCAAGTTAGTACAGCCATGACTGGAACCCAGCATGAATGCGGTCTAATCCTGAGATTTGTTCACTTGGTTAAGCTGACTTTCATTCAATTGCTTTATGTTCATATTTTTTATTTCATGTTAGTGGAGTACTTTAAACAATTTGGCATGCTCTTACAGGATTTCAATTAAGTTAATAAGTCAAGTATCTATAAAAGCAAGAAATCTGCGTACATTCGTCTTTGCATTCACAAGAAACTGACTACAAGGCTCCCAGATCAATTTATGTATTTAGATAAAAAGAGGGAAAGTGCTTTTCTCTTTTATAAATTAATCCCCATCCTATTGCTTTGGCATACAGCTATCCCCAGAGTCACTGTCTTCCTGCTCCTTCCTTCCCCCAATTTCCAGTTGCCCAGAGAAAGTGTTTCAGTATCAGGAGAGAAACAGTTTCCTAATATTGGCCTAGAATTCTGGTCAATTTGAGTTCAAAATGTACCATTGTCCCCTCTTTCTCCTCTGTTTATACCTCAGCTCATTGTAATTGTTATTATTATATTGTAATTTGTTCAATATCTGCCTCCTCTGTTAAAAAAACTGGCAGGAGTTGTGTCTGCTTTCCAGCAACTGGCAGAGAACTTGGCATTAAATTAGCTGAAGTTCATTAGCTGCAGATGGCCAGAATTTCCTCAAACCACCACTTCCTCTTCTTATGCTCCTTCTATTGTTTCTCTCCCCAGCCTTAGTCAAGATAGCTTATGTTTATATTAGAGGGTTTATTAATTTATTCTGAGACACACAAGTTTATTTGTCAACTAAGTATGTTGCTTAGTTCCTGCATCTGAGGTACTGATATCTGGAGCAAGCCTGATGGGAAAGTTAGTGTAGACAAACTTGTGTTGGTCTCTGATTTCATTCTGAAACCCAACATAGATGATTTTACTGTGCTTTCCTATATATAATGCATTCCATTTGTCCGCTAGAGGTAATCAAGTGTTGACAGTCCCTCACTTTGGACCATAATTAGAGAAAAGATATTCCAGGGATTAGCTCCAAACTAATTTTGGCAATGATTAGCTTCACTGCCATTTCTCTCAATCAGATTCAAAATGTATGCGATATTGCACTTAATTGAACTAGAGCTTTAGAATTCTTTCGTGAGTATAACACAATGACTTTTGAAGCCTTTATTTCACTGTAAAAAATTTTATTGTTTTCATCCATTCTGTTGTAAGAGTTTTTCTGTCTTTCTGAAAATATTGATTGACATCATTTAATTTTACAGGGAAAACAGAAAAAGTATCTAAAGTATATATCAGAAATAGCCAAAAGAACATGTTAAAGACTTATAAGACTGTAGTAGCCTGCGATAAGGAAATAGAATGGAGAGGGATGTGGGAGGAAAATTTACTTTTTGCTGATGTACTTTTGAACATTTTGCATATTGTACCATATGCTTGTTTCCTATTTAAAAAAAAAATAATGAGATATATATGTTGTTGTTAGGCTTCATCGAGTTGGTTCTAACTCACAGTGACCCTGTGTACAACAGAACTAAACACTGCCCAGTCTCACGAATGTTGTTATGCTTGAGCCCATATTGCAGCCGCTGTGTCACTCTATCTTATATATAGATATTTTCCTAACAGATCACTGCAGAGCACAGATGCTGAAATATTCAGGTTCCCAATTTTATTTGGGTGGCAAAAAGAAATATTGAAAAGTAAGCAGAAGCTGAATGATAACCGAAACAATGACTGTACATAGTTCAGAAAGCAATGGACGTTAGCACCTGGATTAATGTAAATGTATATAAGGAGTAGTCTTATTTTTGTTTTTCCAGAGGTATTTTATTTATATATCAGAAATTGTACATATATTTATTTATATACATATTTACAAATATGTGTATAATAAGTACATATAATAATATAATATATAACAAAGTAATAATATAATATATAATAATATGCACATATTATTTATGTACATGTCTATTTATATACCAGAAATTGTACATATATTTCCTTCGTTTTTACACAAGTGGTTGCAATTTATAATACACAATTTTTTACACTTTGCCTTTTTTTCAACAAATTTAGCCTAGAAGTAGAGCATATTTTATAATAAGCTTCTTCATTTTTATAGCTGCATTTTGTCTTTTTGTGTACATATATATGATTTATTTAGGTGATTCCCTATTGATAAACATTTAGGTTATTTCCTATTTTTTTCTCTGTTAAAGACAGCTAGTTGACTACCCAAATATTTTCATTTCATTCTGAAGTAGAGATGTATAGATATAATTGGTAGTAGATGCTAAGCCTGAGACTATATATCCAAGACTTCCTCGAGTCTAGCAGTCATCAATAACCAAAGTAACGTGAAAGCAGGTCATATGTTTCTTCTAAGTCAGTAATATTATGAAGCAGGTATGCTTTCTCCACCTTCTCTCTTCCTCCTTCTACCAGCTGGATGCAGAGGGTAATGTATGACTCTACATACAAGGCCCTGATCTGCCATTGACCTCAATATTTTGAATCTGTACTAATCTGCATGCACTGTCTTTTATGCCCCACAACATCTTTGTAAAAAAATGATTTGTGAAAGCTAAACTTTTTAACATTGTATATGTTAAAAATGTGTTTTTTCTCTTCTCTAATTTGATTGACACTTTGACTAGTCACAAAATTCTAAGAAATAATTTTCCTTCAGCATTTTGAAGTCACTGTTACATTTTCTTCTAGTATCCAGTGTTGATGTCAATGAATAAAAAGTAAGCTGATCTTAATCCTTTGCATATAATCTGTGTTTTGTTTGTTTGTTCGATACACTTTATTTTTTCCTTCCCTGAAAGATTTTAGCATATTCTCTCTGTAGTCAGTTCTGAAATCTGTGGGGCTATTTTCATCCCATAGGGTACACATTTGATGGCACCTTTTAAACTGGAGCCTGGGAAATTTTCTTGAACTGTTTAATTAATAAATTCCTTCTTTTTATTTCTTGTTTCTAAGGTTCTTATTCAGATTTTGCAATTCCTGGATTTTATATATATTTCCTCTCTTTTCTTTTTTGCACTTCTTTTGAGGTGATTTCTTCAACTTTATCTTCTGTAGGCTCCCATGAATATTTCATTATTGCTTGCGTTTTTAACTTCCAAGAAGCACTTCTTTTTATTCCTAGAGGGTTTGTTCTTAGGTCATCCTTTTACTGTTTCATATATGCAATATCCTCTCTTTTCTCTCTGACAGTATTAATAATATTTCCCCCCTTCTTTTTCTATTAACTCTTTTCTTTGCAAGTTGTTTATTTTATTTTGTTTTGTTTTTCTTGTTTACTAGTTTTGTTCTCAAACTTCTATGTTAAAATTTAGATTCCTGGCCTGGCAATTCGTGGTTGTCACTGATGATTAAAGTTGAGGGACTGATTGCTATTTGGAAGGTTTGAGTTGCTGAGAATTGTCAGATTTGAGCCTCTGTATGGTGTAATTCATGTAACTTATTAGGGTACTCTTGATAGCAAAATCCTTAGTCTTTCTTTTTGTTGTCAAATCCTCAAGGAAAGAAATTTTCCAATTTCTAGCCTAAAAGGTGAAGACGACGATGGAAATGTTTCGGAAGCAAGCGTGGGAGGAGAAAAAATGGTCTTTCATTCAGCATAAATGTGAATCAATTAATTTAAACTCAAGATTTCAGGATGGATACTCTCTCCAAAAATAAACATTCAGATATCTGCTAAAGGAGGCTCTGGAGAGGCAGTAGTCCAGATGCACGGACGGGAGAGAGAACCTAGGGATCTTGCTTTTTCATTCTGTCCTCATTTTAAATTCCTCAATTCCGCATGCTCACTTAGTACCCACTTAAGATTGCCATTGTCGGTTAAGGGCTAGGCTGTATTAGAACTGCTAAATGCATAGCACTCATCTACCTGCTATTTTATTGCTATTGCCTCCTCTCCTTCTCTACCCTTGAAAGGTATATTTCTTAACAATCCATATCTTTAATGTAGTTTTAGTGAAGTTTCAGGAGCAAATAAATTACATGTATTCCATCTGAAAGATCCTACGTCAGAACCTACTGCCTAAGATTTTTAACTACTACATTGTAGGACTGTGAGGAATTAATTTTTAAAAATGCAGTAAGTCCAATCAAAAACCAAAACCCATTGCCCTGAAGTCAATTCTGACTCATAGGACAGAGTAGAACTGCTGCAAAAGGTTTCCAAGGAGCAGCTGACTTATTTGAACTGCTGACCTTTTGGTTAGCAGCTGAGCTCTTAACCACTGTGCCACCAGGGCTCCATTAGTAAGTCCACTGCTTAACACATAGTAAATGCTGGACATGTTTGATACTTCCTATAATTTCGCTAGACTCAGTATTCAGTGGGAGAAGCAACTATATCAACCCTTTTTTCTTCCCCCTAGTCCTTAACACAACTTGGAACATCAGAATAGACCATAGACTTGATATTTAATAATGTGTTGAGTAAGTGAATGAATGAATATTAAAGTAAAAACAATCAAATATAAATGGATCCAAAAGACACCCTGGTCATGAGTTTTGTGCCTTGATATTAAACCAGCTACTCTCAAGTCAATTTTGATTCACAGCAATCATGTGTGTGTCAGAATAGAACTGTACACCACAGAGTTTTCAATGACTGATTTTTCAGAAGTACATCACCAGTTCTTCCCAGACGCCCCTGGGTGGAGTTGAACCTTCAACCTTTCAGTTTGCAACCAAGAACGTTAACCTATTGCACCACTTGGGGATTCCTGCCTTGATATTGTTCTTATCATTGTTGTGTGCCATCTAGTGGATTCCGACTCGCAGTGACCATATAAGACAGAGTAAAACTACCCCATAAGGTTTCCTAGGGTATAACATTTAAGGAAGGAGCCCTGGTGACGCAGTAGTTAAAGTGATGGACTGCTAACTGAAAGGGCAGTGGTTTGAAACCACCAGCTGCTTCTGTAGAGATTTACAGCCTTGGAAACCCTATGGGGTCACTATGAGTCCTGAATCTTTTCTCTGGTGGAGCAGCTGATGGGATTGAACCACCGAACTTTCGGTTAGCAGCCAAGGGCTTAACCATTTTGCCACTAAGGCTCCTTTTGCCTTGATATTAGTCCCTCTGAATCCCCAGTTTGGACTAACCTCAGTCACATAAGAATGCCCAAGGAGAGGCTGCCCACGACTTTGAAAAGGAGGACACATAAAAACTAATGGCTTTGTGCATCCTTCTAAAGTCCATTCTTCTCTCATGTTCTACACTGACCTGCCCTGTTTGTTGAAATCTATGAGCCAAACCTCTCTATTTCAAAAGGAGAAAGAAGGAAGTTAGAATAATAGCAACCATCAGCAGCAAGGCTTTTCTTTTAAGCCCTCCAAATCACCGCAGTTGAAGAGGCAAGATAAAACTATGTCACACAGAAAGAAATTGCATCCACAGAAAATTATGAGGCCCAAAAACAAACACAAAATGCTGAAATATCAAGATAGATAGAAAACATTTTGCCTGATAAGAAATTGATCAAAGCAAAAGTAAACATTTTTTGTTTTTTTTTTTTTCTTTTTTGGAGACCTCCTATATACATTGTAACAAGATATTAATTTCTCACAGTAACACCAGTCAATATTTTTGGGAAACAATGGCAGTTTCCTCTTTGATAATGACTCAAATGTTCCAAGAGAGGTACATTTAAGTGTTGGAGATTTTTTTTGTTTTTTGTTTTTTAATGCTCTATTATCTTTTAACTTACCAAAAGATTTTTATTGTCTTTATAGGGTCGCTATGAGTCAGAATTGACTCAAAGGCAATGGGTTTGGCTTTGGGTTTATATATATTTTAGCTGAGTCAATAACGGAGCCATTTCAATCCCATGGAATATGACTTTCCATCTACATAGTAGTGGACAGTGTCGATTTGTAGGCCATCAGGAACAATATAATCCTGTGACTTTTATTATAGTCCCAGGTTTGTTATCAAATAAGTTAGCGGGGAAGATAATAACTATACATTTTCTTTTTTCCTTTTCTTTTACATGAAGATCATTCAAAAGTGATTGTAGCAATACATCAATGGGGAAATGCCAGAAATTCAAGCCGGATTCAGAAGAGGATGTGGAAGGACGGGTAACACTGCTGATGTCAAATGGATTTTGGCTGAAAGCAGAGACTACCGGAAAGATGTTTGCCTGTGTTTTGTTGCAAAGGCATTCGACTGTGTGGATCATAACAAATTTTGAATACATTGCAAAGAATGGGAATTCCAGAACACTTAATTGTGCTCATTCATAACCTGTACATAGACCAAGAGGTAGTCATTCGAACAGAGCAAGGGGATATTGTGTAGTTTAAAATAAAGAAAGGTGTGTGACAGGGTTACATCTTTTCACCGTACTTATTCAATCAGTATGCTGAACAAATAATCTGAGAAGCTGAACTATATGAAGTGAATGTAGCATTAGGATTAGAGGAAGATTTGTTAACAACCTGCGTTATGCAGATGACACAACCTTGCTTACTGAAAGTGAAGAGGACTTGAAACATTTACTGATGAAGATCAAAGACTTCAGCCTTCAGTAGGAATTTCACCTCCACATAAAGGAAACAAAAATCCTCACAAGTGGACCAATAAGTTACATCATGATAAACAGAGAAAAGATTGAAGTTGTCAAGGATTTCGTTTTACTTGGATCCACAATAAACACCCATGGAAGCAGCAGTCAGGAAATCAAATAACCTATTGCTTTGGGCAAATCTTCTGCAAAAACCTCTTTAATCTGTTAAAAAGCAAAAATGTCACTTTGAGGACAAAGTTGAGCCTGACCCAAGCCCTGATATTCCCAATTGCCTCATATGCGTGTGAAAGCTGGACAACGAATAAGGAAGATCGAACAAGAATTGATGCCTTTGAATTATGATGTTAGCGAAGAATACTGAATATACCATGGACTGCCAGAAGAGCTAACAAGTCTGTTCTGGAAGAAATACAGCCAGAGTGCTCCTTGGAAGCGAGGATGGCAAGACTTCGTCTCACATACTTTGGACATGTTATCAGGAGAGACTAGTCCCTGGAGAAGGACACCGTGCTGATTAAAGGGTCAGAGAAAAAGAGAAAGTCCCTCAACGAGATGGATTGACACAGTGGCTGCAACAATGGGTTCAAATATGACAATTATGAGGGTGGTGCAGGACCAGGCAGTGTTTTGTTCTGTTGTACATAGGTCACTTGGAGTTGAAACCTACTCGATGGCACCTAACAACAACAACAACATCTATTTCATAAGTTTGCTTCATCCAATAAGATAAAATACATGAAAAAGTATAAAGTTCTTAAAATATCATTTAATAAATGGCTTTCAGAGTGAGTCTGGGTCCCTTGTGGCTCAGTGGTTAAGTGTTTGGCTGCTAACCAAAAGCTCAACAGTTTGAATCCACCAGCTGCTCCTTAGAAACCCTATGGGGCAGTTCTACTCTGTCCTGTAGGGTCGCTACGAGTTGGAATCAATTGGACGGCGATGGGTTTTTTGGGGTTTAGAGTGAAGCTAACTATTGCCTCCTCATTGTTTATTGATTCATGAAAATGTCAAGAATTTTGTCTTTGTATCTGAGAGGTGTGGTGTTAAAGAGTATGTTTTTCGAAACAACTGCTTACATCCAAATCTGGCTATTAATATTGCCTTGAGCAAGTTATTTAACCTCAGTTTACTTCAGTGGTTAAAGCACTCGGTTGCTAACCAATGTTGTGCAGTTTGAACCCACAAGCAGCTCTGTGGGAGAAAAATGTTGCAGTCTATTTCAGTAAAGATTTACAGCCTTGGAAATCATATTGGGCAGTTCTACTCTGTCCTACAGTGTCGCTATGAGTCACAATCAACTGGGTGGCAGTTGGCTTGGTTCGGTTTTGGTTTACTTAGCTGTAACATGAAAAAGAAATCACTATATCATAGAGTGGTTATAAGTTTATAAAGGAAAATTATGTAAAAAAAAAAAAGACTTAGTGCCTAACTCATAATAAGGGCTCAATAGATGTTAGATATTGTTATTCAAGGAGACTCATTTCACACATTGAATTCCTAGAGGCTCTATTCAGCATTTTGGATACATATAAAAATTAATACATATTAAACTCTTATTTATCAGATTTACATTTTCATGTTCTATTAATAATTCTCTTTAAACAATTTTCAGGTAGTAGGTATTAACTAGAAAATACCAACCCTATATTTGCATCCTATCCCTGCTCATAGCACAGCATTGTTATAGAAAGTTTCTTTCATAGACTCTTTCAGAATATGTTAGGTTCCAATCATTATTTTAAACTGAAAGATAATGAAGAGATTAAAATGGGAATAACAGGACTATGATAGACTAGAATACATAATGAATATTGTTGTGTTGTTGTTAGATGCCGTCAAGTCAGTTCCGACTCATAGCGACCCTTTGTACAACAGAACGAAACACTGCCCAGTCCTGTGCCATCATCAGAATCGCTATTATGCTTGAACCCATTGTTGCAGCTACTGTGTCAGTCCTTCTTGTTGAGGGTCTTCCATTTTTTCACTGACCCCCTACTCTACCAAGCATGATGTCCTTCTCCAAGGATTGATCCCTCCTGACATGTCCAAAGTATGTGAAACATAGTCTCGCCATCCTTGCTCCTAATGAGCATTCTGGTTGTACTTCTTCCAAGATAGATTTGTTCATTCTTCTGACAGTCCATGGTATATTCAATATTCTTTGCCAACACCACAATTCAAAGGAATCAATTCTTCAGTCTTCCTTATTCATCGTCCTGCTTTCGCATGCATACGAGGAACTGAAAACACCATGGGTTGGGTCAGGTGCACCTTAGTCCTTAAAGTGACATCTTCGCTTTTCAAAACTTTAAAGAAATCTTTTGCAGCAGATTTGCCCAGTGTAACGTGTCTTTTGATTTCTTGACTGCTGCTTCCATGAGTTTTGATTGTAGATCCAAGTAACAGGAAATCCTTGACAACTTCAATCTTTTCTCCGGTTATCATGATATTGCTTATTGGTCCAGTTGTGAGGATTTTTGTTTTCTTTATACTGAGGTGTAATCCATACTGAAGGCTGTGGTCTTTGATATTCATCAGTAAGTGCTTCAAGTCCTCTTAACTTTCAGCAAGAAAGGTTGTGTCATCTGCATAACTCAGGTTGTTAATGAGTCTTCCTCCAATCCTGATGCCCCATTCTTCTCCATATAGTCCAGTTTATCTGATTATTTGTCCAGCATACAGATTGAATAGGTATGGTGATAGAATACAACACTGACCCACACCTTTCCTGACTTTAAACCACACAATATCCCTCTGTTCTATTCAAGTGACTGCCTCTTGATCTATGTACAAGTTCCTCATGAGCACAATTAAGTGTTCTGGAATTCCCATTCTTTGAAATGTTATCCATAATTTGTTATGATCCACACAGTCAAATGCCTTTGCATGGTCAATAAAACAGGTAAATATCTTTCTGGTATTCTCTGCTTTCAGCCAGGATCCATCTGACATCAACAATGATATCCCTTGTTCCACATCTTCTTCTGAATCCAGCTTGAATTTCTGGTAGTTCCCTGTTGATATACTGCTGCAGCTGTTTTGAATGATCTTCAGTAAAATTTTACTTGTGTGTGATATTAATGATATTGTTTGATAATTTCTGCATTCAATTGGATCATCTTTCTTAGGAATAGACATAAATGTGGATCTCTTCCGATCAGTTGGCCAGGTAGCTGTCTTCCAAATTTCTTGGTATAGACGAGTGAACATTTCCATCACTACACCCATTTGTTGAAACATCTCAATCGGTATTCCGTCAATTCCTGGAGTCTTGTTTTTTGCCAACGCCTTAAGTTCAGCTTGCACTTCTTCCTTCTGTACCATCGGTTCCTAATAATATGCTACCTCCTGAAATGGTTGAACGCCGACCAATTCTTTTTGGTACAGGGACTCTGTGTATTCCTTCCATCTTCCTTTGATGTTTCCTGCCTCGTTTAATATTTTCCTTGTAGAATCCTTCAATTCTGCAACTCGAGGCTTGAATTTTTTCTTTGGTTATTTCAGCTTGAGAAATGCAAAGCCTGTTATTCCCTTTTGGTTTTCGCACATTAATGAACATTAGATTGTATGAATGATCTCTTTATTACAAAATATATATTCTCCTTTAATGAAGAAAAATTGCATAGTTTTCTACATTCTTTCTTATTTTGTTTACAAAATATTCAGTTGATACAAGTTTTAATTGAAGATGTTAATCTGTAAAGTTACTTTCTGCTTAGAATATCAATATGTGGTCTAACATTTAAAACCAAATCTGTTTTTTTTTTTTTAAACAAGCTTTCTTCGGTTTTCTGAATTTTTACTTGGAACTAACCTGAGTTGGATTGAGAATCATAATGCATCTTACTTTTCAACTTTCCCATATTGTCTGTGCTAAGTAAACCTAAAGTATAACTATTCTTCTGAATGTCATTGACTTTGGAATTATGGTTTTGTTCAAGTTTTAAAATGTTAAGGTGGAATTAATAAATCACTTGAATTTTAAAGAATAAGTTCACTTTTCCCCAATAATCTTGTAAAAAGTTTCCTTTTCTAACACATCAAACATTTTCAGAAAGTGATGTTCCAAGTTGAATAGGGTCTTTTGCATGACTGGCACTAAATTAGGCTTTAATTATTCTCACATTTATAATAAATAATCTAAGATTGAAATGTAAGGGGACTGGAATGGGGGGGGGGCAATTAGATGCCTGGTAAGAAGCATATTTAAATCAAATTGGAACATATTTAATTTTTTCCACTATATAAGTAGCTTCCCTTGATTATGCAAATCTATATGGGATAGCCACCCCCTGACCCAGCTAAAAGACATGAGAGGATCTTTTTGGCCTGGCAAAGGTCTTTTTCCTAAATTATAGTAGTAATCCAAACTGTTGTCTAGGAAAATTAGTGAGAGCTGGTGACAACTGCACTGGCATCCGATGGTAATGATGTCCAACAGCAGTGACTGGCATTACCTGGCCAATATCCTGGTGACAAAAGATACTTGTTGTACTTCCTGATTTTGACCCTGAGTTATGCAGATGACACAACCTTTCTTGCTGAAAGTTAAGAGGACTTGAAGCACTTATTGATGAAGATCAAAGACCACAGCCTTCAGTACGGATTACACCTCGGTATAAAGAAAACAAAAATCCTCACAGCTGGACCAATAAGCAAGATTTCCAAGTCTGACTCTCCAGATGGCTACTTATTTTGTAAGCCACTGGCATTCTTCCATTCTATTCTATTTACGATAACAATAATCATTTCTGTTGCTTGCAGTCAAGACTCTTAAATGATATGATATAAATGAGATATCAGAGAACAATAGAAAGAGATCAAGATTTGAAGTTAGCTAAACTTGATGCCTTGCTTCTATTACTTACTACCTATAAAGGATGTCATATTACTTTACCTCTTTGTTCCTTATTCTCCTCATTTATAAAATGAAATTTATATTACTTAGCCTGTACCGTTGTTTTAAAGATTGAAAATAATGCTAGCATCTAACACAGTCTCTGGCAAACAAGGTTCAATAATTGTAATACCATAGTGATATCCAAGCTCTTTTTGATTTTTTCTCTTTGTATGTGACCTTCAATTATTGGAATACCCTCTAGAGGAAATCACCCTGAAATGCATTGTGAAAATTTATTTGACAACATTCATTATGGTGGAAAATCTAAAGTCTTTCTAAGGAAAAGTTATTTTTTTTTTGTATTGTTCACTTTTTTCCATGTTATAATGCCTTGAATCCTCCAAGTATGAGTCAGAAATTTGGGTTGGTTGAAAATATAATCAGCCTACTTCTGGAAGGCAATATCTTTTAGTCCATTCCAGGATTTCGTGAGGAAGGATTTTTTACTAAGTTATTCTCCACCTTCTTAATAGCTCTGCCTTTCTTCTCTCCCTGCCTATACAGAATACATGTTCTTCCGTCCACCACTACCATCATCACCCACACTAAAAGGCTTCCCCAGATCAGCATTACGTGGAATTGAGGGAGCAGATTATCCTTAGATCTGGGATTCATGTAGTAGGCCTATCTATCTCTTACACTAAATTGTGTCCTTGTATCTAGCTTTATCAGTAATAAAGGTGAGGTTTAGGATTCCTAAGGAGCCCTGGTGGTGTAATGGTTAAGTGCTCAGCTGCTAACTGAAAGGCTGACGATTCAAGCCCACCAGCTGCCCTGTGGGATAAAGATGTGACAGTCCGTTTCAGCAAAGATTTATAGCCTTGGAGATACTATCGGGCAGTTCTGCTTCGTCCCACAGGGTCGATATAAGTTGGAATATGCTCCATGGCAGTGAGTTTTTGTTGGGTTTAGGACTCCTTATAACTTTCCTTTTTTTTTTTATCAAATTGTTTTTCCTAAGTGAGGAACAGAGGCCCTGGTGGTGCAGTGGTTAAGACTCGGCTGCTAACCCAAAGGTCAGCAGTTCAAATCTGCCAGCTGCTTATTGGAAACTCTATGGGGCAGTTCTACTCTGTCCTATAGAGTCAGAATTGACTCTGTGGCAACAGGTTTGTGTTTGTTTGTTTTGGTTTAAGTGGGGAGGAGAGATACTACTTAGGAAGGACCCTTAAGAGTCTAACAGGAGGCTCAAATAGTTTCTGATTTCCATAAAGATTTATTTGCCCTAGTCAAATTTATACAAACATGACTGGCAGGTGATTCTCTGTGGATAACACCACAGTAAATCTATAGGAAAACTCATAATGCATTATATATCAGCCACTGTGTTTCTTAAAATAGTTTCAGACAATATACCGAAAGAATACAAAAAGCTAAAGGAATTGAACTAACATTCTGAGAATCTTACCGTCCTTAAGGAGACCTTGGGTGATGCAAACACTTAAGGTTAGCCATTTGAACCCACCTAAAGGCACCTCAGAAGAAAGTCCTCGCTATCTGCTTTCAAAGGTTTTTGGCCATGAAAACCCCATGAAGCATAGTTCTACTCTGAAACACATCAAGAAAGTATCATTTTAGAGATGAGGAAACTAATCCTGGAAAAGTTGATAGATCTGTGAAAAGACATATACCTAGCAATCAGTGGAATCAGGATTAAGACATAATGCGTTTGATTCCGAAGTCTGTTCTTTTCTTGGTATGTAAACTACTTTTAAAACCTTGAAGAGTTTTCATTCTTGTTGGAGAGATAAGATTTAAATTTTCATAATCATATGAATATTTTTCCACCTCTCCCTACCCCCAAAAAGAACGATTTTAAAGAAAAATATAAATTAAAAGTGATAGTGTAAAATTTCAACTCAAGGAAAGCAAATGACAAGGAAAAGCATTATAGAATAAGACTAGTCAGGGATTTTGTAAAAAAAAAAGAAAAAAAATCTATATATTCACGTTTCCTTCTCAGTAGAGCTTCCATTAACTTCAGTAGGCAGCTGCTTGAATTGTACCCATTATCTGTATAAATATATAATGTCCCAAGTGTGCAATTATGTTAGCCTACAGTGAAGAATGACTTAGTTTTAAAATCCATGTGCTGAGAACCTGACTGATTTTGAAATATTTGCATTTGAAAGGGTAGAGACTCTTAAGAGAAATTGTCAGAATCTCAGTGCAGGCCATTAGTGCACATTTTCTACTAAAGAAGGAGCATTATCCCCAGAATCCTCTCTTTATTCCCAGCCAAAAAGACGCAATTTCCGTACCGCATCTTGATGAGTCTGGGGTTAATTGGCTCATTGCCCATTCCTCAAATGCAGAACATACTCTCCCTGTGCCTTTGGCCTTGTAATATATGAGAAGAAGTCCACAACCGATACACAGTATGGGCATTCCATTTATTATTCAATCAATACTATCATTCACGGAGCTAAATATGCATGTTTATTATTTCATCACGATTGCATTATCGTCTCTAAAATACTTCCACAATATTTTTCTAAGCACCTGACTGGACACAAAATGATTGCATATTTCTTTAAGAAGTTAGCAATCTAAATAAAATTGCAAACTTTGGTAAGCACAGTTCAGTAACTATATATAGAGGAGAGATGATCAGTTTAATTTTAAATTTTATTACACATATGTTTTTAGTATGATGTTATCGTTAATATTTTCCTCTGGAAAATACATTTTGAATTGAAAAGATAACCTATAAATGAAAGGGTTACTGATAGTTCCTCAGCACCTATTGAATCCTGCTGAGCAATGCTAAGTAGTATATTCAAGACATTATGCTAAGTGTTATGCCCTAAAGTAAATTCTAATCATGTTGGAAAGATAGGAGCCATACACTTGAAAAGTATCTAATTACATAAGGCATTGTATGATAAATGTGGAAAAGAGTGGCAGTTTGACTGTGCGAAGGGAATCCTGAGAAAGAACTGAGCATAGTAGATTGAATTGAACACGGAATAATTGCATAGACTACACTGGATTTAAACAAGTCCTTGAAGTATAGATAATAATTGAAAATAAATTTTGAAGAGAAAGATAACATACACAATGCTTAGGACCTTGAAGGAATACCATGTTTGTATAGCAAAATAAACTTGAAGACATTACCAAATGAAACAGGACTTGCAGAACAAGGGAAAATGACATCAGGAAGAAAAGAATTAGATGTTGAGTTGCAACCTTGGTTTCTAGCATTCCCTGTGATGTCCCATACACCTGCAGGGAGTAAAAAAGTTGCATGATAGTGGACTGATTCCTGGCAGTCAGGAGGGCATTATAGTGCACAAGACAAATAATAGCCAAAAGAAAGCAGGGAGCTTGGTGGAAAGGAAGCCAAAGTTACCACTGATATTGTGGAAGTTTCAACAGATAAGGAATTGTTTTAGGGTGAAAGAAGTATGGGCTCCATAGAATTTCTGTTCTACCTGGTTTAGGAGATCATCAGGCATTCAACAAATATGTATGAAAACCCTACTATGTGTTTGGTGTCCTGAAAGATACCAAGGAAATAAAAAATAAGTATAATATTGTTCTGTGTTCTAGGAATTATAAATTCTAACAGATTAATATAGATTGATTGATATAGGCAAAAGGATACATACATATAGAGATAAGCATAATAGCAACATAACAAGAGGTTTAATAGAATAGGGAAAAGTACTTACAAACAGTAGTGCTTTATTCGGCTAAAGCACATAGCATTTGAATAGATTCTTGAAGGATAAATCCCCAGGAGCAATTCTTATTCAACAAATCATTCTGGTTGTTTCCTATCCCCTCTGCTTTGGACTGCTGCTTGGGACACCTGTGCCGACCACCTTGAGCCATAGTTCCCAGGCTCTCCCCAGTCTTTGACATGCCAAAAAATAGACACAAACTCTCCTCCTTAATCCCCAAAGCAAAGCTAATTCCAAGACCAAACTTTTTTTTGCTCTTGTCCTAAGACTTCTTAGTAGCAGAGGGAAATACAGGATGGTAAAGGAAATCATGGAACTGGTGGTTATAATATTCTCTTGGTTCTAGATCCCAGTGAATGTACTTCCTACTGAATACTTTGCTCCTTAGCAAAGTATCTAAAATGCCTCATCTTTCCAGTCAGAGGTTCCCTTAACTTTACTCTCCTTCCTCTCACGTCACTGTTCCCACCATTTGCCTTTATCCCCAGACAGAAAAAATTAAGGTTGGTTTAAAATACATCACTCCCTTTGGACTATAATCTCACAGTAGCATTAGCCTTTTTCAGGATAATATAAGTACAGGTATTGAAGCAACATTCCCTAGGTTTCCATCGTACCTCTCCCATTATCCTGCTATGTGATATTTGGGAAGTTATTTAACTTCTCTCTGCCTCAGTTTTTCAATAATATGGGATTAATAATGGTATCTTTCTAATAGAGTGGTTATGAGAATAAATTGATAATATGTGAACTCTGTTGCCTAACAGATAGTTAACATTAAGTGAATATTAAAAATAGCATTATAATTACTAATAATAAACAATGTGCTCAATATCTGCATCTGATGTATATTTATTTGGATAGTTTTCCTGATTCAAGTCTTCAGAAAGCTTCCTTACATTAGTTTAACTAAAGGGTCTATCTTGCAATAAAGGATCCATGCTTCAAATGGATGTTGTTGTTATTCGGTACCATCAAGTTCGGTCCAACTCAAAGCAATCCTGTATACAACAGAACAAAACACTGCCCCGTCCTGTGCCATCCTCACAATTGTTGCTATGTTGGAGCCCATTGTTGCAGCTACTGTGTCAATCCATCTCTTCAAGGATCTTTCTCTTTTTCACTGACCCTCTACTTTACCAAGCATGATGTCCTCCTTCAGGGACTGGTCCCTCCTGAAAACATGTCCAAAGTATGTGAGACGAAGTCTCGGCATCCTTGCTTATAAGGAGCATTCTAGCTGTGCTTCTTCCAAGCCAGACTTGTTCGTTCTTCTGGCAATCCATGGTATATTCAATATTCTTCGCCAACACCATAATTCAAAGGCATCAATTCTTCTCCAGTCTTTCTTATTCAATGTCCAGCTGTCATATGCGCATGAGGTGATTGAAAATACCATGACTTGCGTTAGGTGCACCTTAATCCTCAGAGTAACATCTTTGCTTTTTGACACTTTAAAAAGGTCTTCTGAAGCAGATTTGCCCAATGCAATATGTCTGATTTCTTGACTGCAGCTTCTCTGGGCATTGATTGTAGATCCAAGTAAAATGAAATCCTTGACAACTGTAATCTTTTCTCCATCTGTCATGCTGTCGCTTATTGGTCCAGTTGTGAGGAATTTTGTTTTCAAATGGATGCAGCACTTCAACTCCAGTAGCTAAAAGGTCTGACAGCTCACCAGTAGTCAGATATTTGCAATTTTTCTTGTCTTGCTTTTAATTTGACATGTCTCTTCATCAGGATCTATACTGCATTTTAAAAATAAAAAGTGGTTATAATTTGGCAAAACATAGCAGCCTATACAGGGGTAGTTTGCAAAGGAATATGATGCTCCCTGATGGTGCAGTGGTTAAGCATTTGGATGCTAACCAAAATGTTGGCAGTTTGAACACACCAGCTGCTCTGAGGGAGAAAGATGTGGCAGTCTGTTTACATAAAGATTATAGCCTTGAAAACCCTATGAGGCAGTTCTGCTCTGTCTTAGAGGGTTGCTATGAGTGGGAATCAACTCCACAGCAATAGGTTTCATTTGGTTTTGGTTTTATTAAAGTAAAAATGTTCCTGGAACCTCAAAAGTTTAGCTTTATATACTCAGAATTCACTGGGTAAAAAAGCATAATAACAAAATGCTACGTTGTAAAACTTATAAGTAATTTCTATTTTATAAGTCAAAACCATGAATCCAAATTTAACTTGGTCCACATCTAGAACATAAGTATCAAATAGTGCCCAGCCAGAAAATCATAAAACAGGGCAAGCTTGTTCACTGTTGATCACAATCATCTGCTTCAAGTGTGTACTCACTGCTACCTAGCAACTCTATTATAAATCCAAGACTAGTCCTACATTTACACAAATCATACACGCTGTTGTTGTTTAAAAAAAAAAAAAAAAAAAAAACAAAGTTAGCATAGCACACTTATTAATATCTCTTTGGGGAGAGGGCACAGTTGGCAAAAAAAAAAGTGTTATTTGCCTAAAAATATGGTATCTCACTCTACCATTCTCTTCAAAATCTTTCAAACTCAACTATCTGCTGACCTCTAACCCTCTTCCACGGCTTCTCCTTTCACTCATTCTAATATATGACTTCAAATCCTTATTTTTGGAGGAAATATAAGCCATCAAATATGAAATACCTCATTTTACTAGAGTAAGTGAATATAAACTTAGCTAGATCTACACCAACTATCTTCCAACTGTACAGATAAAACACATACGTGCCTCTTCAGTCTAAGCATTGTCCCTGCAACTCTGTTTTGGATTCCATTCTATTTTTAGTTCTCTGATTTTACAATATCAGGCAACAAAGAAAAAGAGAATTCTTCTTTCTCTCCTTTGTGTATTCAAAAGTCTCTCTCAACTGCTTCTTGTCTATGCCATTTCAACATGCTCAGTTCTTTCCTAGTTTAAGAAAAACTGTGGTTTAACATTCACCTGAAACGACTGCCTTATCTCCTTCTTCCCAGGTAAAGTTTTAAAACGTTTTGTTCGTCTCCATTCTTTCCATTTCCACACTTCCCATTTATTCTTCAAGCCTTGTTAAATGATTTTCTCCCACATAATTTTAACGTACATGCCTTCTAAAATTTGCTCTGCTTTTTTCTTAAAGACTTCGTATAGAATTGAAATTATTTATGCTTGAAATATTTTGTATAATATTCTTCTGAAACTATCTGCACTTGGTGTTATTTAGTGAGCAAATTAAAATCTTTTAATGGTTATTGGACTATTTATGTTTTTTTTTTTTTAAGATTTTAACATGGGTGTTTAACTTATTGATATTTAGCCTTTCCCCTTATCATATACAAGCATTTAGTTCAGTTTTAAAATGCAGTGATTGCTTTATGGTTTGATATTAATGTTTACATTTTTACTTTTCTTCTTTGACCTGTTAGTTTTTTGGAAGTGTACGCTAATTTCCAAATATTTTAAGAAATTTAAAATTATACTTTTATTGTGTTTTAGTTTTAACTTAATAAAATTGTGCTTGTTTATAATGTTCTGTATGTTATCAATTATTTGAAATTTTATGAGATTTGCATTAAAGTTTATTTCAACATCATTTTTAATAAATATCCTATGTGTACTTGAGAAAAGCTATATACTGTCTAATTTGGGGCCTTTTTGTGTTGTTTAATCTTCCATATTCTTAATAATTTTGCATTTTGATCTCTTAATTTTTAGTTAAATAAAATCACCCACTAAGATCATCAATTTATCATCTTCTGCTTGCTATTCTGTCTTTTTTTTTTTTTTTTAATCATAGGCTACTTTCTTAGGTACAAAAAAAAAAGTAGGATTTTTCTACATTCTTTGTAAGAATTGAAAGCTATTATCCTAAATAATGGCTTTTGTGTTGTAGTCTATTTTGTTTTATTTCAAAATAAATTCAAGAGCTGTTTCTTGGTTGAGAAATCTATGTTTTTTTCTTTCAACTTAGCTGAAAATCCTTATGCTCTATATGAATCTCTTGTGAATTGCATGTAGTTGGATATTTTAAACATGATCTGGTAATCTTTTATGTTTTCAACAAAAATTGTGTCCATTTACATTTATTGTAATTAAAAATATATTTTAAATATTTTGAATATTACTTTCAACTCATTCTGAGCTTTCTACTACTGCTGATTTGTTTTTCATCATTTATAAACTAAGTCTTATTTTAAATTAATTGACATTTTTCCATTTATTAAACATTATTTTTATACATTTTAATGGTTATATTTAAATTCAAAAATCATACTAAAGTCAGAAGTAAGACAATATATGCCTCTCAAAACAATGTAGAACTTTATAAAATTTTAACTATGGTCACAAAGTATCCGACACTGCTAAATGTTTGTTATCTTTGTCCAATGTTTATATTATTAACATTTTGATATTTTTACTCACTTAACAAATAATTCTAAAACGCTATGTGCAAAGCCCTATTTTAAATACTTTTAAACTCTCTTATTTAATTCTTAAAATAATGTTATGAGGTTATTATTATATATTCTCAATTTTTTTGTTTTTGTTTTGTTTTTTAGGCTTTTTTCATATGTTTATCATTTTATTTTGATCATCATCCATTTTTTGATTGAGACTTTTGTAATGTAATTTATTTGTTTCTGAAATGTGTCCCCTATAAATTCTGCTAGTGAGAGTGTTTTGCTGGTAAACTCTCTAAAACTTATCTAAAAATGATTTTATTCTGCATTTGTTATTAAGTATTGTCTTACTTAAATGAACAATCATATATTGATGGTTTTTTAAATTATCTGCTCCTTTGGGGCAGTTTTACTCTGTCCTATAGGGTTGCTATGAGTTAGAATCAACTTGATGGTAATGAGTTTGGTTTTTTGGTGTTAGCGCTTTACGCAAAATTTCTAAATTTCATTGGTGTTCAAGAGAAGTCTACTGTTGCTTCATTGTTTTTCTTTATCAGTAATTTTTTTTGTTTGTTTTACTTTATATACTTTGACTTATCTTCTCCTGGTTTTTGGAAATTTAAAATTTTACCATAATTTGCCTAAATATTTGTTTGTTTTCTTATCCTGTTTGTGTATTACTATGCCTGCTAAATCTGAGCATTTTTATCTTTCATCTATTCTAAAAAATTCTTATAAAGTATCTCTAAATATTGCCTCTCCAAAACTCTCTGAATTCTTACCCGCTGGAGTTACAGTTTGATTTTTAATTAGATTTTGTCCTCTATATCTATAACCTTCTTTCATATCCTTTATTTTTCTTGTCTTTGTAACCTTCATTACGTATAAAATTTCAAACTATTCTCCCTTGGACTATTTATAATATACTATTTAACATATTCATTGTATTTTTTATGCCAGTACTTCTATTTTGAATTTCTACAAATTTTGTTTAGTTTTTCTAAAGGTGCCTGGTCAATTTTGTAAGTGTTTTGTTCCTTTCTCATGTTTTCAATTTCCTTTTAATTTTTAAAATATTTTATGTAATTATTTTATATTCTCTAACCATTCCAATATATTTTGAACTTAAGAGTTTAATACTGTTATTTGTTGCTTTTGCTCTTATTCCTGGCTTTTAAAAATAAAATGTTTAAGTTCTCAGAAAACAAATGCTCTAGAACACTCCCATCATTAGCTCATGTTTACAATTCAGGTTTTCACGTCCCTGTTAAGTGGCCCTGTGATGATTAATGTTAATTGGCTAGGTCATGATCCTCAGTGATCTGGCAGATATTATGTAATCACCTTCCATTTTGTGATCTAATGTGAACAAGGAATCTGTTGAAAGGGGACTTGCCTTGGGGATGCTCACAAGTGGATGTTCTGCAAAGGTCACACTCTTTCTCTTGACACTGCACTCTTCTCGTTTCCTGAACTCAGGTTCTTGGGATTTAAGCCAGCAAAAATCTTCAGCCTGCTACCTGACTTGCAGATTTTGTATTTGCCAGCCCCTTGCAACCACATGAGCTACCAGAGTTCTTCAGCCTTCCTCTGATGCACAGATTTGGGACTTGTCAGCCCTCATAATTGTGTGAGTCATTTTCTTGAAGTAAATCTCTTATATATATTATATATACACATCACTGGTTTTTCCCCTCTAGAAAATCCATACTAAGACAGGACTCTACGATTTTGTGTTACTTTCTAGGAGAACTAAGTTGTATATTTTTGAAAGAAGGCTTATTATTCTTATCCAATAGCTTTAGTATATATTTGTGTGTGTGTTTAATACATATTCATTTAACCTCTTCTTGGTAAAATCAACCATAACCTCCATGTCTTTATATCTAGTGGATATTTGATTAGTTCTACAATTCAACTTACCTTTTTACCCTCTCTTCCTTAAAATATTTCCTTTACATGCCTTCCATGATACTACCACCCTCTTGTTTTCCTCCTATCTCACTGGTTGCTCTTACTTAGTCCTTTACTATATTATGCTGCTTAAACAGACATGAAATGCAAAAATTATCCAAGATTCATCCTAGCTCCTTTCCACTTCAGCTATACTTTCCCCATAAAAATTCTTATCAATTTCATTAGGACAAACTTCCAATAGAGAGTTCTTTACAAAGCACAAGTCTGGTGATTTCACCCCACTGCCTATATTTATTCAATGATTTTTACTATTCTAAGAAGAAAAATAAATTTTGTTAGCATTATCTGCAAGCATCTTGGAGAAGATCTCTTCCCACTTATCTTTCCAGTGTAATGCTTGCTCTCATTCTACCTTCTTGTCTGTAGTATTGTTCATATTCACCATGCCTATCGCTATCATAGAGCCCTTACGTATCATTTTTGTTTGCCTAACATAGTTTTTCATCTCCTTTTCACCTATATAGTTTCTAGACATTCTTCACTACTTAGTTTAATAAGGCTTTCTCAGAGTTGTCTTTGCTAATTGTCTTAAATATGTCAAATTCGCCTTTGACTTACTTATTCATTGAACAAATATGTTTGAGAGCCTACTATGTTCCAGAAACTTTTCGTAAGTTGAAATACATTCAGCAGTAAATAAAATAGGCCTAACAGTGTTCCATATATATATTACATTTGGGAGAGGCAATATAAAAGAAATGATAAACAAATGAGCAAACAAATAGTATTCAGAAAGTGTTAATGGGAAAAGGAGCTCTTCTTATCACAGTCTCAATTTCAAATTTGTGCCTGTTTTTAAAAATTAATGACACAAGGTCTATGCTTATTTTGCTCATTATTGGACCCCTAATATTATCCATGGTGCATATCACACCACAAATACTTATTAAAATTTTATATTTATGTAATATATACACAAGAAGACATTTTCTGCTGCATCTGAAGACATCTTGGTACATGTTGTCTTAATCATTTAACAGATATTTATTTGTGATTTAAGCATAATCCTGTGTACCATACACTATACACCATCATGAACCTTATGTGCTATTGGGTCGGGGGTTAAACAATTAAAAAAAAAAAAAAACCTGCTGCTGTTGAGTCGATTCCAACTGATAGCGACTCTATAGGACAGAGTAGAACTTCCCCACAGGGTTTCCAAGGTAGGTTAATAAAAATAAACATGTATGAATTCTGACACCCATCCTAACAATTTTCTATCTTTTGGAAGTGGCCAGTACTCAACAGTTAGGGAACATGATTGTCTTAGATTCTTAGAGCTGCCATAGCATAATAACACAAAGTGAGTGGCTTTAAAGAACAAAAAATTATTGTCTCACAGTTCTTAAAGGGAAGAGTCTGAATTCAGTGTATCACAGGGCGGTAATCTCTCTGTCCACTCTAGAGGAAAATCCTTATTTAACTCTTCTTGTCATTCCTTGACTTATTTAGATGTCTCTTCATATGGTGTCTTCCTACTGTGTAACTCTGTCTTGGTGTCTGCTCTCTCATTTTATAAGACACAGTTCAGTAGGAATTAGGGATCCACCTACTCTAGTACAAACTTGTTAACTTAGCTGACACCAACTTCAAAGAAAGAACCAGGATCCACACAAGGTTAAATTCACAGATACAGAGGTTAAGATTTCAACGTATCTTTTAAGGGGACAGATTTCAATCCATAAAAATGGTATAGTTATTTTAAGCTCTCTGAAAATCATATCACCTCTAACATGTTTTGTATTATAATGCATTAATCCAGAGACAAAACCAGAACTCTGCTTTCAGAACTGTCTTAGCTATGTAGTGCTACTTTAACAGAAATACCACCAGTGAATAAACAGAAGTTTATTCCCTCACAGTCTTGTAGGCTAGAAGTCCAAATTCAGGATGTCAGCTCCAGGGGAAAGCTTTCTCTCTCTTTTGGCTCTGGAGGAAGGTCCTTATCATAAATCTTCCCCTGGACGAGGAGATGCTCAGCACAGGGACCCTGGGTCCAAAGGACACGCTCTTCTGGCACTACTTTCTTGTTGGTATGAGGTCCCCATGTCTCTCAGCTCGCTTCTTTCTTTTATGTCTCAAAAAAGATTGGATTAAAATGAAACCTAATCTTGTAGATTGAGTCCTCCTTCATTAACATCACTGCTGCTATTCCCACCTTATTAATATCACAAAGACAGAATTTACAGCACATAGGAAAATCACATCAGATGATAAAACGGTGGACAGTCACATAATAGTGGGAATCATGGCCTAGCCAAGTTGACAGATATTTTGGGGGGACACAATTCAATCCTAGACAATAACATTCAAACTAGGTCATTTTGCACCACAGTATGTTATCCCTTACATCATGTATGCTAAGGTAGTAACGCTTAACAAAAAGGAGTATTCTAGAACTAAATTTTCCATTATATAAGCAAAATGTCTAGCATAGTGCAGAAAAAAGTACTTGTTCGGACAACGTTAGTTACCCCTAGCATATTATAAGATTATCTGAACAAATCAAACCTTTCTCTGTCCTAGACACTTTTTTTTGTAGCAGAAGAAGGGTGTTGGGGGTGAGAAGGGGGATGTTGGGGATGAGAAGGGGGTTAGAATTTGCTCCCATCTTATGCCACTTGGCAATAGGAAAAACGTAAAGTGGTAAATATATCTTAGGAGCTGAGTCCTAATAAATCTGAATACTTCCTAATCCTTTCTTACTTCTGTTATTCTGATTCACTGTTACCCTTATACTGAGCTCAGATTCTTAGTGGCATATTCTACATGAGTTATCCACTAAAGTTGGAATGAAAGAATATTTGTCCTACTCTCCTACTTGAGACCAACAGAAATAAAAAGAGCCCCAGACAAAGAAATAAATATCTTCTATGTTAAAAAAAAGACATGAATATTAAAATAAACTCCAAAACACAAATGCCAGATACAATGAATTGTGGAATTGAACCAAGAGAAGTCTCGGTTGTATGCCTCTCCTCTATCAGGAGAGTAGCACAGTTTAGAGAAGGGAGTCACTATGAAGAGTTTGTTGTCTTAGTTTCCTAGGGCTGCCATAATAAGATACCATAAAGTTGGTAGCTTTAAAGAACAAAAAATTATTTTCTTACAATTCTAGAGGCTAGACATCTGAATTCAAGGCATTGGCAGGGCTATGTTCTCTTTCTACCACCTCTAAGGGAAAAGCCTTTCTTGTCTCTTTTTGCTTCTGGTGGACCTGGGCATTTCTTGGCATCCCTTGTCTTGCAGATGAATCCTCACATAATGTCTTCTCCCTATGACTCTTTTTCCATGTCCCTTCTCCACTTTTAGAAGATACTACTCAGAAGGGATGAGGACTAGGACCAACCCTACTCTGATACAACTTAACTGATAATATCTTCAAGGAAAAACACTATTTCCCCATACATGATTAAATTCACAGATACAGGGGTTAGCACTGCAGCATATATTTCCATAACATTCACCAATACCTCTTAATTTAGAGAGAAAAGGAGGGGACCAAAAAGAAAACACAAAAACAAAAAACAGCTAGAGTAGAAGTGGAAATCTCCCAACTTGAGGACCATTTTCAAAATGTTGGAAGAGAGAAGAAAGAATATGAGAATTTTGTTTTTGCTCAACCAACTTCCTAAAGGTGAAGGGAAGAATGAAGGAAGTTGAGTTAGAGCAGAAGCAGGAATCATTAATCTAGGCAACTACCTGGAGCAACTGACCAAATACAAGGCAGGAGAAATAAAGGATGATCCATCATAAAAGAGTCCTTTGATCCAAGCCCTTTTGCAGTGACCCAGATGCCTGCTGAATGACATACTCAACCTAAAGTGCAGAAATAATATACGTTAATAGGCTTCCTTTTGCTCCCCTCCCATCACCACATTGGGAAAAGTCTGGGATACATCAGAGTGTAGGGGAAGTGCTGCCTGATTTACTCCTTTAATTCCTCTGAAACACAGGACTAACTGAAGGCCAATAAATGAGAAATGTGCAGTCTTTTAACCTAAATGCTAAAGCAATGATTTAAACAGTGCCCACATAAGTAGAGTAGAAAAGGAGAGAGGAAAAAAAAGGAATAAAAATGGCTAAATTCATCCTTGCCAATTTATAGATGAGAATCAAAAATAATATTTTAATATTAAAGTTGATAAATTGACTTTAATGAAATTAGTGTTATAGAAGTAATAATTATTATAACTATAAACAGATTTTAAAACATACAGATTATCAGATGAGATGTTACCAATCTACCTAAAAATATATCAAACACATATATACACATACACATAATATAAATACATAAAAAGTAACATATAGACATATACCATATATATATATAAAATATGGGCATACATACATATATATAGGTATACTTATGCTGTTGTTGTTAGTTGCATTTAAGTTGGTTCTAACTCATAGTGACCCTACATTCAACAGTATGAAACACTGCCTGGTCCTGCATCATCCTCACAATCCTTGCTATATTTGAGCCCATTGTTGCAACCACTGTGTCAATCCATTCCTCTTTCTTCACATTCCAATCACGAGTAATTACCAGTGCAGCTTGATTGCAAGTTTGATCAATTTCAGACTGCAGAAGTTGGTAAAAATATTCTATTTCTTTATCTTTGGCATTATTTGAATAATGGTTGTATTAATTGGTCTTACTTGTAAGCATATTATCCTATCACTGACAGCATTGTACTTCAGGATAGATCTTGAAATATTCTTTATGACAATGAACGTGATCCCATTCGTCTTCAAGTTGTCATTCCTGGCATAGTAGACTTTAAGATTGTCCAATTGAAAATGGCCGGTATCAGTCCATTTCAGTAATGTCTACGATATTGACCTTTATGTGTTCTATTTCGTTTCTGATGACTTCCAGTTTTCCTAGATTCGTACTTCATACATTCCACATTCCGATTATTAATGGATGTTTGCCAATGTTTCTTCTCATTTTGAGTTGTGCCACATCTGCAAAGTAAGATCTCAAAAGCTTTACTCCATCCACATCAAGGTCAACTCTTCTTTGTGGAAATAGCTCTTCCCCAGTTGTATTTTGAGTGTCTTCCAACCCAAGGGGTTCATTTGCCAGCGTTATACCAGTTAATCTTTTGCTGCTATTAATAAGGTTTTCACCAGCAAATTTTTTTAGAAGTAAATCGTCAGTTCCTTCTTCCTAGTCTGTCTTAGTCTGGAAGCTCCGCTGCAACCTGTCCACCATGAGTGACCTTGCTTGTATTTGAAATGCTGGTGGCATAGGCTTCCAAAATCACAGCAACATACAAGCCACCACAATATGATAAACTGACAGATGAGTGGTGTATTATTACATAGTTTCCTAAAAATTTGTAGTGCATCTTAGATTGAGGTTTCTGTTCATGGGCCTAAGAGTTTGCATATAATTTAATGTTTTTGACCAAAAATGTGAGTTCTCCATTTTCATTTAGTATAATAGATATATTTTCATAGGGTAATCTTATCATATATGCATTATATGTATAGCCTGCTGAGCAAATAATCTGAGAAGCTGGACTATAAGAAGAAAAACGAGGCATCAGGATTGGAGGAAGACTCATTAAACAACCTGTGATTTGCAGATGACACAACTTTGCTTGTTGAAAGTGAAAAGGACTTGAAGCATTTCCTGATGAAGATCAACAACCACAGTCTTCAGTATGGATTACACCTCAACATAAAGAAAACAAAAATCCTCACAACTGGGCCAATAAGAAACATCATGGTAAATAGAGAAAATATTGAAGTTGTCAAGGATTGCATTTTACTTGGATCCACAGTCAATGCCCATGGAAGCAGCAGTCAAAAAATCAAAGGATGCATTGAGCAGATTTTCTGCAAAAGACTTCATTCGAGTGTTAAAAAGCAAAGATACTACTTTGACACGCACACAAGGTAGAATATGATTGAATTTATTTTAAATCAGCTCATATAGTAGGCTACTATGGTGACAAATTGAATCTAAATGAAATTTGGTAAAGGAGAAAAAAAAATGTCTTGAAATCAGATAACCTGAGTTCTATTCCTGACCTTGTATTACTTCATGTTCTGTAACAAATTACCACAAATATAGCAGCTTGAAACAACACATATTTATTATCTCACAGTTTAAAGTATAAATCAGATCAAATACTTGCCTGCTTACAATCTTACAGTGACTTCCCATTACTGTTAGAATAAACTCACTTTTTATTTTTTTAACAATGGTCTGCAAGTTTCCACACCAACTCCTGCTAACTTCCCCTGCTGATCTGCTCGACACAATACACTCTATCAACACTGACCTCATTTGTGTTCTCTCATTCCTAACTTAGGGCAATTTCTTTGCCTAATGTTCTGCCTCCAATTCTTCACGTAGCTGGCACATTCATACTCAATCTAGTCCCACTTCAAAAGGAGTAGAGTCCTCATGGTGGACTTGTGTAAATACCCAAGTTGTAATGCCCCCTACTTCTATAACCATCCTTTTCTGTCATACTATTCTGCGTTATTGTACTTTTCACTGTGTGAAATTATCTCATTCATTTAGCTGTTAACTTGTTTACTTTCTGTGAACCTTCCCTCCCCACACAGACACACATAAAAGGATATAAGAATGAGAACAGTGGCCTTGCCAATCTTGTTCATTACCATATATTTTTCCTCTTAAAAATAACATGCAACACATAAGGATGAAAAAATGTATGAATGAATGGAGGCATTAATGAATGAAATTGTTCCATTTCCTCTTTTTTGTGAGAGGAAATTACACAATGTATATCCAAGTGTCTGTCATGGATTTCCTGATACTTTTTTTTTTTCAATTGTACTTTAGGTGAAGGCTTACAGAATAAATAGTTTCTCATGAAAAAGTAATACACATATTGTTTTATGACATTGGTTAACCACCCCACAACATGTCAACCCTCTCCCTTCCTGACCTTTTTATTTTTTGTGAAAATATACATTGCCAAAGATATACCATTTCAAAAATTCCTACACGCACAGTTCAGTGACATCGACTACTCTCTTCCAATTCTGCTGCTATTCTCACTTAAGATGAAGGCTTACAGAACAAAATAGTTTCTCATTTAACAGTTAGTACACATGTTGCCCTATGACAATGATTAACAATCTCTCAACACGTCAAAACTACGCTTATTCAACCTTGGACTCCCTACCACCAGCTTTCCAGTCTCCTTCTGCCTTCCAGCCCCTGCCCCCAGGCTGCTGTGCCTCATTATTCCCATTTGGTTTTATGGGGCTGTCCTCTCCCCTGCGGAACGGTGAACTGCGGAAATGACTTCACCACTGAGCTAAAAGGGTGTCTGGCGGCCATACTCTTGGGGTTTCTCCAGTCTCCTTTAGGCCAGTAAATCTGGTCTTTTTTGTGTGAGTTAGAATTTTGTTCTACATCCTTCTCCAGCTCTGTTCAGAACCCTCTGTTCTGATCCCGGTCAGAGCAGTCAGTGGTGGTAACCGGTCACCATCTAGCTGTACTAGACTCAGTCTGGTGGAGGCCTTGGTAGCTGTGGACAACTAGTCCTTCAGACTAATCTTTTCCTTGAATCCTTTTCTCTTCATTCTCCCCTGCTCCCGAAGGGATGAGACCACTGGAGTATCTTAGATGGCTGCTCACAGGCTTTCAAGATCCCAGACGCCACTCACCAAGGTAGAATGTACAACACTGTCTTTATAAGCTGTGTCATGCCAATTGAGCTAGATGTTCCTCGAGACCATGGTCCCCACAGCCCTCCACCCAGCAATTCATACCCTCAGGGAGTTTGGATGTGTCTATGGAGCTTCCGTGACCTTTTCTTGTACAAGTTGTTCTGGTTTCCCCTGTATTGTGTACTGTCTCACCCTTCACCCAAGATACCACTTACCTATTGCCTATTTAGTATTTCCCCCCACAACCCTCCCATCCCTTATAACCAATAAAGATTGTTACATTTTGTGTGTGAACTTTTTCATGGGTTTTTACAAAAGAGGTCTCAGACAATATTTGTCCTTCTGTGATTGACTTATTTCACTCAGCATAATGTCCTCCAGTTTCATCCATGTTATGAGATGCTTCAGATTCATCGTTGTTCTTTCTCGTTGCATAGTACTCCATTGTGTGTTTGTACCATAGTTTGTTTATCCATTCATGTGTTGATGGGCATCTAGGTTGTTTCCATCGTTTTGCTCTTGAGAACAATGCTGCCATGAACATAGGTGTGCATATGTCTACTCTAGTGACGACTCTTATTTCTATCCGTATATTCCTAGGAGTGGAATTGCTGGATTGTATGGTATGTCTATTTCTAGCTTTCTGAGGAAGAGCCATATCATTTTCCAAAATGGTTGTATCATTTTGCATTCCCACCAGCAGTGCATAAGAGTTTCCATCTCCCCTCAGCCCCTCCAACATTTGTTATTTCCAGTGTTTTT
>NW_004443970.1:2479473-2508232 GCF_000243295.1 Trichechus manatus latirostris | reverse complement strand
ATTTTTGCTTTTGATTGTATCCCACATAACTCTCAGGGTCTCTTCATTTTTATTTGTTCTTTTTTCTGAGTTTTCCTCAAATAGTGTTGTATCCAAGTGTTTATCTTCAATTCCACTGATCTTGTCTTCCACCATTTCACATCTGTTCCTCAGCCTTTCTATGACACCGTCCATTTCTGAAATCTTGTCTTTTATCTTTTGGATTTCTAATTGTTGTTTTTGTATAATTTCTAGCTGTGAATTTATTTTGGTATTTTGTTTCTGCATTATTTTCCTGAATTCTTCCCTGAATTTGTCTGCCTTTTCCATGAATTTGTCTATTATTCCTCATTTTTGTCTGCTTTTTACTTCAACTCTTGGATAATTCTGAGTATTAGAGATTTGAATTCCCTATCAGGTAGTTCTAGTGCCTTTTCTTCCACTGGAAAGTCATCTGGTGTTTTATTTTGGACACCTACTGGAACCATTCTGTCCTGTTTTCGTAAATGTTTTGATATTGTCTGCTGTCTTCTGGGCATTCAGTAGTTATTTTTCTTGTTTATTGATTGTAGATTTGTTTGTTTCATACTTTTTTTTTAATTTGGCTATGTCTGAGAAAGCAGGCTGTGTGTTCATTGTTGTTTGCTCGTCTGTGGGCATGATACTTTTCACTTCCTTCTCTAATTGGCAGTGTTAGTTGCTCAGATATGGTACAGCAGGGCAGGTATAGCTGAAGAGGAGTTACTGGGATGGCTTATTTGTGGTGCTTACTATACCCGCCACGGCTGGTTGGTAATTAGTGCAGGGCAGGTTCCAGTAGGCCCTGCCTGTGCTGCTTGCTGGTGTGATGTTAAGTGCACGGTGCAGGTAGGCAGGATGTAGGGGGGAGATTGTTATGTTTGGAGCTAAGATGGATATGGGAGAGAGGAGAGAGGAACTGGAGCCAAAAACATACAAACAAACATAAAAGAATGCTAGCAGAGCTTGCTGTTTGAGTGGAGAGATAAGAGACTATGAAGTGGAGAAAAACAAAAAGGGGAAGAATAAGAAGAAAAAAATAAAATAAAAGAATGAATAAATAAAAATCAGAAAGGGAAAAGAAAAACAAAGTTCCCAGGGATCCCACTGGTGCGGCTACGAGATCTGGGGAAATTGTCCTCAGGTGTTGCAGTACAGCCTGGCTAGAAGGCATGGAGGTATTCAGTGCCAGGTATTCAGGGGACAGGAAGAAAAAGAAGGTATAGAAAGACGAGAAACTGAGTAATGAAGATAGACAAAAAGGGAAAAAGAGGGAAAGGAAAACAAAACAAATTTAAAAAAAAAAAAACAACAAGAAAAGCTCCCCAAACAACAGGAAAAAAAAACCCACCAAAAAAAAAATGCCCTCAGGGATCCCTCTGCACGTCTGCCCAAGCGGAAGGGGTAGGTTCCAACCCAAGCATAACCTCCTGACCAGAACGGGATCCCAACTCAAGAAAAAGAAAAGAAAACAAACAAATAATTCAAAACAAACAAGCAAACAAAAGCCCCAGGATCCCACCAGCCTGGCAGCCCAGACCGGGAAGCAGTTCCACTCTTGAACGGAGCTCCACAACTCCTCAGGAAGAAGCAAAGATGGCGCACAGAGCCCAGTATTTGAGCGAAAAGAAGGGGAGGTGGTGAGAGGTAAGGAAGAAATCAAAAGAAGCAGAAAAAAAGCAATACTAGCAGCCAACAAATGGCACTCAAAGAGCCAGCTAGTGCAGGCGGGTGGAATCCAAACAGCTGGTGCTTCCTGGACAAGAAACTGTGTCTGCAGGAAGCAGAGGAGGCCAAGTGTAGGTGAAGAACGGCGGGGGATGGAAAAGCATATATCAGAAATTACCAGAGCTCTGCATCCCCTCAGGAAGAAGCAAAGATGGCGCATGGAGTCAGGTATTTGAGCAAAAGGAGGGGGAGGTGGTGAGAGGTAAGGAAGAAATCAAAAGAATGGAAAAAGTAACACCAGCAGCCAACAAATGGCACTCAGAGAGCTGGCCAGTTTGGGTGGGTGGAATCCAAGCAGCTAGTGCTTCCCGGACAAGAGACTGTGGCTGCGGGAAGCAGAGGAGGCCGAGTGGGGGTGAAGAAGGGTGGGGGGTGGGAAACCATATATCACAAATTAACATTGTTTTGTGTCCTGCTGGAAGCTCCATGAAGCTGCTTTCTCTTACCTCGTGTTTCCTAGTCTCCGATAAGAGTCCAAGATGGCAGATCCGTGCTGTGTTAGTTGATAGGGGACCTCTGCATGAATCTCTCCTCACTCTCCGTTCTCTGTCAGTGTTTTCACTCCATTTGGTGCTTAGCTGAGTTCTTTATCTCTTCATTTGATGTTTTAGGGTTTCGGCATTGCTGTTTTCTCTGTTCAGCTTAGCTGTTGGGATCTTTGCCGTGGAGGGACAGTGTGGTGCTTCTGCCTAGAGAGCCATTTTGCCAGAAGTCTTCCTGATACTTTTGATGTGCTAACAGTTTGTGTTATGATTTGACCGGATTATAACCATAGTGACATATAATTTTCTGTCAGTCAGATAGCAAAATTAAAATAGAAGCACGTTACCAATATGCAAGAAGATTTGGGAAATGTACATTCAATACTGGTAGTGAATAATAATTTGTCTATGCATATATTTAAAAATGATTTTTATATAAAATTCTATACCTTTGACCCAGCAACACTATGTTTAGAAATTTAGCTAAACCAAGCAATATCAATATGTTTCAAATTCAAAATTTAGTCTCATGGCACTTCATTAATCAGTATAGAGACATGCAGAGGAATATTATTGGTTGTTAAAAACAATACTAGAAATAAATGTTTATTAAGATGGAAGCTGATATTCCTAACATATTAAGTCAAAAATGGGTTATAATAAAGTAGGTAATTTTTCTTTAAATTAAAAAAAAAATACAAGTGTAGCAATTTATGCACTAAATAAATAATCTGAAAAGATATATAAAAGGCATTAGTGGTAGAATTAGAAGTTATTTCTTAATTTCCTTCATTGTGTTGACGTATTTCTATACTTCATTGGTTTCTCAAAACAATATAATAAATTTTTTAAAAAAATATTCTAAAATCTAGTCACAGATATTCATACATTGAATGCTCTGTGTGGGACACCAAATAAGCCCTCCTGCCCACCCATAGATGTCCATATCCTAATCCTGGAACCTGTGAATATGTTTCTTAACATGACAAAAGTCACTTTACACATGTGATTAAATTTACAATCTTGAAATGGAGTGATAATCCTGGATTATCTAGATATTCACAATGTAATAACAAATGTCCTTATAATAGGGAGATGTTGTTAGTTGCCATCCAGTTGATTCAGAATCATGCTGGCCCCATGTGTTACACAGTAGAACTGCCAGGATTTTCCTGGCTGTAATCTTAATGAAAGCAGAATACTAGGCCTTTTCTTTATTGGTACTGCTGGATAGGTAGAAGTCTAGTGAAAACCATTTGTACCACCACCTAGGGACCTTATAAGAGGATGATAGATGTGTCAGAGTCCACAAGTAGATGTGTTAATAAAAGCAGAGGTCAGAATGATGAGGGGACATGAGCCAAGAAATGTGAACAGTCTCTACAAACTAGAACAGTCAAGGATACAGATTCTCCCTGTGATGGCTAATTTGATGTGTCAACTCACCTAGCTACATCACCCAGTATTTTGGTCAAACTCTAGTCTGCATGTTGCTATGAAATACTCACATGTGATTAGTATTAAAATCAGTTGATCTTAGTAAAGCAGATTTCCCTCCATAATATGAATGAGCCTCATCCAATCAGTTGAAGGCCTTAAGAACAAAACTAGATATTTCCTGAAGGAGGATTCTGCCTCTAGACTATAAATAGAGATCTTGCCAGGATTCCTTCCTCTTCCTCACTGCCTGACCTATGTTTTGGGACACAAGGTCGGCAGTTCGAATTCACCAGCCATTCTGCAGGAGAAAGATGTGGCAGTCTACTAACATAAAGATTACAGCCTTGGAAACCCTATGGGGCAGTTCTACTCTGCCGTATAGTGTCTCTGTGAGTCAGAATCAATTCGACAACATGTTTGGTTTTTTTTAGGGTTAACCTTACCTACAGATATTAGACTTGCCAACCCCCAAATTCATGAGAGCCAGTTCCTTAAAATCTCTCTTTCTATGTGTGTGTAGGTGTATACATATACATATATACATATATATATATATTGTTGTTAGATGTCCTTGAGTCAGTTCTGAATCATAGCAACTCTATGTACAACAGAATGAAACACCGCCCGGTCCTGTGCCATCCTTACAATCACTGTTAAGCTTGAGCCCATTGTTACAACCACCATGTCAATCCATCTCATTGAGGGTTTTCTTCTTTTTTGCTGACCCTCTACTTTACCAAACATGATGTCCTTCTCCAGGGACTGGTCCCTCCTGATAACATGTCAAAAATATGTGAGACACACTCTCCCCATCCCTGCTTCTAAGGAGTATTCTGGCTGTATTTCTTCCAAAACAGATTTAATTGTTCTTTTGGTAGTCCACGGTATAGTCAGTATTCTTTGCCAACACCATAATTCAAAGGAGTCAATTCTTCAATCTTCCTCATTTATTGTCCAACTTTCACATGCATATGAGGCAATCGAAAACACAATGGCTTGAATCAAGCTCACCTTAGTCTTCAAAGTGACATCTTTGCTTTTTAACATTTTAAAGAGGTCTTTTGCACCTTATTTGCCCAATGCAATGCGTCCTTTATTTTCTTCACTGCTCCTTCTATGTGTGTTCATTGTGGATCCAAGTAAAATGGAATCCTTGACAACGTCAATCTTTTCTCCGTTTATTATGATGTTGCTTATTGGTCCAGTTGTGAGGGTTTTTGTTTTCCTTATGTTAAGGTGTAATCCATACTGAAGGCTGTGGTCTTTGATCTTCATCAGTAAGTGCTTCACATCTTCTTCACTTTCAGCAAGCAAGGTGTGTCATCTGCATAACGAAGGTTGCTAATGAGTCTTCCTCCAATCTCAATGCCTTGTTCTTTTTCATATAGTCCAGCTTCTCGGATTATTTGCTCAGCATATAGATTGAATAGGTATGGTGAAAGGATACAACCTGGACGCATACCCTTCCTGACTTTAAGCCCGCAGTATCCACTTGTTCTGTTTGAATGACTGCCTCTTGATCTATGTATAGGTTCCTCACGAGCACAATTAAGTGTTCTGGAATTCTCATTCTTACCAACGTTATACATAATATTATGATCCACACAGTCGAATGCCTTTGCATAGTCAATAAAACACAGGTAAACATTTTCCTGGTATTCTCTGCTTTCGTCCAAGATCTATCTGACATCAGCAATGATATCCCTGGTTCCACGTGCTCTTCTGAATCCCACCTGAATTTCTGGCAGTTCCCTGTCAATGTACTGCTGCAGCCAACTTTTGAATGATCTTCACCAAAATTTTACTTGTTTGTAATGTTAATGATATTGTTCAATAATTTCCGCATTCTGTTGGATCACCTTTCTTTGGCATAGGCACAAATATGGATATCTTCCAGTCAGTTGGCCAGGTAGCTATCACCCAATTTTCTTGGCATAGACGAGTGAGCATTTCCAGTGCTGCTGTTATCTGTTTGTTGAAACGTCTCAGTAAATTCCATCAATCCCTGGAGGCTTGCTTTTTGCCGATGCCTTCAGTGCAGTTTGGACCTCTTCCTTCAGTACCATCTGTTCCTAATCATATGCTACCTCTCAAAATGGTTGAACATCGACCAATTCTTTTTGGTATAGTGACTTTGCATATTCCTTCTATCTTCTTTTGATGTTTCTGCGTTAATATTTTCCACGTAGAATCCTTCAATATCGCAACTAGAGGCTTGAATTTTTTCTTCAGTTCTTTCAGCTTGAGAAATGTTGAGTGTGTTCTTCTCTTTTGATTTTCTAACTCCAAGTCTTTGCACGTATCATATAATATTTTTTCTTCTCTACCCATCCTTTGGAATCTTCTGTTCAGCACTTTTACTTCATCATTTCTTCCTTTGCTTTAGGTACTCTGCGTCCAACAGCAACTTTCAGAGTCTCTTCTGACATCCATTTTGGTCTTTTCTTTCTTTTCTATCCTTTTAATATACGTACGTATATAGACAGAAAACAGAAGCAATATATATATACATATATATCTTACTGGTTCTGTTTCCTACAGAACCCTGACTAAGACACTCCCTTAGAACCTCCAGTAGAAACATAGCCCTATCCACCCATTTTAGACATCTTACTTTCAGGACTATAAGAGCATAGATTTGTGTTGTTTTAAGCCACTACATTTTTGGTAATTTGTAACAGCAGCAATAGGAAACTAATACACCCTGCCATGTGAAAATTAAAACAATAAAAGGATATTTAGCACCATAACATGGTTCACAGAAAAATATACTGATACTTAAATATGATTTTTTGAACCTCTTATCTTCAGGGATTCCAATACCCATACCAAGATTTATACAATGATCTGCTGGAAATGGTATTGAAGCACCCCAAAAACAACAACAAAAATTGCACTTCGCATATATATGAACATTCCAGAACACCTTCCACTACATCACCAAAGTAGTATTGTGGTTCCCTTCTAATCTTTCCCCTTCAAGTTTGCCTTTATTGTGCATTTTAATCATTATTATTAGCTTGAATAAAAATAAGGGAAGTTAATGAGTATAATTTACTCACAGGCCTGCCAAGTATAAAATATGGTTCATTACCTGCTTTTCTAAAAACACAAAGGCATGAATTTGTGATTTAGTAATATTTGTCTCCACCAAGATATGTAAATTTAATTGTAAGTAAACGGAAATATTTTTAGCCTCCTTTAGGAATGTGGTTGTTTAGGAGAATTCTTTTCCAAAACTTATGATCATGGAAAGCTTAGAGATTTTTTTTTTCTTTCAATTCCTTTTGAATTGACAGAGTACACAAACTGTCTGCTGGCTTTTTGAAGTGGGAGAAAGTGTATATTTTGTACTTTAAAAAATTGTTTAACAGATTGCCCTTCTACGGCACAAAAGAAATCCTACCTCTGGGCTGAAGTCAAGCATTTCAACTCTGAGAGGATTAGTTTCTGAGTAACTAAAAACATTGTATATAAAATGTTTTTTTAAGAATTAACTAGTTTTTGGTTGTTGTTTGCTTTTATTTTATAATCTATTGTTGTCATTCTGCAGCCAAACTTGTGACAACTGATAGAATGTTGCCCAACCTGATGAGTCAGGCAAAGAGTCTTGAGTGACCAAAGGGCCAAAGACATTTGTAGACCAAATTATGAAGTTGACAAACTTATTTTTCTTCCTGTTCATGTCCCCTTGATCTAGCTATCTCCAAGAGGGCCAGGGCCTCCAACCCTCATCTCACTGTCTCCTTGGCTCTCTAATGACCTACAACATTGCACTACAAGTGTCTTTCAAGCTTTGTACATGGAAAAGAATGTGCCTTCTTTCAATTTTGCTGAACATTTTACCATGTAATTTGTTGAAAAACATTGTGGAAAATTCCTGTCAAGATGGCTTTGTGAGTTCATACTCCGTTATTCCCCTTCCATGTCAAACACTAAGAGATTTGAAAATAAAATAAAAAGAATTAGCAGTGTTCAAAGACAAAATAACATCTCTGTAGGCCTGAAGAAGAATAGACACACAGAGCAGTAAGCTGGGAACGAAGGTATATAAATGCTGAATTCTCGATCCATAATCAGGTAAGGACACCAAGCAGTTTGGTTTTACCTAATTTCTTCACTTTAAGCAAATATTTCAGCCATGCACAATGAAAGTAAACAGTTGGCATAAATCAGGCTTCTGCAAATTTGAAGTCCAATCTCTACATTTTTGTTTGTAGGATCATGCCCTCTGTCTCTCTCTCTCTCTCTCTCTGTATTGTCTAAGAAATCTTTGTCTTTCCCAAGTTTTCAAATGTTTTCTCTTACACATTTTATAGTTTTAGCTTTTATACGTAAGTCTATGATCCATTGAAAGAGCCTGGTGGCACAGTGGTTAAGCACTCAACTGCTAAAGGAAAGTTCAGCAGTTCGAACCCACCAGCAACTCTGCAGAAAAAAGATGTGGCACTCGGCTTCCGTAAAAGTTACGGCCTTGGAAAACATATGGTGTAGATCTCCCATGTTCTATATGATCACTATGAGTCTGAATCGACTGGACAGCAGTGGATTATGAACCTTTGGGAATTATTATTTTTTTTTTTTTTTTTTAGTGTGAGCTAGGATTTGGAGTAAATCTTTTTCCATATGCTTATCCAGTATTTCCATCACAATTTTTCAAGTATTTTTTTTCCTCTTTGAATTACCTCAATGATTCTGTCAAGATTCAGTTGAATTGTATTTATGTGGGCATATTTGAGGAATCTATTCTTTTTCCATGATCTGTTTGTCTATCCTCATGTCAATACTACCTTTTCTTGATTAATGCAGCATTATTCTAAGTCTTGATATCAGGTAGTATAAATCCTCAAAATTATTCTTCTTATCAAAAAATATTTTATCTACTCTAGGTATATGCATTTTCCAATATAATTTATATTTAATTTGTTCATTTTTCCTAAAAAAAAGTTGCTGGGATTTAGATTGGATTTTTTTTTTTGAATACATAGATCAATTTGAGGAGATTTGACATCTTAAAAATATTGAGTCTTCTAATCCACAAGGGGTATATATCCATTTATTTAGGCCTTTATTTAATTTCTCTCAGCAATGGCTTTTATTTTTGTAGTATAGAACTTTTTTATTCTATTTTAATTGGTATTGTTTATTTAAATTTAATTTTCAAATTTTTTGTTGCTATCATAAATTGTTTGTTGTTTGTTATTATACTTTGTTTGGTATTTGTTGCTGTCACAAGCAACTAAAATTTTGCTGAAGATAATTCAAAAATGACTGCAGAAGTACATCAACAAGGAACTGCCATAAATTCAAGCTGGATTTAGAACGGGGCATGAAACAAGGGATGTCATTGCTGATGTCAGATGAATATTGGCTGAAAGGAGAGAATACTCTAAATATACTTACCTATGTTTTATTGACTTTGCAAAGGCATTCAACTGTGTGGATCATAACAAATTACAGCTAACATTGTGAAGAATGGGAATTCCAGAACAGTTAAGTGTGCTCATGCATACCATGTACATAGACTAAGAGGCAGTCATTTGAACAGAACAAGGGGATACTGCATAGTTTAAAGCCAAGAAAAGTTTGCATCAGGGTTGTATTCTTTCACCATACTTATTAAATCTGTATGCAGAGAAAATAATCTGAGAAGATGGACTATATAAAGAAGAAAATGGCACTGGGATTGGAGGAAAGCACAATAATAACCTGCATTATGCAGATGACAAAATCATGCTTGCTGAAAGTGAAGAGGACTTGAAACACTTACTGATGAAGATCAAAGACTACACTTCCAGTATGGATTACACCTCAACGTAAAGAAAATAAAAATCCTCACAACTGGACCAATAAGCAACATCATGCTAAATGGAGAAAATATTGAAGTTGTCAAGGATTTCATTTTACTTGGATCCACTATCAACGTCCATAGAAGCAGCAGTCAAGAAATCAAATGACGCATTGCATTGGGCAAATCTGGTGCAAAAGACCTCTTTAAAGTGTTGAAAAACAAAGGTGTCACTTAAAGGACTAAGGTGCGCCTGACCCAACCCATAGTATTTTCAGTTGCCTCATATGCATGCGAAGACCGAAGAAGAACTGATGCCTTTGAATTATGGTGTTGGTTAAAAATATTGAATATACCATGGACTGCCAGAAGAACGAACAAATTTATCTTGGAAGAAGTATAGCCAGGATGCTCCTTAGACGTGAGGATGGTGAGACTTAGTCTCATGTACTTTGGACATGTTATCAGGAGGGATCAGTCCCTGGAGAAAAACATCATGCTTGGTAACGTAGAGGGTCATCGAAAGAGAGGAAGACCCTCAACAAGAAGAATTGACACAGTGGCTGCGATGATGGGCTCAAACATAGCAATGATTGTGAGTATGGCACAGGACTGGGCAGTGTTTTGTTCTGTTGTACGTAGGGTGTCTATGAGTTGGAATGGACTCAACGGTACTTAACAACAACATCAATCCAGATATTAGAAGAACTAGATGGTGCCCGGCTACTACTACTGACCATTTTGACCAGGGACACAATAGATGGTTCCAGACAGAATGGAATAAAATTGTAGAACAAAACTCTAATTCTTATTTTAAAAAAAAGACCAGATTTACTGGACTGGTAGAGATTAGAGAAACCTCAGAGACTATCACCCTGAGATATCCTTTAAAATTTGAACTTAAAGTACTTCCAGAGGTGGTCTTTCAGCTAAATAACTGATTTGCTCATAAAATAAACATTATCACTCATGAGTTATGTGGTCCTTTTAAAAAAAAAAAAATCTATGTAAGACCAAATGGTCAACATTTACTCTAAAGCATCCATGAGAAGGTCGGGGGGCAGGGAAGCTGTATTAATAGAGTCGGAACAATCAGAACAGAAATATGGAGAATGTTGACACAGTGTGGAAAAATGTAACCAATGTCACTAAACAACAGGTACAGAAATTGTAAAAGGGAACTGAATTTTCTATATAAACTCTCACCAAAAACTCAGCAAAATATTTTTATAAAAAATTTGAAAATGGCACTTATAGAATCATTGAAATGAAGTAATTAAAAATAGCATTTCAGGGACAATGTCTCAAAAAGCTAATGGAGCTATATTTTTATCAGACAGCAAAGTAGAGTTACAGCAGAAAGTATTCATACAGATAAAAAGGTTCAATTCACTAGAAAGACATAATAATTTTAAAATTGTATAAACCTTATAACATGAAAATATATAAAGTGAATATTAACAAAAGTATGAGGGGATATTTACACATTTTTCATATTAGTAGAGTTTTAATATACCTCTCTCAGAAATTACACACCAGTTAAACAAACAAACAGAATGTAAAAAAGAATTTTAACAAAAAAGTTAACAAGATTGTCCTATTAAATATATAGGGAATTTGTTTCCAAAACCATAATGAAAAATGAGCTTCAGTCTGTTTTTATTCTCCAAAATCTTGCTTGGGTATTCAGATCCTGAAATCATGAAATATAGGTCTATTGTACTTTAGTCATAACATGAAACTTATCAACAGACACTATTTTATGATTTCAATCGCTTTGAAAGCAATAAAAACACCACTATGAAGAACAGTATGTAAATGTGTACACTATATAAGCATAAATGGAATATTAATGTAGAAAAGAGTATTCAGACATTAAAATTTCATAGTTCATCTAGATTTTGATGAAGCTGTTACCATCAAAATATATTTTCTGAAAAATCAAATAAAACTCTAATGCAACTCATCAGCAGCACTAGAGTTATTTAAATTTAGTTAAGAAAGGAACCATTTTTATTCTGCAGTAATATTGTTTATTTGGAGAGACTATAATTTATAAAGCACAATGAGGCAGTGCATTCCAGCAATAGACAGTATACACCCTTTGTTTTTAAATAGTTTTAGAAGATGCTGGGGAGATGTTGCTTTACTTTGATAAAGTATCTTCCCTGCTACTGTAGCAATAGCAAATGCTTCTGTTAATGCCCTAAATGATGCACAGAACAACATATTTATTGCTTGTAAAAGTATGTTCATGGGATTAACTTTCCAACATTAATGGAACAATAATTTAGAGGCTGCTGAAGTCTGAAAAATAATTCTTGGTTTAAGCCAGATTAAAGCAACAACTGATATTGAGAACTACTGGCAAATTCCCCAAGCCATTATTATTAGCCAATTCTGAATGGTTCTTGCCAGTATTCATTTTTCAAAAGATTGTATATATATATATGTATATACATATACTGTGCAGTGTTAGCTTTTTTTTTATGTCTATTCATTGAACAAATGTTTGGAATATGTGATTCATGATCTTAACTGAGAATTGACTATTAGTTTACAGCTTGAGCTATAATAAAGATGTAATCAATCAAAAACAATGTAGCCTAACACTTGTAAGTTCTACCTCTTACTCCTTTAGTATTAGTTCCTTCTATTTGGATACTGTAATAGTCTATTTGACTCTGTAGAGTTTATGACAGTTTATTTCCTTCTTTATTTAAATCTGTTTCTCTCAAATTTTCAGGACGTGTAGTGGAAAAATGATTTAGCATTGAAACAAACAAAAAAACCCTGAGCTGCTCTGCTGCAATGCCTCTGCTTTACTACCTGGAGTACCTGAAGAATAAAAGCCACTTTCCATTTATTTCTCTTAATTCAAGATTTCATCACATGACCAGCCTAAACTGGAAGGAAGTAGAGAAATGGATCGCTTCTTAACTGCACACACGGTCATCCAAAACAATCATCATTTTCTGTCAGTAAAGAGAAGAGAAAATAGATATTGGGTAGGTAAATAGCCATTTCTGCCTCAATAATCATTATGTATTATTATTTATATTTTATTTATTATCTTTTTGTGTTTCCTAACAAAACTTTCAAAAGACAGAAATGTTCCCCCTGCCCTATAACTTGGAAAAAAAAAATTCAAAAGCCAAAGAGATATGTTAGCAAGTGGTAAGGGTAGAATCTACTTAAAAATCATCTGAACATCAATCTCAAAGTGTTCCTTCATTTTTATTTTTATTTTTTATTTTTAATACCCATGCCAGGGCCACACATGAGACCAATTAAATCAGTATCTCTGGAGGAAGGGCTTAGATATCATTATTTTTTGTTGTGGTGGTTTAGGTGAAAGTTTACAGTGCAAATTATTTTCTCATTCAAAAATGTATACACGAATTGTTTTGCAACATTATTTGCAATGCTCACAACGTATCAGCTCTCTTCCCCTTTCCCTTTACACCTCAGTTTCCTTGTGTCTATTCATCCAGGTTTCTTGTCCCTGCCTGACACATCATCTTTGCTTTTGGACGGGTGTTGTCCATTAGGTCTCCTAGACTTGATGTCACTAAGAAGCACATTTCTCATGGGTGTTATTGTTTTGTAGAACTGTCTAATCTTTGGCTGAAAGGTGGACTTCTGGAGTGGCTTCAGTTCTGAGTTAGCAAGGTGTCTGGGGGCCATAGTTTCAGAAGTCCCTACAGTCTCTGTCAGACCAGTAAGTCTGGTCTTTTTTTGTGAATTTGAATTTCATTCTACATTTTTCCCCTGCTCTGTCTGGAACCCTCTATTGTGATCCCTATCAGAGTGGTCAGTGGTTGTAGCTGGGCACCATCTAGTTCTTCTAGGCTCAGGCTGATGGAGGCTGAGATTCATGTGATCCTTTAGTCCTTTGAACTGATATTTTCCTTGCTTCTTTGGTTTTCTTCATTCTCCTTTGCTCCAAACATGATAGGACCAATAGATGTGTCCTAGAAGGCTGCTCGTAAGCTTTTAAGACCCAGATGCTGCTCACCAAAGTAGAATGTAGAGCATTTTCTTTAAAAACTATGTTATGTAAGTAGATCTAGATATCCCACAACACCGTGGTCCCCAGCCCTCAGCCCCAGTAACTCAGTCCCTCAAGGTGTTTGGATGTGTCTAGGAAGCTTCCATGACTTTGCCTTGGTCAAGTTGTGCTGACTTTCCCTATCTTGTGTGTTGTCTTTCCTTTCACTAGTTAACACTTGTCTACTGTCTAGTTAATGATTTCCCTTCCCCACCTCTCCTTTCCCTCTTAACCATCAAAGATTTTTTTTTGTGTGTGTGTAAACTTTTTCTTGAGTTTTTATAATAGTGGTCTTACATAGTATTTGTCCTTTTGTGACTGACTTATTTCACTCAGCATAATACCCTCCAGATTCATCCATGTTGTGAGATGTTTTCAGATTCAGCCTTGTTCTTTATCATTGCATAGTATTTCATTGTGTGTGTACCATAATTTGTTATTCATTCATCTATTCACGGGTACTTAGGTTGTTTCCATCTTTTTTGGTATTGTGAATAATGCTGCAATGAACATGAGTGTGCATATGTCTATTCATGTAGCAGATCTTATTTCTCTAGGATATGTTCCTAGGAGTGGGATTGATGGATCATATGGTATTTCTATTTCTAGCTTTTTAAGAAGGCTCCATAACACTTTCCATTTTAGTTGTACCATTTCACATTCCCAGCAAAAGTGCGTAAGACTTCCAATCTCCCTGCAGACTCTCCAAATTTGTTACTTTCCTTTTTTTAGTTTTCTTAATCAGTGCCAGTAACATCAGGAAGAGATGGTTGTTGTTGTTGCTGTTAGGTGCCGTCCAATTGGTTCCAACTCATAGCGACCATATGCACCACAAAATGAATGAAACACTGCCCGGTCCTGTGTCATGCTCACAATCGTTGTTATGCTGGAGCCCATTGTTGCAGCCACTGTGTCAATCCATCTCATTGAGGGTCTTCCTCTTTTTCACTGACCCTCTACTTCACCAAACATGATGTCCTTCTCCAGGAGGAGACTTGTTTTTCACCAGTGCCTTCAGTGCAGCTTGTACTTCTTCCTTCAGTACCATCGGTTCCTGATTATAAGCTACCTCTCAAAATGGTTGAACATCGACCAATTCTTTTTGGTATAGTGACTGTGTATTCCTTCCATCTTCTTTTGATGCTTATTGCATCACTTAATATTTTCCCCACAGAATCCTTCAATATAGGAACTTGAGGCTTGAGTTTTTCTTCAGTTCTTTCGTCTTGAGAAATGTTAAGTGTGTTCTTCTCTTTTGATTTTCTATCCTCAGGTCTTTGCACACGTCATTATAATGCTTTATTTTGTCTTTTCGAGCCACCCTTTGAAATCTTCTGTTCAGTTCTTTTACTTCATCATTTCTTCCTTTTGCTTTAGCTACTCAGTGTTCAAGTGCAAGTTTCAGAGTCTCTTCTGACATCCATTTTGGTCTTTTCTTTCTTTCCTGTCTTTTTAATGACCTCTTGCTTTCTTCATGGATGTTGCCTTTGATGTCATTCCACAACTTGTCTGGTTTTCGGTCATTAGTGTTCAACATGTCAAATCTATTCTTGAGATGATCTCTAAATTCAGATAAGATATACTCAAGGTTGTACTTTGGCTCTCGTGGACTTGTTCTAATTTTCTTCAGTTTCAATTTGAACTTGCATATGAGCGATTGATGGTCTGTTCTGCAATCAGCCCCTGGCCTTGTTTTGACTGATGATATTGAGCTTTTCCATCATCTCTTTCCACAGATGTAGTCGATTTGATTCCTGTGTATTCCATCTGGTAAGGTCCATGTGTATAGTTGCTGTATATGTTGGCAAAAAAATGTATTTGCAATGAACAAGTCATTGGTCTTGCAAAATTATATCATAAGATCTCCAGCATTGCTTCTATCACTGAGGTCAGATTTTCCAACTACTGATCCTTCCTTGTTTCCAACTTTCGAATTCCAATCACCAGTAATCATCAGAGCATCCTGATTGCATGTTTGATCAATTTCAGACTGCAGAAGCTGGTAAAAATCTTCAATTTTTTCATCTTTGGCCTTAGTGGTTGGTGCATAAATTTGAAAAGTCTTATTAATTGGTCTTCCTTGTAGACATATGGATATTATCTTATCACTGACAGCATAGTACTTCACGATAGATCTTGAAATGTTCTTATTGACGATGAATATAACGCCGTTCCTCTTTAAGTTGTCATTCCCGGCGTAGTAGACCATATGATCGTCCGATTCAAAATGGCCAATACCAGTCCATTTCAACTCATCAATGCCTAGGATATCGATGTTTATGCATTCCATTTCATTTTTGACAATTTCCAATTTTCCTAGATTCATACTTCATACATTCCACATTCCAATTATTAATGGATGTTTGCAGTTTTCTTCCCATTTTGAGTCGTGCCACATCAGCAAATGATGGTCCCAAAAGCTTGATTCCATCCACATCATTAAGGTGGACTCTACTTTGAGGAGGCAGCTCTTCTCCAGTTATCTTTTGAGTGCCTTCCTACCTGGGGGGCTGATCTTCCAGCACTATGTCAGTGTTCCGCTGCTATTCAAAAGGTTTTCACTGGCTAATTCTTTTCCAAAGTAGACTGCCGGGTCCTTCTTCCTAGTTTGTCTTAGTCTGGAAGCTTGGCTGAAAACTATCTGCTATGGGTGGCCCTGCTGGTGTCTGAATACCGGTGGCATAGCTTCCAGCATCACAGCAACATGCAAGCTCCCACAATATGGCAACCTGACAGACATGTGGTATTTCATTGTAGTTTTGATTTGCATTTCTCTAATCACTAGTGATAGGGAACCCTGGTGGCAAAGTGGATAAAGCGATGAACTGCTAGCCAAAAGTTTGGCAGTTTGAAACCACCAGTGGCTGTATAGCAAAAAGATGTGGCAGTCTGCTTCCATAGAAATTTACAGCTTTGGAAACCCTTTGGGGTCGCTATGAGTCAGAATTGACACTATGGAAGTGGGTTTGTTTCTTTTGGTTTAATGGCTAGTGATCACAAGCATTTCCTCATATGTCTGTTAGCTGCCTGAATGTCTTATTTGGTGAAGTGTCTGTTCAAATCCTTTGCCCATTTTTAATTGGATTATTTGTTTTTTGTTACTGAGGTGTCGAGATTTGAGATTTTAGAGATTAGATTCTTGTAGGATATGTCATAGCCACAATTTTTTTCCCCAGTCTGTAGATTCATGTTTTACTGTTTTGGTGAAGTCTTTTGATAAGCATAAGTGTTTTATTTTCAGAAGCTCCCAGTTATCTAGCTTGTCTTCTGGCAATTGTGCATTGTTAGTTATGGTTTGTATTATGTTTATGCCATGTATTAGTGCCCCTAGCATTGTCTCTAATTTTTCCTCCATAATCTGTATCATTTTAGGTTTTATATGTAGATCTTTGATAAATTTTGAGTTAGTTTTTGTGTATGGGATGAGGTATGGGTCCTGTTTCATTTTTTTACAGATGGATATCCAATTTTGTCAGTACCGTTTGTTGAAAAGACTGTCTTTTCCCCATTTAATTGACTTTGGTCCTTTCTCAGAGATCAGCTGACCATAGGTGGAGGGATTTACATCTGGTTTCTTGACTCTGTTCCATTGGTCTATGTGTCTATCACTGTACCAGTACCAGGCTGTTTTGACTACCATGGCTGTATAGTAGGTTCTGAGATCAGGTAGTGTGAGGCCTCCTATTTGCTTCTTTTTCTTCAATAATGGTTTGCTTATCTGGGGCCTCTTTCATTTCCATATAAAGTTAGTGATTACCTTTTCCATCTCAATAAAGAGTGCTGTTGATATTTGGATTGGGATTGCATTATATCTGTAGTAGCTTTGGGTATGACTGACATTTTCACAATGTTGAGTCTTCCTATCCATGAGCATGGTATGCTTTTCCATTTATGTAGGTCTATCTTAGTTTCTTGCAATAGTGTTTTGTAGCTTTCTTTGTATATGTTTTTACTTCCCTGGTTAGATTTATTCCTAAATATTTTATCTTTATAGGGGCTATTATAAATGGTATTGTTTTCCTAAATTCCTTTTTGAAGTTCTGTTTATTGGTATATAGGAATCTAACAGATTTTTTTGTCTTAATCTTCCATCCTGCTACTCTGATGAATCTTTCTATTAGTTCCAGTAGTTTTCTTGTGGAATCTTTGGGGTTCCCTATGTATAAGATCATATTATTTGCAAATAGGGATAGTTTTACTTCTTCCTTTCCAATTTAGATGCCCTTTATTTCTTATTCTTGACTTATTGCTCTAGCTAGGACTTCCAGCATGAATAAGGAAGACCAAAGAAGAATTGATGCCTTTGAATTATTGTGTTGGTGAAGAATATCGAATATACCATGGACTGCCAGAAGAATAAATAAATCTGTTTTGGAAGAAGTACAGCCAGAATGCTCCTTAGAAGCAAGGATGGTGAAACCACATCTCACATACTTTGGACATGTTACTGGGAGGGATCAGTCTCTGGAAAAGGATATCATGCTTGGTAAAGTAGAAGCTCACTGAAAAAGAGTAAGCCCCTCAACAAGATGGATTGACACAGTGGTTGCAACAATGGGCTCAAGCATAACAATAATTGTGAGGATGGCACAGGACCAGGCAGTGTTTTGTTCTGTTGTACATAGAGTCACTATGAGTTGGAACTGACTCAAAGGCACCTAACAACAGAACTTCCAGCACAACATTAAATAGGAGTGGTGATAAAGGACATCCTTGTCTTGTTCCCTTTCTCAGGGAGAATGCTTTCAGTCTCTCTCTGTTGAGAATGATGATGGCTATTGGTTTTGTATACATGTCCTTCACTATGTTGAGGAATTTTCCTTCCATTCCTATTTTATTGAGAGTTTTTATCAGGAATGAGTGTTGGGTTTTATCAAATGCCTCTTCTGCATCAATTGAGAGGATCATGTGATTCTTCTTTTTTGTTTTATTTATGTGATGATTTTGTTGATTGATTTTCTAATGTTGAACCATCCTTGCATATTTGATTTGAATCCCACTTGGTCGGGGTGTACTATTTTTTGATATAATGTTGAATTCTATTGGCTAGAATTTTCTTGAAATTTTTACATCTATATTCATGAAAGATATTGGTCTGTAATTTTCTTTTTTGGTGGTGTCTTTGCCTGATTTTGGTATCAGGGTTATGCTGGCTTCATAGAATGAATTTTGGAGTATTCCTTCCTTTCCTATCCTCTGAAATAGTTTTAGTAGTACTGGGCTGTGCTCTTTTCTGACTGTTTGGTAGAATGCTCCAGTGAAGTCATCTGGGATGGGGCATTTTTTTTTTTTTGTTTAATTACCTGTTCAATCTCTTCTATTGTTGTAAGTGTGTTCAGATTTTCTATCCCAGTTTATGTTAGTTTAGGTAGGTGGTGCATTTCTAGAAATTTGTCCATTTCCTCTAGGTTTTCAAATTTGTCGGAGAACAATTTTTCATTGTATTCTGTTATGATCCTTTTTATTTCAGTTAGGTCTATTTTAATGTCCCTCATCTCATTTCTTATTTGGGTTATTCACTTCCTCTCCTGTTTTTCTTTTGTCAGTTTAGCCAATGGTTTGTCAATTTTGTTTATCTTTTCAAAGAATCAACTTCTGGTCTTGTTAATTCTTTTATTATTTTTCTGTTCTTTGTTTTATTTATTTCTACTCTAACTTTTATTATTTCCTTTCTGCTGGTGGCTGTAGACTTGTTTTGCTGTTCTCTTTCTATTTATTTGAGTTGTAGGGCTAATGTTTTGATTTTGGCCTGCCCTTCTTTTTTGATGTGTGCATTTTTTGCTGTAAATTGACTTCTGAGCACTGCCTTTGCTATGTCCCAAAATTTTTGGTACAATGTGTTTTCATTCTCATTTGATTCTAAGAAGTTTTTGATTATCTCTTTGATTTCTTCTATTACACTGTTGTTTTTAAGGAAAGTGTTATTCAGTTGCCATATATTTGATTTTTTCCCTTGCTCTTCATGTTATTGATTTCTACTTTTATGTCATGTGATCAGAGAGGATGCTTTGTATTATTTTGATGTTTTCTGTATTATTGAGTGTTGCTTTGTAGCCTAAAATGTGGTCTATTCTGAAGAATGACCCATGTTTTTTGGAAAAGAATGTGTACTTTGCTGCTGTTGGCTGGAATATTCTACATATATTTATGAGGTCACGTTGGTTGATTTTGGCCTTTAGGTCTTCTGTATATTTTTTAGTTTCTTTATAGATGTTCTGTCCATTACTGAGAGTGGCATGTTGAAGTCTCATACTATTATTGTGGAACTGTCTATTTCTCTTTTCAGTGCTGTTATAGTTTGTTTTATGGATTTTGGAGCCCTGTAATTGGGTGCATAGATATTTATTAAGGTTATGTCTTCCCGGTGGATTGTCTTTTTAATCATTATATAATGTCCTTCCTTGTCTCTTATAGCTGATTTTGCCTTAAATTCTGTTTTATCTGATTTGCATTTCCACTCCTGCCTTTTTTGGCTGTGGTTTGCTTGATATATTTTTTTCCATCCTTTGATATTTAATATATTTATGTTTTTATGTCTAAAATATGTCTCTTGTAGACAGTATATTGATGGGCCATTTTTTTTAATCCATTATGTCATTCTCTGTCTCTTTACAGGTACGTTTAATCCATTTACATTCAGTGTGATTGTCAATAGGTATGAGCTTATTGCTGTCATGTTGTTTTCCTTTTTTTTTGTGATGTTGACATTTTCTTTGTTCTTCTTAGTCTCCTGTGCTGAGTTCCTGTGGTTTGTGGATTTTCTTTTCTTTCATTTTCATAGATTTTGCATTTACTGAGACTTTATTATTTTCTTCTTTGGTATTCTGGTAGGTAGATTTGTCTTTCTTTGTGGTTACCTCAAAATTTACCCATATCTTCCTAAGTTTCAACCCGTATTTTATTATTTTATATTGCCTTGACTTCTCTCCATTTGAAAGTTCTATATCTACACCGTTTATTCCCCTTTTTGTTGTTTTGACATTGTCATCATTTATAGAGTGACATCTGTTTCCCTGTTTTAAGTCTTTCAGCTTTGTTTTATTATTGAGAGTTCTTTGCCTAGGTAGGTGTCTTAGTTATCTAGTGCTGCTATAACAGAAATACGACAAGTGGATGGTTTTAACACAAATTTATTCTCTCCCAGTCTAGGAGGCTAGAAGTTTGAATTTAGGGCCCCTGCTCCAAGGAAAAACTCTCTCTCTGTCTGCTCTGGAAGAAGGTCCTTGTCATCAATCTTCCCCTGGTCTAGGAGATTCTCAGCGCAGGGACCCCCGTGTCCACAGGATGCACTTTTCTCCCAGCACTTCTTTCCTGATAGTATGAGGTCCCTCTCCTTTCTGCTCTATTCTCTCATTTATAGCTCAAATGAGATTGACTCAAGATACAACCTAATCTTATAGATTGAGTCCTGTCTCATTAACACAACAGCCTCTAATCCTGCCTCATTAACATCATAAAGTTGTAATTTACAACACACAGGATAATCACATCAGATTATGAAATGGTAGACAACCACACAATGTTGAGAATCATGGCCTAGCTTATTTGATACACATTTTTGAAAGACACAATTCAATCCACAACAGCTGGTATCTGGCTGATGCTGTCCTGTGTCCTAGACTTCAGTTGTCTGATGTTGTTTCTCTAACTGAAGGACTCCCTTTAATATTTCTTGTAAGTTTGTTTGGTTTTCATGACTTCCCTTAATTTCTGCTTATCTGGAAATGTCCTAATTTCACTTTGTATTTAGAGAGAGTTTTGCAGGGTATATTATTCTTAATTGGCAGGGTTTTTTTTTTTTTTTTTTCCTTTCAAAGTTTTATATATGTCATCCCATTGCCTTCTTTCCTGTATGTTTTCTGCTGAGTAATCAGGGCTTAGTCTTATTGTTTCCCCTTTGTAAGTGATTTTTCATTTTTCTTGGGCTGCTGTCAGAATTCTTTATTTGTCTTTGGTTTTGGCAAGTGTGATTATGACATGTCTTGGTGATTTTCTTCTTGAGTCTATCCTATATGGGTTCGTTGAGCTTCTTGGATGGTCAGCTTTACTTCTTTCATGATTACTTGGGAAGTTGCCTGCCAGAAAATCTTCAACAATCTTTTCTGTGTTTTCCATTTCTTCCCCCTGTTCTGGAACCCCAATCATGTGAAAATTTTTGTTCTTGATTGTGTCTTACATCATTCTTAGGTTTTCTTCATTTATCTTGATTTTTTTCTCTGATTTTTCCCCAAATGAAATGACGTCCATGGATTTGTCTTCATTCTTGCTGATTCTGTCTTCCATTGTTTCAAACTTGCTCCTAAAGCCTTCTATTCAGTTGTCCATTTCTGAAATTTTGTTATCTTTTGGATTTCTAGTTGTTGTTTTTGTATGATTTCTATTTTTTGTTTATTTTGCTGTTTTGTTCTTATGTTATTTTCCTGAATCCTTCTATTGTTTTGTCTGTGTTATTCTTGATTTTGGCTATGTTTCATTGGTTTTGTCTGTGTTTTCTATGATTTTGTTTAATTTTTCCTTGGTTTTGTCTGTGTTTTCCTTGATCTCTTTCTTAATCTCTTGAAGAGCTCTAAATATGAGTCTTTTGAATTCCATCTCAGGTAGTTCCACTGCCTTTCTTCTACCAGAAGTTCATCTCTTTATTTTGGTCACTTGCTGCACCATCTTAACCTGCATTTTTATATGTTTTGATGTTATCTGCCGTCTCTGAAACATTAAGGTACTATTTTCTGTATTTATTGGTTGTGTGTTCATTTCATCCTGCTTATTTGTTTTGTTTTGATATATCAGGGCATATGGGCCAGGTGTGTTTTGCTACTTGCTCCTCTGTGGGCATAATAGCTCTCACAGCATTGTTTAGGTGGGCAGGGCAGCAGCAGGCAGGGCAATCCTGCTTCACTGTACACTGGTTTGATGAGGTGGTTGAGGATAGAATTGGTGGGTGCAGTCTTCCTCCTGGTGTTGGTCCAGTGGTGTGGGAGCATTCACAGCCCCTCGTGAGAGAAGCAGGGGTGTCAGACAGGGAGTGGTAGGCCCATTTCCCTCTGTTCAGCTGCTAGTTGAGTGGTGGGAGGAGGGGGCAATGTGAACCCAGTGTAACAGTAGGCCTGAGCTGAGGATGCTCTAGCAATGGCAGAATCATGAGGGCTGACAGGAAGAGGAGGTGACATACAGGGCTAAGTAGGAGGAACAAAGAAAAAAGAGAGAAAGAAAGAAAGGAAAAAAAATAAAGAGTAGCTGGCAGGTGGGGGTAGGATGGACCTGGAGGCTGTGGAAGGGAGGGTGAGGTGTCGTACAGGGCTGGGGGGAGGGAGAAAGAATGGAAGAATGAGGAAAAAGAGAAAAAAAGAAAAGAAAAAGAGGGACAGGCCTGGAGCCAGTGGATGGGGGTGGGGCAGACTCAAGGTGGTGGTAGGCCGGTGGCTCTCTAGCCAAGGTGAAGTGGCATAGCCTGGGCAGAAGGGGTAGAGATGCAGTACAAGACTGGGTGGGAGGGAGAAAGAAAAGGAAGAAAGGCAAAAAAGAGAAAAAATGGCATAGTAGTAGCCAGCAGGTAGGGGCAGGCTGGTAGTTCTCTAGCCAAGAGGTGCAGTATGGCCTGTCAGGAAGGGGTAGGGGTGGTGAATGAGGCTAGGTGGGAGGGAGAAGGAAAAGGAAGATGGGGAAACAAAAATGACACGGCTGGAACCAGCATGTGGGGGTGGGGCGGATCTGGGGTGATGGCAGCCTGACAGTTCTCCAGCTGAGCAACACAGCATTGCCTGTCTAGAAGGGGTGGGGGTGATGTATCATGCTAGGTGGGAAGGAGAAAGAAAGAGAAGAATGAGGGGAAAGAAATGGCACTGCAGGAGCTGGCGGGTGGGAGTGGGGCAGACCCAGGGTGACGGCAGGCCAGTAGATCTCTAGCTGTGTGGCACAACATTGCCTGTCAGGAAAGGCCGGGGGTGGAATACTGGACAGAAGGGTAAGGGGTGGGAAAGTATGTTTCTCTGGTTACTGCGTGCTCTGTCTCTTGTTAGGAGCTCCGTGGAGTTCTATTCCAGTGCCTTGTCTGGGGTTATGTGTCACTGCTCCAAGATGGTGAAGCTGTGACTTGTTAATTGGCAGGTGAACTACACTCCATATCTCTCCTTGTTCTCTTTTTCTATTCAGTTTCTCCTTCCATTCGGTGTTAGATCTAATTTTTTATTCCTTCAATTGATGCTTAGGGTTCCAAAATAGACATTTGTATCTTTTTTTTACTTAGGTTTCAGATCTTTGCTGCAGAAGGACAGCATGATACATCTGTCTAGGGCACCATGTTTGTTCCACCTCCCAAAGTGTTTCTTCTTTTCACAGACACAAAGAGTTTGCAAAAGCAGTTGCAGAAATCCTTGTGTATATGATGTAATCAATTAATTGAAAAAACTCTGTAAAATTGGTTGCAATTTTCTCTGGATTTTATAAAAATAGAAACTACTCTCACTATTAAGCCATTGGCATATAAAATTCAAAAATCCTCATCTTTAAAATAAATCTGGATTTTTTGTTTATAAGCAGAGCTTTATTACCATTTGAATTCTATTTTGTGTTTATTGGTTTGTGTTTTGTTATTATTGGGTTTTTTTAATTGTTTTTAGGCATTCTTTTTAAGAAATTAAACTTTATTATTTGACTCCCAGTTTATACTCTTCCCCAGTTCTTCTCTACTTCCATATATATAAATAAAAACATAAATTTAAAGTATCTGGTAGTAAACTGTTGGAATCGTTGGACACCCAGTCTTTGAATACCTTTCACATATTTGTGGAGTATCCTATGTTATAAGTTTATACCCCAGTCATGTTTGTCTCTAGACTTTGTCAATCCTAAGAAAACATGTGAGACTTGTATTTGGAAGTGTGATGAAACAGGTGTTGGAGGGCATCCATTCTGGCAACAGTGCCTAGCAAGACACCTGCCTTTTAGTGGCTGGAACAGGAGAGGCTCCAACAAGACTGTCCAATTGCCAGTATCAACAGGTCAGAGACAGTGGATTTTTCCAGCTGTGGTGGCAGTGATGTCTTCATTAACTACAGTGTCTTGGTTGGTGATAAAGGCTCTAGTCCTAGTAGCCAAGTCTGTTAGTCTAGACACTTCAGATATTTGCAGAGCTCCCTAATTTTGCAAACCAGCATGCTTTTAAGTGAAATTGAAGACAACATGCATAATCAGGACTTATCCCAGGAAAACTGATACATATGGTCATCTGATACAGAAATCATCTGCGAAAAAAGTGGTGCATAGGAGAAAGAGCAAAACTGAGAGAGGTTTTCAGGAGTCATTGTTATAATCAAATAAATAAAGATTTGAAATAAGTTAAAAGACATTTAAAAAGAAAATCACCAGTAACTAAACAGAGTAACAACAGAGTGTTAGGAGCAAACAAAGAAGCTACAGAACAAATGAAGAATAAATTTTCAAAAAGAATTACAGATAAATATAGTTGAACACATCCATAAAAAGGATAAATTGGTAATAAATATAGCCATTGGAACTGACATCTTTTTGAAAACAGTTTCATTATGGTTATTGGATAAATATACGAGCACTTGGTCAGAAAATTGAATCAATTTTCTAGAAAAGAAGCTGTATGAACATTAGTTGCTATAATTGCTGTTTTTGTTGTTGTTCCCTCTAGTTTTGCAGATTTTCTCTCTTATAGCATGAAGATTGAGTAAGAAAGGAAATAATTATTATGTAACATATGTTGACAAAGTATCTCTACAAATAACTCTGTTCATGAGTACAGCGTTAACACGATTTCATACATGTTCCTGATTATCACAACAGGCTAACCATGGGAAGCAGTCTATTTCCATTGTTTTTTTTTTTTTTTTTAATTGTTGTAGTTTAAATGAAGTTTACATTTCAAGTTAGTTTCCCATACAAAATTTTATACATACATTGTTATGTGACCCTAATTGCTCACCCCATTCTGCGACAGCACACTCCTCCATTTCGCCCCTGATTGGCCATGTCCATTCAACCAGCTGATAACCCTCTCTGCCTTCCCATCTCACCTCTGGACAGGAGCTTCCCCTTTGGGATCTTGTATCTACTTGACTAAGAGGCACACTCTTCACAAGTATGTTTATGTCCCACAGTCCAGTCCAATCCCTGTCTGAAGAGTTGGCCTTGGAAATTGTTTTAGTTCTGGGCTGATAAGGAATCCAGGGGGCCATGCTTTCTTGGGTACCTCCAGTCTCAGTCAGACCATTAAGTATGGTCTTCTTACTAGAATTTGAGTTTTGAACCGCATCTTTCTGCTGCTCCATCAGGGACTCTCTGTTGTGTTCCCTATCAGGGCGGTCAATGGTGATAGCCAGGCACCATCTGGTTCTTCTGGTCTCAGGCTGATGAAGACTCTGGTTTATGTGACCCATTCTGTGTCTTGAGCTAATACTTTCCTTGTGTCTTTGGTGTTCTTCATTCTCCTTTACTCCAGATGGTTGGGACCAATTGATGCATCTTAGATGGCCGCTTGCAAGCTTTTAAGACCCCAGACACCACTCACCAAATTAGGAAGCAGAACATTTTCTTAATAAGCTTTGTTATGCCAATTGATGTAGATGACCCCTGAAAGCATGGTGCCCAGACCTCTATCCCTGCTACTTTATCTCTCAAAGTATTTGATAGTATTGAGGAAACGTCTTAGCTTTGGTTTAGTCCAGTTGTGCTGACTTCCCCTGTAGTGTGTGTTGTCCTTCCCTTCGCCTAAGATGATTTTTATCTGCTATCTAGTTAGTGAATAACCCTCACCCCCCCAACACACACTCCTGTAACCTTCAAAGAATGTTTTCTTCTGTGTTTAAACCTTTTCTTGAGTTCTTATAGTAGTAGTCTTATACAGTATTTGTTCTTCTGTGACTTACTAAATTCACTCAGCATAAGTTCCAGCTTCCACCATGTTATATGGTGTTTCACAGCTTCATCGTTATTCTTTATCATTGTGTAGTATTCCATTGTGTGGATATACCACAATTTGTTTATCCATTCATCCGTTGATGGGCACCTAGGTTGTTTCCATCTTTTTGCTATTGTGAACAGTGCTGCAATGAACATGGGTGTGCATATATCTATTCATGTGACAGCTCTTATTTCTCTAGGATATATTCCAAGGAGCGGGATAGCTGGATTGTATGGTACTTCTATTTCTAGCTTTTTAAGGAAGTGCCAAATCGATTTCCAAAGTGGTTGTACCATTTTACATTCCCACCAACAGTGTATAAGTGTTCCAGTCTCTCCACAACCTCTCCAGCATTTATTATTTGGTGTTTTTTGGATTAGTGCTAGCCTTGTTGGGGTGAGATGATATCTCACTGTAGTTTTGATCTGCATTTCTCTAACGGCTAATGATTATGAACATTTCTTCATGTGTCTATTAGCCACCTGAATATCTTCTTTGGTGAAGTGCCTGTTCATATCCTTATCCCATTATTTACTTGGGTTGTTTATCTTCTTGTTGTTGAGGTTTTGCAGTATCTTGTAGATTTTAGAGCTTAGATGCTGATCGGATTTGTTGTAGCCAAAAATTTTTTCCCAGTCTAGAGGTTGTCTTTTTACTCTTTTGGTGAAGTCTTTTGATGAGCATAAGTGTTTGATTTTAAGAGGTACCATTTATCTAGTCTCTCCTCTGGTGCTTGTGCATTGTTACTTATGGTTCATATTAGGTTTATGCCATGTATTAGGGCTCTTAGCATAGTCCCTATTTTTTCTTCCATGATCTTTACCTTTTTCGATTTTATATTTAGGTCTTTGATCCATTTTGAGTTACTTTTTGTGCATGATGTGAGGTATGGGTCTTGTTTTAGTTTTTTGCATATAGATATCCAGTTATGCCAGCACCATTTGTTAAAGAGACTGTCTTTTCCCCAATTAATGGGCTTTGGGCCTTTGTCAAATATTAGCTGCTCATAGGTGGATGAGCTTATATCTGGATTCTCAACTCTGTTCCATTGGTCTATGTATCTGTTTTTGTACCAATTCCATGCTGTTCTGACTACCGTAGAGGTATAATAGGTTCTAAAATCAGGTACTATAAGGCCTCCCACTTTGTTCTCCTTGTTGAGTAATGCACTATTTATTCGGGGCCTTTTCCCTTTCCATATGAAATTGGTGATTAGTTTCTCCATCTCATTAAAAAATGTCGGTGGATTTTGGATCGGGATTGCATCGTATCTGTAGATTGCTTTGGGTAGAATTGACATTTTCACTATGTTGAGTCTACCTATCCATGAGCGAGGTATATTTTTCGACTTATGCAGGTCTCTTTTAGTTTCTTGCAGTAGAGTCTTGTTGTTTTCTCTGTATAGATCTTTTACGTCTCTGGTTAGATGTATTCCTAAGTATTTTATCTTCCTGGGGGCTATTATAAACGGTATTGATTTGGTAATTTCCTCTTCAAGGTTCTCTTTGTTGGTGTAGAGGAATCCAACTGATTTTTGTATGTTTATCTTGTATCCTGAAACTTTGCTGAAATCTTCTATTAGTTCCAGGAGTGTTCTTGTGGATTCTTTGGGGTTTTCTGTGTATAAGATCATACCATCTGCAAATAGAGTTACTCTGACTTCTTCCCTATGAATTTTAATGCTCTTTATTTCTTTTTCTAGCCTAATTGCTCTTGCTAGGACCTCCAGCACAATATTGAATAAGGGTGGTGATAGAGGACATCCTTGCCTGGTTCCAGTTCTCAAGGGAAATGATTTCAAAGTCTCTCCATTTAGGATGATGTTGGCTGTTGGCTTTGTATAAACACCCTTAATTATATTAAGGAATTTCCCTTCTATTCCTATTTTGTTGAGAGAGTTTTTATCATGAATGGGTGTTGGACTTTGTCGAATGCCTTTTCTGCGTCGATTGATAAGATCATATGGTTCTTGTCTTTTGTTTTCTTTATGAGATGGATTACATTGATTGTTTTACTAATGTTAAACCACCCCTGATTACCCAGTATAAATCCCACTTGATCATGGTGAATTATTTTTTTGATATGTTGCTGAATTCTATTGGCTAGAATTTTGTTGATGATTTTTGCATCAATATTCATGAGGGATACTGGTCTGTAATTTTCTTTATTTGTGGTGTCTTTACCTGGTTTTGGTATCAGGGTTATGCTGCCTTCATAAGATTGAGTTTGGGATTATTCCATCCTTTCTACCCTCCGAAATACCTTTAGTAGTAGTGGTGTTGTCTTCTCTGAAAGTTTGGTAGAGTTCTCCAGTGAAGCCATTGGGGCCAGGGCTTTTTTTTTTTTTT